>NC_135225.1:4354128-4954128 GCF_052324685.1 Brachyhypopomus gauderio | reverse complement strand
GCAACCCTCGCCTTCGGCCGCCTCAATCCCCTCGTCACAAGTTTCCTTGCAAGTATGTATGCTGTTATTTAATTGAGAATTATGATATGTTTGTGAAATTTGAAAATAGTTACTAAAAGCAACTTATTTTGTTATATATCATGTTATTTAATAATCTAATATATAAATATATTGTTTCCACATAATGTATTTGTATTAGTAATCACAGCAACAGAGGAGCGTGCACATGGAAGGGACACTCATCAATATCCTACCCCAACTGACTATATCTCTACATGCAGGTTTTACACTGGCATTCCCCTCATTAACACACGCCACTTAACCAGAACGACTCAACACAGGACCACGAGCTCACGGACTGGCCCCTCCCACACACAGCCACCAGATTAAGGCAGATGGGAGGCTCAAGCACTGATGTATCCCAGGACGTAACCAAAAGCATAATACACTATGGGGCAGTCATGGCCTGGTGGTAGAGAACTGGTCTTGTGACCGGAGGGTCGTGGGTTTGATTCCCAGACCTGAGGTCATGACTGAGGTGCCCTTGAGCAAGGCACCTAACCCCAACTGCTCCCTGGGCTAGGGCTAGGGCTGGCCACCGCTCTGGGCACGTGTGATCCACAGCCCCCTAGTAATCACTAGTGTGTGTGTGTGTGTGTTCTAACTGCACAGATGGGTTAAAAGTGGAGGACAAATTTGTGATTGTGGTGAAAAAATCACCACAACACTAAAATATAAATTAGGGGCAGAATACATCAACATTACATTACATACATGTCCCTGAGTTAGTTACAAAATTCCCCCAAAGTTGTTTGACTTCTACCACATATACAAACTCACAGATTTGTAGGTTTTTAGTAGTGTCCATCTGTTTGTGTCAACTAGTTAGATCTAATCCGAGATCATTCTCTCCTTCCTTTCCATTAATTCTCAGGAGTATTTTGTTTACACACACACACACACACACACACAAAACATAAACACCAAAGCTCTTGCCCTTTATGAGTGATATGTTTACAGGATGGAAACGGAATAGAATCAACATTGGGAAGCAAGACTAAAGACCTTTGGCTGATTCCTACTTGCCTCAGATTGCTTGCAGGAAGTGCTGATCCAAGACTGGCAGAGACTTGTTCCAAAATATCCCAGTGTGAGCGGTTCTGTTTTCTGGTGCTGCTTCAGCTCCATCAAGCACTTTCACGCCCGTCATTCCTCCTACAACTACATGTAAGGGTGATGACCAAGGCATTTCTTTCACTTAAGATGAAACATTTAATTTTACTTTATACATTTATATTTAAAACCATGCAATTCTTAATGTATTTTTCTCAATGCCACTATGGTGTTAATATACCCAATTACCATGCTTTGGCAGGGGTGAAGAATTCAGTAAGAATTCAGAGTCAGGTATGGGTTAAAAGTGGAGGAAAACGTGCAATGGGTTATCTGTGTTCGTTTAAAATTAAAAGCAAACAAGTTGCTTTAAAAACTATACATTCTTGTTATGAAATAAAATATAAATGTACAAAAGCATTTATTTGTCACAGGAAAAGAAGAAACGAAAGGCAGGAAACCCCCAACTGAAACTGAACGAAAATAACGAAAACAAAACCGAGCCAAAAAGTGCACTACCACAACAAAAAAAAGCCAACGTAAAAGTGACCGACATTGGTTCTAAAACTAAACGAGGCTTAAATAAGGCACAGCATAATACAATAACCTACTGGTGGTGAAGTTGGACGTTGGAACTGAACACACAACACGTGAGGGGCGTGTGGGAGACTCTAAAACAACAAAGTGACAACTAAATGACGAACGTAAACAAAGCCACGTGTAGAGTGACTACCGGTATGGGGAGGTGCTACGACAGCACTAAACTAAAGAAAGGTGGCGATACAACAGGGTACCCTACTACACTAATAACATCAGATACACTATTACGTAAACATACACAACACTATAGGTAAAAGGGATTAGGTTAATAGCTGCGGAGCACCCAAACCCCCACATACACCCATGCCCCCAGACACCATGTACATACAAACACACACAAAAATACTTACACGCCACAGTCTATGGTGCCCAGAGCAGTTCTGACTCAAAAGGCATCATTTCCAAATTATGTGAAATTCTTTCCTTTGTTTGGAGCTGTTGATTCAATAACAGGGGAACAGAATGGCAGTTCTGGGAGGATTTCCCAGACAGTGGAAAAAGACGGTTTGGAGACAGGGGGACAGTGGGTGGCCACTTCTCAAAAATGGACCAAGACAAATTCTCTGCTCGACCCTTGACCCTGTAGGAATTTCAAACTGTCCAATGAATATGGTGACATCTGGCAATGAACTCCACTCTGGGGGCATTAGGCCATGTCAGGTTTCTCACAAAATTCAGATAAGATGTATGTCTGTACATGTGTATGTCTGGTTAGGCTTTCTGCCACAATAAATATCTTTTGTCTAACTGTTGACTTAACAACAGGGTAAGATGGCTGGAACCTGATCAAATCATGTTCCGTTCAGAGGCAGGAAATGAGAATTCTGAAAATGCAAAAAAAAAAAAAAAAGTCTTATTAACTGGAAATCTCTGGAAAAGCAAATAAGCGCTGATCAGAGACTTTATGTCTGGAAACCCATAGGTCAAGTACATTCCAAATCTTTTTTCCACTGAGGTATTTGCAGTTGGCGAAGTCAACATGAATGTGTGAAACGCTTGATCATAAAAATGCTGAATTAAGCTATCGAATCACCCTGGCTGTTAAGAGGCCACAGTCGAAAATCAGCCAAGAATTTTGGGGGCATTCCTCTTCAGTTGCAATGACTGTTAGGAGCTAAGATTGCTCCATATGATAAAATGGAATAGTGCGGTACACAAAGCCATATTTGCAACTGGGAGCATACGAATTACCCACAATAAATTGAAATGTATTACATTTTACCCAGCCTTCCCCAAAAGTTTTGCCAATGGAGATTATGTCAAAATAATGCCTTTTGTGCAAAGGTTCCTAAATAAGAAATGTATTCTAAGAACAGATATTCAGAAATGTCAAATTGACTACAAAAGCTTCAAATGGTGGTGTGAATAAAGTATGTATGAAATCTCAGCAGTGTTCAGGTGAAGTTCACCTGGCGGACAGGTGAGGTGGTTCACTGCACTAGGAGGGCACACGGAATAGCAAGATAGCAAGAGTAAAGATAGCAAGGCCATCACCTCAGAACTGATATGTATGTATGTATGTACCTGTACACCTCAACGCAGAGGCAAAACTACTGTTAACAAGTACATGCTGATCTCAGAATGTTTCTTATACAAAGGTTTCAATAAATCATGCTTAGGCCTGACTCATATTATGTAGGCCTTGTAATACGACATCTACAGTTAAAACAGAAGCCATAATTATTTTTAACTATATTTTCTCAGCCAAGTGGTTTCTCCAAAGCGAATGCCAGATCATACACGAGAAGAGCCTATGGAATAAGCCAACAATAGCCATTTAAATAGAAGTAAATTAGGCTCCCGAGTGGTGCAGCAGATTAAATGCTATTCCCATTATCAGGTGAAAGCTGATTCAGCCCCTGGTAATGCCAGAACTGTTCCTGGCCATGAGCCCAAGAGAGCACGACTGACCTCTGCCTCCCCTATATTCCACAACATGGAGCCATCCAATCACAACTGACCTCTCCCTCCCCCATATTCCACAACACAGAGCCATCCATCTACATTTACATTTATGGCATTTGGCAGACGCCCTTATCCAGAGCGACTTACATTTTTATCTCATTTTTATACAAGTGAGCAATTGAGGGTTGAGGGCCTTGCTCAGGAGCACCTTAGTCATGGCCTCAGGTCTGGGAATCGAACCCACGACTCTCCTGTCCCAAGACCAGTTCCCTAACTACCAGGCCATGACTGCCCTCCAATCACAATTGACCTCTTCCTCCCTGATATCTTACAACACGGAGCCATCCAACCACAACTGACCTCTCCCTCCCCCATATCCCACAACACGGAGCCATCCAATCATGACTGACCTCTCCCTCCCCCATATCCCACAACATGGAGCCAACCAATCACAACTGACCTCTCCCTCCCCCATATTCCACAACATGGAGCCAACCAATCACAACTGACCTCTCACTCCCCCATATTCCACAACATGGAGCCATCCAATCACGACTGACCTCTCCCTCCCCCATATCCCACAACATGGAGCCAACCAATCACGACTGACCTCTCCCTCCCCCATATCCCACAATACGGAGCCATCCAATCACGACTGACCTCTCCCTCCCCCATATCCCACAACATGGAGCCATCCAATCACGACTGACCTCTCCCTCCCCCATATCCCACAACATGGAGCCATCCAATCACGACTGACCTCTCCCTCCCCCATATCCCACAACATGGAGCCATCCAATCCAAGCATCAATATTAATATTAATAAAAAATTATTAATAATAATAATAATAATAATAATAATAATCTCTTAGTGTCTTAGTGTTAGATCTATTCTGACATAATTCTCTATTTAGAGCAATTACCTTATTACCAAATCCTTCTCTTCCTTTCCATTAACACCCCCCTTACACACACACACACACACACACACACACACACACACACACACACACACACACACACACACACACACATATCTTTACACTGTGTATAATCAGGCACAGTGTTAAGGTTAAGGCTCTATAAAGTCCCAGGTTGTTTACAGGACCGTGGAGAACCCCTTAAAAGGGGGACACGGAGGTGATGCCCTCACTCACAGAATTATATTTCCATTAAGACAGAGCAGAGTGTTGGAACGTTATGGTAGAGTGCGTTTTCCCCCTGATCCTGCATGGGGACACCGCAGTTTAAATATCATTACGTTGAGGCATTGAAAATAGCCGCATATACTGTTGCTATGGTTTCCGGTACAGTAGTTCTTGCAGTAATTCCTCAAACCTATAAGCATAAGAAGAAACAAACAGATCAAATGTGTCACAGGCAAAAGAACAGACCTCCGCATGACCGACAAATAAGATCTTGTCGGAGTCCATCAGGAGAACCAGTGAACTATGCTCAGCCACACTGCATTTTAGGTTTAATCCAGATCCTATATGGAAAAAGCCAGAAAGATGTGAGCGATGCAAGTATATGAATCCTTTGAACAGGACTAATAATCATAATGATAATAATACTAATCTCACGCCAAGCTCACAGTCAGAACGTCCTGTTCTGGTTCAGAGCTGTTCCTGCGTGGACATTTCTTCCTTCATGAGTGTCCAGTGAGGCTGAGTGAGCCACTGCACGTCTGGTTCTGATTAATCCGATATGATTGCTTCAATATTTTCATTTAGTTTGAACGACCTCAGCAAGTACGTTGCACCAGAATAACATAAAGAGCATAACAATCTTAACTTCGTACTTGTATCATGAAAATCATCCCCTTAAAGCGCTTGAAAAAATAAACAGTGTGTTTGTATTTAAACATAAGAAAGACTAAAATGTGAGGTGTGAGGATTAGACTGAGAGACTGCCCAAGGTCAGACACCAACTATTCTGTCATACTGAAGGTCTGTCACCCTGCACATCTGTTAGCTTGAGGTCCTGAAGTCACTGCACCAGAAGCAGGTCTTCTGTAACACATTCTGAGGGTTCTCATAAACAGAAGAGCCCAGAAGCAGGTCTTCTATAACACGGTGGGTGGGTACTCACATACAGAAAAGCCCAGAAGCAGGTCTTCTGTAACACAGTGGGAGGGTTCTCATAGACAGAACAGCCCAGAAGCAGGTCTTCTGTAACACAGTGGGAGGGTTCTCAAATACAGAATAGCCCAGAAACAAGAGCACACAGGCTACTCATTTGTCTTTGTTCACTTCCTTTCAAATTTCGACTAGGAATTTCAACTCATTCATCTAACCCATCCATTTTTAAATAAAATGTATCTTTCAGATAACAATATATATCCATTGATTTCCTAATGTAAATGTTGACCAAAACAAACAATGGAACAAACTGTTATATCTACATAATTTAGAGAAATTGCTGAGGTCCACAGTGCCTATAAACCTACAAGACAAGCAATAATTCAAAAGGTTCCACCGAACCATAAAATAAAGGAATGCATGTTCAGTGTTGCACAGAGTGGTAAATGCAATATTCACCTCCTGTTCTCATATGGCAGACCAGATGGACATGTCCTTAGTCCATGGCCACTGAATCCTGCATGCCATGAAACAGTGGTGGCAGGCTTCCATCATCCCACCACGAGCTGCAGGATCAGGAACCCTGTGCAGCACACGCTCCACTTTACCGCTAAGCCAAAGGACAACAGGACAGGCAAGGAAAAGCTTCTATATTTAGGGCTTTTGGAGACAAGTCAAAAGTCAAAGATCGCCAACAGTACAGCACACCCCAGTGGTGACTTATGGGTAAGGTGACATGAACATAGGCCTGGATCCTGCTTAGCAAGCCATCAGTGACCACACTCCTTTAACAGTCTGCCTTTATACTTTAGCTTTGGGACTAAAACTTGATTCGAATGCACAGGAGGAAGTAATGAAGTGATTAGGTTTTGCAGGCTTCAGCATTTAGGAAATAAAAGACCACATGTAATACCACTTTGGTGATAGTATGTCACATCTAATACAGTTAGAATACACATAAAATGCATTAGCAAGATTATTTTGCTTGTAATTAATCATACTCATTACATATATATGGTTTCACTGTCAGCAAGAATAATCTGATACTTAACCAAAGGCCAAAGATGAACTCTTAAAAGGAAACACAATACTGCTTTAAAGTGAAAATTGAAGCCAATGTATTTTATTGGATGGTTTGTAATTATAGATGGTAGAACGTAGAATAAATCAAGAGTCAATCTTAATTTATGAAGGTACAGAGATGAATGCAAAAGTGGTTTGGGAATACACAGCATAATCTATTAGATTGCATGCCTGCTCACATAGAGGAACTGTATATCGTACAAAAATCAAAAGTTTAAAAAAGGTACAAAGCAACCAACCAGCAGACAATTTTAACTAATGATTCAATATTCACTAATGATATTCCAAAACCACAGTTGATTATGCTCACATCATCTGCTGAGCCCAAAAGACTACATGCACAGCTCTAAAGAGCCTGGATAAGTATTCAAGCCACCAGTTAAATATATCATAATATTTGAAATAAAATAATGACTTCAAATAATCAGGGATGCTGACACATTCTCAGGTTCTTGTCTTTCATATGTACCAAAGGTTTGGACACCGTCATGGCCCCGAGTAACATCCTCCAGTTGAGATGAGCCTTACTGGTCTTACCACACCCTCTCATCACACTCCCACACAGCTTCTGTGAGGGATTACCTGCACTTAAACCCATGTGAAACTTAAAAATGTGAAAAGTCTCTTGTGCTCCTCTCAAGGCACCAAGCTGTGCATCTTTGCATTTTTTTTTTTTTGGTGTTTTTGAACTTGCTGTGTTTTTAAATTTTTCGCTTTCTTGCCTGTTCTTTTTGAACATGTATGTTACTGTTTGGCACGTGACTGTGACGATCGGTGGCTGGACGAAGGACGAGACACAAAATCCTTGTCTTTCAGACGTCACTTTTAATTTTAGCGCTTAATGCTCACGGAAAACACAGATATTGTGCAATAGCACACGTAGAACACTCACATCCACACAGCAACGTGTAAACCATAGACAACGAGCACAGGACACTGCGTGAGCGCACATTAAATATACAAACCACATTAGCCCTACGTGATTACGAGACAATTCACAGGTAAGACAGATTATCACACGACATAACCATAACCACGGAGATCCACTGACGCAGACAAAGCACGTGGACTACGTTGACACACGCCCAAAAGGGAGGGGCCGGGGTCCTCAACGTGACAGACGCCCCCTCCAAGGGCACTACCCGTCCCGGGGTGCCAACAGGACCGAGTGCCCCGAACCCACGACGATGGGCGGATCCGACGCGCTCAGTCCTGCGTCTGGGAGGTGACTGCCCTTGGTGAAGCGTCCGCCACAGACCGCCTAGAACACCTTCCCTGGGAACACAGGGGAAAAGACGTTAGACAACGGCACGGTCACAAACACACAAACAGGCACGCTTACACACATAGACACAAACGGGAAGAGGGGGTTAGGTATACATACGGGCAGACTTACAATTACAGGCACACACACACATGACATAGGCGCCAAGCTACGCGCCAGGAGTAGGGCGATAAGGGGAGAGAGGTCGGGAGCTGCAGGTACTGCAGTGAACGGTCCTCCTCCAGCCTTTGCTGCAAATCCTCCGCCCGGTGCAGCACGGCTGGCGGACGCGCCGGGTGCAGCGCGACTGGCGGACTCTCCCCCCAGCTGGCCGTATGGTATGCCCACCTCGCTCCACGACCGTCCTCTGGAGTCGACCGGGGGCGCTTCCACCTCCATGTTGGTCGACTCACTGCCCTGGCTCCAGCTCATGGGCTGCTCCGGGCTGCCACCCCGGGAGCAGTCCATCCTCTCTCCTCCGGAGCAATTGGAGGACGGGGTCCACTTCCCTTTAACCGTCTTGGCTGACAGTTCCGAAGGGGGAGGGCTCTCCTCTTCCTCCTCGGCATACGAGCCCTCGGACGGAGGGTAATCCCCGTATTCCTCCTCCCCATCGTCGTCATCGGGGTAATCTTCCCCGCCTTTCCCTACGGTGGTAGAGGGACCTACGGGCGGAGGGAGGTAATCCTCTTCCTCCGACTCCTCCTCCTCTTCTTCACCGTAGTCGACGGTAGCACACCGGGTCCTTCTCCAGCTGTTCCTGCGTGGGCGAATCCTCTTGGCGCGGGGAGGAGCCCGCCTCTCGACCGGGGGGGTCCTCCTCCGACTCGTGGACACCCACCCACAGGGGCGAGAGCTCCCGAGACGGAGAGGGATGCCTCTCCTCCCATACCCGCGCAGCTGTCTGGCGGTATTCCTCCGCCAACTCGGGTATGGAGGTCTCCCGTGCTGCACGCAGCAGGTAAAAGCACTCTGGGTCCCTCATCAGCTGTTCCCGAGTCGGCGGGGTTAAGCGGCGCGGGGGAGAGGAGGAAGAGCGGTGGTGCCGCTTGCTGGGGCAAAGTGCCTTCTTAGGCTGGGTTGCGTAGCCTGGCATTTTGGTGTCTCTTCGCGGCTCGTCGTTCTGTGACGATCGGTGGCTGGACGAAGGACGAGACACGAAATCCTTGTCTTTCAGACGTCCATTTTATTTTAGCGCTTAATGCGCACGGAAAACACAGATATTGCGCAATAGCGCATGTAGAACATTCACATCCACACAGCAACCTGTAAACCATAGACAACGACGAGCACAGGACACTGCGCGAGCGCACATTAAATAGACAAACCACATTAGCCCCACGTGATTACGAGACAATTCACAGGTGAGACAGATTATCACACGACATAACCATAACCACGGAGATCCACTGACGCAGACAAAGCACGTGGACAACGTTAACACACGCCGGGGGAGGGGCCGGGGTCCTCAACGTGACAGTGACTGGTCCATCATTCTCCTGCACGGCTTCTTGTTGAGGAAGCTTGGTGTGCACATTTGCTCTCGTCTGCCTGTAATATTACACACATCACTATTTTCCTATTATGGTACTGTAACTAATGGAAATGAGGAAGTAAAAATGCTTAAAAATAATTTGTGTAGTTTCACATGCAAAATATGACATTGCGCATCTTAAAATTCTAAGTACAATATAATGATCTAATGAATAATAGATGTAATGAATGTGTCAATATCTGTGATTCCACTCCAGGCCTCCAGAGGTTCTCATCCCCGGAATACTGATCAGAATCAGCTCTTATCCACACCACACCCTTGCTGTGTTCGAAATAGACTACTACATACTGGATACTGCATACTGGACTCAGTATATACTGGATACTGCATACTGGTCCTCGTAGTAGTATGCAGTACAGTTTCCAGTATGCGACAAAAGCAAAGCATACTACGGGGTCACGTGAATGTGGCGTTGCATGATGGGATGCAGTACACCACGAAGATAGCTCTGTTCGCGTACTGGAATATTTTGCGGAAGTAGTAGGTCATCCGGGTATGTTTCACGTACTGGAAAATTTCATTTGGGTCACATACTGCATACGACATACTGATTTGGGGCTCGATCAGTACACCAGTAGTATGTAGTAGGCTATTTCGAACACAGCCTCTGTATAATCAGCCACCACACCTTACTTTTTGCCACTATTCATTTAACGTGCCTACCAAGTGATTGTCCTGGTGTTTTCTCGTCTTCTGTCTTGTTTATTTTTTTACCTCTGCCTCCTGACCGTTGCCACTACGTCTGGAAAGTTTGTTCATTAAATATCTTTCCTTTCCTGCGCATGGGTCCGCGTCTGTTCGTTGACACTGAGTTGTTACAGAATGTAACAAGGGCCTGTAAGGGATTGATAAAGTATGGAACCAGTCAAGGGAAAGAAAGGATCAAGTCCAACAAACCTGCAGGCTGTCATCGAAGATGAGCCCATTGCAAAAAAAAAACCAAAGAAAAACCTCAGATGGGAGATGGTGAGCTTCAGTTGTCAGTAATGAGGTACCGAGGGGGGAAGGGGGGGGGGTGTCTGTTGCCTTTTCCTTATATCCATTCAAAGATGTAAGTTATGGCTCACTACCCCAGCACTGAACTCCACATCATGGATTTTATTAATGTCCTTGGAAGAGTGTGCTACAGCCAAGCTCCCTCCACCCTTACACCCATCCTAATCGGTTAATGCTAAAGACTAGAGGGGTTTTTATGTGCACTTCTCATTGTGGTCTCCTGGCAATGTAGGGAAGAATTTGGTTCTGTGCACTCTTCTCCATTACATGCTTTAAAAGAATGACAATGACAAAGCCTCCACGCCATGTCAGTGTTGGGGTGAAAGGGAGGAATGGACAAGGGGCCTAATAACCCTCTCTCCCCAGATTAACTTATCAGACATCCCCTGTCCCTTTTCTCTCTCTGCCTCTTTCATATTCTTTGTCCTTCTCTCCATTTGCTAACCCCTATGCTTTGAAGTCATGTCTGTTTTCCAAACCGTCAGAGCACACCACCCTGCCTTGGCCCTGGTCTGTGGTTGGCCCGCCAAAATCTGGGCGGCCTCGTTATAGTGAAGAGGCCCATAATCACAGCAGTGTGTGCGCAGCAAAGTGACACCAGTGGATCATTTCCTCATCCTGTGTTACATTCTGACACGTCCATGTTCTCCCTCTGTGCCCCCCACTACACCCCCCCCAGCAAGGAAAGGTTCAAGTACGATATTTCCCCACGGTGTTCACCACGGATGTTTTTCCTATGCTCAGTCTCACTCGCCATCTTTATTTTTAACGTTTATCCCAGCATGTCTGTTGTGAGAAGTTTTCAGACGGAAAAAGTGTCATAAAATAAGACGAGCAAGATATCGGGCTGCTTCGTATCGCTTAAGAACCAGCTGCCTTTACTGTGCGGCTGGAGCGCTAACCGAGCACCAGCGGGGTGCTTCTGAAGGTGAACACTGCCATTCACGAGAGTTACTGAGCTGCAGTGACTGAAATGAATTAGAAGGGAGTAAATCTTGGCCAGGGAAAGTGGATATGTGCAACAGTACTGTCTCTGTAATGGGGTAGCTTAGCTCCCATTGAAGAAACCCTGAAATGCTGGAACAGGACATGCCAAGAGGTCCAAAAAACGGAGAAGACGGCATTTTTCAATTATTTTCCATTCAGATTCATTTGTTGTCTCTCTTTTAAGTTACACAATTTTACATGTTAAAATGAAATTGCCCATAAAATGTGTTTTATGAGGTTGAGAGTATAATGAGAGGCCTGTGTGGGTTCATGTTCTCCTCTAAGAGGAGACACCATCTTCTTCAGGGTTAACAGCCAGTCAAATAGCAGCCCAGGAAATTAAAGTAAATGAGTGATGTGATTGCGAACACCAGGACATCCTGGAATGGCATCAAAAGTACCAGCAGCCATTGTAAATAAGGCGGGTTCTGCTTGTGCAGTCATGGGGTGGACTGACTCAAGGCCCTGGCAGGAGCCAAGGCCTCTACTGACACCACTCCCAGTGAAGTAGGAAGAAGATGAGGATGGGGGTGAAGCAGGTGGAACCCTCTCATGTGTAATTACTCTTAGGTCTGATTATGAAGAATATGGAGTGAATACAGGTAACAGCCATTTTGCAATTGTCTTTTCGCATGGAGGGATTTAAAAGCCGGACTGAAAATATCTAATTTATTTATATAAATAAGAACATTTATACAATATATATAATATGAATCTCCATAGGAATATTTAATATATAATGGGAATCTCCATATAAAAAGAAGGATTGAAAAACGTATCAGGACAATGTGTTAGAAAAGACCTGCCTTTAGAAGATAGCATGTCTTAGATCAGTCCAATAGTGAAGACCTGCCTTTAGAAGATAGCATGTCTTAGATCAGTCCAATAGTGAAGACCTGCCTTTAGAAGATAGCATGTCTTAGATCAGTCCAATAATGTATAGTAGTGGATCATTTCTGCTGCCTCTGTGGTCATTCTCTAATTCATCATGTCTTTAGGCCTCCCTGACTTCCCTGAGAGCAGAGAGTGATAGTAACTTAGTGATTCCCGAGTTATTAGATGGAGAACAAAAACGTTAACATTTTCTGAAAAGTGATCAGAAAAGTACTAGTAAATGATTTAACAATATACCCAGCAGACTTTAACAGAGGTGTATAATCCAGGTTCAGAAAGTAAAAGTCCTCTCCAGGATTTTGCTCAAGCTTGCTAGATTTTCTAATTAGTGCAATCCAGGTAAAATGAGTGGAATCAACAAAATCCAGGAAGCCTGAGCAAAATCCTGGTGAGGACTTTTACTTTCTGAACCTGGATTATACACCTCTGGTCTTTAATGTTGTGGTCCTCAAAGCATTTAGAGCTGGTATGGGAAGGTAAACATTGGTAATGTTATATCATTATACCGTTTCTGTTGACAGTGACACTTACTGAACAGGTTTTCTTTTTTGTGCCTTAACTCTTTGACCAGGTAAAAACTGATGATTTCCTCTGCAATGGGGATGCTAAAATTATATATTCTGCAGATTCTCCATTTTTCAAAACAAATATAGAATGGTTTATCAGATATGGCTGATTTCATGGCTGGTTATATTAGACATCTCTGCTTTCTTGTCGACAGCGTAATGTCCTACTGCTGAAAGTAGGTCAGACTGACACTGCAAATGAGCTACAGTCTGGCATGCAGCGTTACACAATATCCCAGTTTCTACATGTATTCACCTTTAACCAATATGCTTTCTATTTTTGAAATCATTTTGTGTTTTCTTGAGACTGGAGAAAAGGGCACCAAAAATTGTAGTAATCTACTCGACAAGTCATTACACATGAAGATGTCTGCTACCCCACACCCAGTGATGGATCTTCAGTGTTAAGTATTTCCCAAGGCTTGCCCGCTGCTTTAGAAACTCCACTAGAAAGGCATGTCTGCTCAGCTCAGCCCAGGCACCTGCGTTCACGTTCTGTTGCTGCTTTTGGAGAGTCCTGCATTTTGAAAAGGAAAAAGATCATTCAAAAATCTCCCTCACGCACACCCACAGAGAATCAGACTAGGATACTTCCTGTAGCAAAAAAAAGACTATAAATAGACCACCTGGCTGTTTCAGTACAGTCAGAGGAAAAACTGTAGATCTAAAATTTTTCATCAATAAGGCTTTCTGTCTTTTGAGTACTAGTCATCAGAAAAGTGTGTATTACAGCCATTATCAAGGTTTGGTGTGACTCCAGATTTTTCAGTGGTGTTGAGGAACGGTTGCACAGAACTCGTGTTTCAATTAATTTCTGCTCAAATCACCTGAGCACCTGAGCAGATGTGATTACACAACAGCTGTGACCCATAAAATGTGCCACGAAAACACAGTCAGTAATTATCCAACTTGATTCATATATGGATGGTAAGGGGAACTCAGAGCTGGCTCTGGTAACTATCCTTGGACTATTTCTAACTGGATTTTGTCTTGACTGCAGTAACTTATATGGAGTTGACATGGGCTATTAAGCAACCCTGAAGATTTAACATACAAGAACCCAAAGAGGGAGAGCACTGCGAAACTAAACTGTAAAATGCAGTCTTAACATTTCCTAAACAAACACACTAACATACTTATTTAAGTAGCTATGCCAGTGATTGATGAAGATGTAATGATCTAATACACACGCAAGCTCTCACTGACCCTCTTTGCTGCGACTCCATCTTGTGGCGGAGGTGGGAAGTACAGCTTGTGTCTCCTGGATGAGGGTCTAGTCAGTTAGGGTCTTGGAGGTGTCGTGCTGTGCACTGCAAACGCAGCCAGGAAGCAAGAGCCAAGACACATTTTTAACCTTAGAGTCATTTCTCGACTCAGAAAAGCACACTGTCCCCACTTCACCTGCAACTGTAGGGCTCAGATACAAACAGAGCTAGAGAAGACATAGATAATGGTGACATCAGCAATATGGCTGACTTACTCTTAGGTCCTATGAGACCTAATAGTGATCTAGCAAACAGATGTCTTTTCAATGCACATCGACTGAGGTAATTTTTATACATTTAACATATACATTATCCAGAGTTATTAAAAATATATTATATTCTGCAGTAAATATATCAACATGCCTCCACTAAGTACAAGTCCTGTGACTCAGTCCTTAAAAGCCACAAAGATCAGTCAACGAAATGACTCCAAAAGTTCTGTCCACTGAAAGTGAGATTTTCTAACCAGGATCCTTTCTAACCAGGACCTATCAGCATAAGACACTTTTAGTAAGACTCATCATGTCAGAGTACGTGTTAAAGCAGAGGTGATTCACAACAGTACTGCTCTGCTGTGCTGACCCTGGCCACTCTGTTGGGAAATCTATGAAACATGTGAGAAAAAAACAGACAAGATTCATGGGCCCAGATCCGTCGGGTCATCTAACACAGAGTGGAGGGGCTGCATGGTGTGGGTTACACTACACAAACAGAACAAATGCAAATACAGCAAGAGACCACAAACTAATACAAACAAGTAGACACCACCCAATCAAACCCAGAGTAGGAGACCACAGAGGAGGAGTGTCAGAGAATGAGAGATGGTGGGAGATTAGCGGGTAATGTGACTTGTGGTCTTTATGTGCGCACATCCCCTATAAAATCAATGCAAACGTCAAAGTAGTAAAATATGGGATTATTATGATAAGAAAATGATCCCAGGTCCAGGCACTGGAGTAGGCAGTACGGTACGCTCTGTCTGTTCGCTTCTTCACCCTGGGTGTTTTCTCTTGTTCCCTCAGATCTCTGAGCAAACGTTGAGGGCCTGTCTGCCTCCGTATGAAGAAGTTTTACCATGACAGATTGTTATGACAACAAAGGCCAGACCCACCTCACACTCTAAAAAGGAAACGGAACTGCTGGAGAAACAAAACGTTTCTGCAGGCCAAAAAGAAACCCTCAAAGAGGACGGAGTTCTTCAGGGTCCAGTCGTGCTCAAGGGCTGCAGCTGAGTGCCAGGACAACGAAGCGTACTGATGTACTGAGGTACTGATGATGTGTGATCACTCTGCTCTGCTCAGACACTGGAGGAAACTTGGAAGTTTAGATGGCAGTGAAAGTGTAAAAATATGAACCTCATTTATTAAGTAGGAAAATTTTGTTTCCAGAATAAGCTTTTCGACAGCTGCATTTGTCCCATGAAACAGACAGGAAGGGCGAATGGTAGATACCAACATCATACAAACAGACCAGCGCATGCTAGCTGTGTGATTTTTAGCACTGGGCTTCAATTTGGGCAAGAACTGCTGACACAGTACCCCACATCCCTGGCTGTAAGGCTGCGTGCCAAGTCCCCTCTCCCACGAGGACGGTCTACAACGCACCAAGGTGACACTGGCACTTTCTCAAGGCTAAGTGTAATATTCATCTTAATGTCTCTGAGAAATTAGCATACAGCTCCAGAGTATATTTGAACTGCTACTAGAACACTACGTGCACATTCGAAGAGCCACAAGTCCAGTATACTGCGTTCACTAGCCTACAACAATTTTGAAGTTCTATTAGCATTCTTCGTGAGAACTTATCCCATACAGCACGTCAGTGGAAGTTTCACATCCATACCCAGGCAGCTCTGAGTGGAAATAAAACCCACGGAGACACAGAGGCCCCCAGGTCTTGCGCTCTCTTCTGGCTCACGCTGAGGGCCGCCTCACGTCTTTGAGAGCCTGCTATTCTCTGATCTGTCTCTTTGAATTCTGCTCCATGACCACAGTCCTTTCAAGGATCCTTTAAAAGAACTGCCCTGTGATTGGAGGGAGCCCAATCTGAAGTGAAGTGCATTTCCCACAAGCCTGTCTGACTCCTGGCCGCCGTGCCTGTGTGGTGACCCTCCGACGGTGGCCTGGAGTTTACTGCAGAAAAAACAGGATCCTTCACTTCCTGGCATAAGAAATATATATTGCTTTGCATCTATAGATCCAAATAGCTATTTGAACCTCTGGCTGGGCTTCATATATATGGAGACTATCTTGATTGAAAAAAACAGTTAAGTCACTGTAATGACTTATAATGAGCTGTAATCAGGAAGATTAGGTAGAACTGAATCTACTGGCCAGTGTTCTCAGGTATGTGAAGGCTTATACATCGGATTATGCACTGAGGCAGGCTTCGACCTCAAACAGTTTGCAAACACCAAGCAGAGCTGTACCAGCAGATATGGTGAACACCTGTTGCCCACAAACAAACGTGTCAAAGTTAGGTGATTTTCTAATTACTTGGAATCCCATGTTCCTCATGAGCTGCACTCTGATGATCACTAATTTTGAGCTCAACCCATTTAAGCCAGTAGATTAGGGGTACTCAACTAAATTTATCCGCGGTCCAATTTTGGCAGATAGCTGTTAACTGAGGTCTGGGGCGGCGGTGATGTCGAACCTTAGTTGTTGAGCGGGGGGGGCGGCAAACGTAAGTTGTTGACGGAGTGTTTTTTCAATAGCCCTGAAATAAATGCTCCTGTTTAAAATTAATTCTGGTCCGTATCCAGTTAATCAGGAATGAGATTGGGTCCATACAGGACTGCGTTCGGGTCCGGATCCGGACCGCGGTCCGCCAGTTGAGTACCCCTGCAGTAGATACTTTTAGATCAGCCACTTCTAAAAGCTTGAGGTCTGCATACAAACTAGCTTCATCCAACCATTCCTTTGGTTAAAAAAAATGTTTTGTTCTAATACAGTATATCGTTTTGACAGATAACTAACTACAGCCACACATCTAAAACGAGCATGTTTGGTATTATATTAAGGCTGCCATCAGTCTCAATTTATAAATTAACTATGGATGGAGCTGTTTAGCAATTTAGTAACTTTGTTCAAGCGATCTTCAAATTTTAATCTTAGTTTCCTTTTCCACTTGTGGTCAACCTCAAACACTTCCAAACGGATATTTGACTTTTCTTATTGGACATTTTGCTAACCCACACTTATATATAAGATTAAAGTATATGGGTTTAATTTCCTTTATTGTTGGTTGGGCCACCAAGCTATTGTTATAATGCCTGTTAACAATGGCTGCTATACCAAAGCAGAGTGTAGGCATAAGTCACCCTAAAATGATTTTCCATTTGACCTCTGTGGCCCACCTGATGGTAAATAAACAACAGGTGGGTGTTTTGGGGTGCATAACATACAGGCATCATAGCCAGAAGTTTAAAACAATTTCTCATGATTTGAAGGATTATTATTTCTCCACAAATGTGGTTTGTAGCGTAGACATATCTGTGATGTGCATGGTGCACACTCATGTCAACACTGCTCAAACGTTCACTGTAGGCAACTAAACACGTCTGCACTGCTGTTGGCCTTGGGGGATATCACCCATTCTTCAGCGCTTCCTTACATGGCTTTTCAAGGCTTTATAGAGCATATCGGGGCAAGGGGCCATTTCTGCAGTAGCCCGATACCTTTTGCATCCACCCAAACATTGTGTAAAGCAGCTGACTGAAAGTTCAGACCCTGATCAGGTCAGCTCTGGTTCATTCCACTTATACGCCTCTGACATGGAGCTTTGACCTCACACAACTCTAGTGAAGGAAGGAAATGCGTGTTTACAATGAACGTATATTTGTTACACACGATTCCTCACTAATCACTGCACACTCACTGACCCGTTCTTTCTTTGAGTTTAAACTCACTACAATGGCAACCTTATGGTAATTACTTCGTCCCTCACAAAAAGAAAGAAAAATTAAATGATTCTTTTATCAAAGAGAAGCAAAATATGGGGAAATTTAAGACATGCAACTATTACATGTTGGTAAAAACAGCAATGCAGCGTAGAATTAGACCATATTTCCACATATAAATAATAGACAGGCAGACCAGAGTAGATCCATATGAAGTAAAAGACAGAGACAAAAATATAATAAAAAAATACTTGAATTAAATGTATGTAGTTTGGTTTGACTTGTAGTCTTGGTGCTCTTAGCACATTATAAAATGTAGCTACTCGTAACTTGTTCTACCTTCTCACCACATAAGTTTTAAGACAAAAACGATCATGCCAATTCAATATTTTTAGATTTCCCCGGCACTAAATCTCCAGCCGAACTGGAGAATATGAAATGTCATCGCGCAGGCGATGCAGCCAATGAATGCAGCCAGACACGCAGGAGGGATCAGACCTGCACCAGAGGGAGTGAGTCATGCAGGCTCACTAAAACATGTCACTCTAACAGAATCAGAAATGTAGCTAGTTATTATTAAGCAAATGTTGCTCAATTAAAAAAGGTATTAACTGTGCAGTGTGGTTAGTCAGTTCACAATAGTGGAAGTATAAAGATGTCTCTAAATATGTACATTTGCCAGTGTTAATTTTATTGACCATAAGAATGGAGGTCTAATTAGAGAACTAATAATGTATTCAAGGTAATTTTAAAAACTACGTTTCTCAATATAGCAGACATCAAAAGGTAAAACAAACCTTAAATTCCTTTTGTTATTGTTTGAACAATAAACTCATCTAAATATTTGACCTGATAAAATTCCTCATCTTAACTCTGGGGGAATAAGACTGATTTATAACTGTTGCCTCAGTTATTGATTTTTCAAGGGGGCAAAGGTTCAGGACACTTTTTCAACTCGCCCCTGACACAATCTGGGCAACAGAGCGCGTGTGCAGCCGTGGAGATGCGGGACTAGAACGAGACGTCTGCGAGTGCTGCAGGGCACGTTCCCTCTGCCTCCACCGAGAACGACACCACGACACCGCGGCAGCTTTTATTAGCTGTTTCAGTCACGAACCACAGAGACCCACACTACGAGATAACCTGCCTCGAGTTTCCCACGTTTTTGTGTGTCCTGTAATAGACAGCACCTACAACTCTGAAGAACAGGCTTAAGCCCTGCTATCTTTATCTCTGGAACTCTGTAAACCATTGGTAAACCATCAGTCGTCAATAAGAACTAAGTGAGTGCAATCTATACATTTTGTATCAGTTTTATGGGGCAAAAGGAGTTTTTAGTATCCTGTGGGATACATATTGAAAGAAACATACATAGAAAAATACAAATTGTCCATTGCTGAAGACCTGATAAAGTGTACCTGGGAAACTTTGGCTTGGAGACTTCTGATATATATCACCTGATTACAGGTTTGCATGTCTTGAATGTTATCTGTCTGACACAAGACCGACAAATTTCTGTGAACACAAATAAGTCAATATTCCTGAATGACCTCATGATCTGTCTTGAGTAAAAAATGACAATACGTAAATACAATGATACATACATATTACTGTAAACGTGCGCAGCTTTCGTGTGCTTCTCAAACGAGATCCCTTGTGCACACTGCTTCATGTATCATGGATGACCTCCTGACTTGCTTCTCATACATTACATGAACGATGTAGACGTAGAAACAGCTTGCCTAGACCTAAAAACCATCTGTGCAGACCTAGGACCTGCCTGTGCAGACGTAAAACTCATCTGCTGTACACAGACTACGGCAAGCGCATTGTTTGGTGTAACTACTGACAACACTTGCATTTACCTGTTAGCATTACACCCAGCTGTGTCATGCAATTAAAACAATAAATACAGTCTGAAAAGGGAAGTTATAGTACAGGAAGATTAAAATGACTGGAGGAAGCACACAGGATGCTGAATGAGCTGCAGATCTTCTGTTAGGTCTATCGGTACGGCTGATGTTAAAAAGCTCTTAAAGGTTAGCAGGAGAGTGATGCAGTATGCCTGTAAGGCCCCCTGCTGTTGAATGCCTACAGGATGAAGGCAGGGCCCCTGTGTGTGTGACAGCGGCTGATACAAGGCGACAGAGGGAGAGTCTGACTCTATTCACATCCAGGACTGGCATTAGCATTTCTCAAACAGCATGGCCAAACGTCCAGACCACCTGTAGCTGCACTGAATCTCAATGCCCCAAAAAGCACTTTTCACTCCCCATGGTTTACTTCCTACTAAATGGAAACCTGAAAAGCAGGGGAGGAATGTGTGTGTGCGTGTGTGTGTGTGTGTGTGTGTGTGTGTGTGTGTGTCAGAAAGAGCAATAGGCTGCTGAGCACACTCCACACACAGGCCAGGCCGTCTGCTAGAGAGGTGGGCTGTGGGGGGATTGCCAGTCGAGGCAGAGGTGCCGCCCACCCTGCAGTGGTTGGCTGTGGTTAGGGGAGGCGGAGCTTACTGAGGACAGGAGAAGCTTGTGGGAGGTGGAGTGAACTAGCAGCTTTCTAGGGGGCTGTCGGCTGGTATGGCCAGCAATCCAGTCCTTCATATAGTCTAGGTGCACCTCAGCCAGCTTAGACAAGAGCACAGCAGTGAGAGCTGCTCCTTACCCGCCCTCACAATCACCTGAACAACTGGAGTCAGAACTTTCCTAGACTGGAAGATTAACAGGAAAATACAGAACCAGAAAGAAGAGGGGAGCATATTACAATAAACAGCATTCCTCTCTTTTTCTGTCATCGATTACTACTTCACGGAAAGAAGAAAAGGATTACCCTTGGTTGTCTTGGTTGTATTTGTTTTTTGTTTTTTTTCCAGCCCTCCTCTCCTCTCAACTTCAATAGTATGGCTGCACAGAAGATGCAGGTGTGGGTGGCAGGGGCACTGAGCCTGGCACTGGGACTCTTCCTGCTCAGCTCCACCACCGCTGAGGAGTACGACTATTACAGCTGGCAGTCCGACAACTTCCACAACGGCCGCTTCTACGCCAAGCAGCCGCAGTGCGTGGACATCCCCGCCGAGCTACGCCTCTGCTACACCGTGGGCTACAAGAAGATGCGGCTGCCCAACCTGCTGGACCACGAGACCATGCCCGAGGTGTTGCAGCAGGCTGGCAGCTGGGTGCCCCTGCTGGCCAAACGCTGCCACGCGGACACACAGGTGTTCCTCTGCTCCCTGTTCGCACCCGTGTGCCTGGATCGGCCCATTTACCCGTGCCGCTCGCTGTGCGAAGCCGTCAGGGACAGCTGCGCTCCTGTCATGGAGACCTACGGCTTTCCCTGGCCAGACATGCTGCAGTGTGACAAGTTCCCCATCGATAATGACCTCTGCATCCCCATGCAGTTCGCTGGGAACATTGCCACACAGACTCCAGGTAGGGCCCCCGTGAAGCTCACAGTCACGCTAGTTCTGACTCATATGCTGTATCATATCTATTATGTGAAAAACAAAACTCATTTTGAGTTGAAATGTTAATGATGCTTAAAATGATCACAATCGTAAAGCAACTTAACTATTTAAAACGAGTAGCAAATAAATCAGTAGTATATTAAGTATGAAAAAAAGTAAATAAATAAAGTAAATAAACATGGCAGATAAATGAATGCCAGAATGCCTGAAATCAGTCTAGAACAAAACAGTTATAATAATGTAGAACCAAGAGTAGCCAAGAATGATGTAACTGCTGTATGGCAAAAGTACAGAAAATATACATAAAGCTAGTAGTATGACTGCAAAAGAAACTGGGTTGGGTGAGAAAACCCAACAAATCTATTTCCATTACCTTTATGAATACTCTAACTTACTATCTTAAATACTTTTAAGTAAGATCTAACTTAAACATAAGAACATGTCATCAAAATCTCTCTTAAAATAAGCACAAGTTAGACTTAATTTTGTTCTGAAAAGTGCTAAGGCAGTGAGTAAAAGTGAAACAATAGATCATAAAACAATAAGACAAATTTGCTTGCACAAACTGAAAACCCCAGCCAGCCACTTCTATTGACTCTTTCTTATATCTTCCTTTTGTGAACTGTGAGTGTCTATTGAATGTGAAGTGAGGGAATTCACTGTATACTCAGAAAGACAAAAAAAGCACTCTGAGCTTTCACTATCCAAAAGCAAAATCTCATTTGGAATGTGTAGAGGCGATCCCTGTTGTGTCTGGCCTTTCTCTTCCTTTGTTTAATCTGGCAGTTAGCTGGCCAATTAGCCGGGGAGCCAATTACTGGGGATCACTAATTAGTGTGGATGGTCATACATTAGTTAGCTTCATTGGAAAAAGGAGGACCATCCATAAAAGAGAGGAGATGGGAGCAGAAAGAAAAAAAGTAAGAGAGAGAGAGAGAAAAGAGAGAGAGAAGGAGTAAGAGAGACCGGAGAAAGGGAACGAGAGGACACAGCCATGGGAAGTTCTGAGAAAGGACAGAAGAGTGTCCTTCTTGGGTCAATAATTCAGACACGATAAACAAAGAAAACGTGGAACCCATCCGAAGTGAAGGACTTACACAGCACATTCTTTTGCTTTACTAAGAGGCGCTGTGAAACTCTATGATCCTATCTGCATTTCTTCCTGTTTTTTTTCTTTTTAAGAGTTGCATTATGATAAGTGTATACAGAATACCAAACAAGGAGGCACTCAAATCAGACAAAGGTAGGCCAGTTGTGTGCCAAACAGACCCCACTGAACACACACAGGACAATCATGTAATCAAATATATGTTCTTCTAAATGTAACACAATTGGCTGTCCTTTCACTTCTGCTGATTTAAATACATTTCAAACCCTGGGATTCCCGACTTACCGAAGATATTTCCGGAACTTTTGTGATTTTGCTTTGCATTAAAATTAAGTGTCTATGGATCCCAAAACAAAGCAGCGGAGCTATAAGTTTGTATGTGCGCAGAAAACATGCGTAACAAGTCAGATATCAAGGAAACATCAAGTATCGGTCATGCCGACATGATCCTGAACATGCAGATGGGCTCTACCAAAAACCATGCATCTGACAGTCCCGTCCTCTAAGTCGGTCAAGTCCTGTGGAAGGATGCCCTATAACCATCAGTAAAATCACCTAAGCAGAAGCCAATCGTTCCGGTATCGATCGGTGCCCCATCGGTCACGCGTGTGCTGAGGCTCACAGAACAGAACTGCCTTTCTGCAGTTACAGGATGCTGAAGGGTGTAGAATCCAGTGGCACAGGGGGTGAAAATGGCTTTCCACCACGCGGTAGGGGAGGGGCGCACACACACACACACACACACACACACACACACACACACACACACACACACACACACACACACACACACACACACACACACCATCACCAGCAGGGGAGGGGCACAGGCCGCTTCTGTTTTGGTAAGGGCGCACAGTGATCTGAAACAGGACTCGGCAGATAGCATGGCAACACACACACACACACACACACACACCGTGGCCATGGCGGGCCGGTTCCCAGCAGCCTGGGGAGGAGCACACGAGAGAGGCCACAGGGTCCCAGGTCCTGCGCGCCTCCTGGGAGGTGATTCACAGCCAAAGCGAGGGAGCGGGGCCCTGGGTATGTATCTGGAGACTGCCATGGCTACAATGAAGGATCCATTCTGGTGAATAGCCTATTTCTGAAGTGAAGGAGCAATGCGTGGTTTCCTCCGACATTAATTACTATAACAGAAGAGGATTTTTTAGTTGTGAGGCATGAGATTGTTCTCTTAAATCTCAAGCCAAACTGCCTGAGCAACAAAAGTGGTTTACTGAGTCATCAATTTACTCCTTATATATATATGTGTGTGCGTGTACACATATAATATCAGTAAATTTAAATTGCAGTTTCTCTCATGATCAAAATATACACAGGGAATGTGGATGTGCCTCATGTCACTGTCAATAGCTGTCTTATATTGTGGTATCCTCAGCTTTCTCGTTTGGTTGATGTAAGCCACAAGCACTCTGGGACAACATCAAAATGGGCTATGGAAAACACTTGCTAGCTTTTTTAGAAAATGCACATTGTATTATTTATAGGATTCCAGTAGACATTGAAGCATGTTTTTAGGACAACCCAAGGGGGCAGCTAAGGGGAGATGTTCAAACCAGTCTCTGTCCATACACCCTGCTCATTTAAACAGATGTGTTGGGATTTGTGACATTAATTACATTCTGCATTTCATCCTGAGCACAGTAATATTTAATGTCATAAGTGTTACTGCTCATAACTCGGGTACAAATGAGTCATAAAATTATGACCTCTGAGTAGTCTAACAGAAATGGCTTCCTCATTAAGAAGAGGAGAAACACTGGCGATTTGACCGTTTCTCTTATACAAAAGCACGCAAAGTGATGTTAAATGAAGAAAAAAACACATACTGGCCTAAATGTATGTGAAGTCTTAAGCGAAGACCTTTGGCTTCAGGATGACAGCAGACAGCAGGTCACCAAACCACCTTCTGCCCTGATGACAGACTCGGTCCTTCTATTAGATCCCCGTCCTCAAAGCTTTCCAGGGCCTCCTGTGTCTCACCACTCACTGTGCAAAGGCCTTCAGGAAATGTCCCAGTAAATTGTGGGTAGGCTACTGTTTGGGCAAAGAACCACTCAGCATATGATGCAGAACTAGAACTCATTACATCAGGTTTCATATTTCAGCATGGCTGTCTTACAGACAAACACAGCCAGCAGTGTAGAATGCATGGCTATTTAAATATTATTCTCTATTATCTATTATCAAATTCAACACATTTAGGAAAGACTGATTTAAAGTAAGACTATCGATAATCAGCAGTCAAGCAGACTCAGTACAGTGGTTTTGAATCTGATACTTGAACCTAATGCAAAATATATAATTTTCTATTATGTGTCTAAGGGGATTCATGTACAAACAGTTGTACAGATGAAATATACTTTTTAAAATAATTACACATTATGAAGGATAGCACACAACTTGACTGAATCACAAACTCTGCTCACCAGTCCCTACACACACACACACACACACACACACACACACACACACACACACACACACACACACACACACACACACACACAGAGTCTTTTGCCGAATTCCCAGTGCTTGCTCTTCAGACACATGCTCTGGCTCCTGTTCAAGAGGGCAGCCTGCCAGTAAACCACCCTGCAAAAGTGAACAAACCACTCTGCAGTTCAAATACGACGCTACCTCTCCAAGAATCTGCCTCTGGAGATGTACCAGAACCTGCTGCCACGAGATCCCAGAGCCCTCATCACTCAGAAGGCGACAGTGTGATGTCACCAGCAGATAATCACATCTTTAACCCACCGGCTAGCAGAACTCTGATATATGGAGATGTATGGGAATGTTTGGGGATTTCTGCTCCGGCACCAACTGCTGTTTAGAACACACTGGGGGGGGGGTTACTTCCCTGCAGCCCTGTACTGAAGCCTACTGAACTTTGACCCTCCTTATTGTCTCCCGCTGTGGCTGTGCTTGTGACTGGGGTGATAAACTCTGACCCTTGCTTTTTCAACTGAAAGGGGGAATCAGGGACAGAGCCATGTAACTGCTGGCCACCAGGCGCTGTTGTTGTCTTAGCTGGAGTGAACGGTTACAGACATTGCGGTGTGCAAATGACCAAATCACTTTCATTCACAAGTGGGCCAGGAAGGACAGGAGGAGGTGGACCTCTCCGTACAGCAGGAACCACATGCGTCTGCCCATCCAAACGTTACAACTGATCATACTTTATTCAATCACAGCAACCTCACACAGGCAGAGGTTTCTGTATTTTTAGCTGATTGGAAGAGCGACTTTACCAAATCTCCCACCACATCCTGCAGAGCTCCAAAGCTGTTTAGTAGATCAACGAGAAAACCTGGAGCAAGTATAGCGATGGCAGCCTGGTAGAACCACGAGCAGAGTATCTCCACAAACAAGCAACAGTTAGTGTTCACACAGGGAAGAAGAACACGAGGATTATATAGAGGACACAATGAGAAACATTTGTTTCTCCCTTCATATTTAATGGCTTTTCCCACCTGCACAAATTGTATAATATATGTAGTGACTCACAATCCAAATGGCATCACCAGTATATATATATATGTGTGTGTGTGTGTGTGTGTGTGTGTGTGTGTGTGTGTGTGTGTGTGTGTTTATTGTCGAATCTGCCTCTATGTTAAGCTAAACATTATTTCTATGCTCAATGAAATACAAAGTGTTTACCAAATTTATAAAAGCCTGTAGGACTATTTATATAATTGACGATATAAAGGTAATTAAACATAATCAAATTAAAGTACACAAAAATAAAATAGACAGGAGTGATATGACACAAAGAGATAAAGTGCTAGGGGCATATTCCTTCTGCATTTGAAAATAAATGTAGTCAAACATATTTTTGCTCAAACTTTGTAAAAGTCCAATAAACACCGAGCCGAGCTGCCTACAGGGCAGAGTCCTGTGGCCTTTAACATCAGCCTGGCTTGAGCTCTTTGGTTCTGACAGGCCTATATTGTTTGAGACTATACATCTGGCACAGCACACTTTCACACCAATGGCCTGGAACAAAGTAGCCTACATTTTACAGAAAGTCCTCGCCAGAGTGTTTATAGGCTTGTCAGGAGCTCTGCTTGTCTTTGTGGAACAAGTGGACTCCTGAGCATCCCAGGATCACGCCTTCACCTTCACAGTGAGGGACTCAAATACCCAGCATGCCTGAAGCAGTCTCTCTGATCGCTCGGAAGGCTGTGGATTATGGGCCATTAGCAGAGCCCTTTAGCCTCTGTGTGAGTGGCGCTCACCCCCCCCAGATCTGAGATCACATTAGCATGCAGACAGATGCTACGAATGATGCTGGAAGCCTCAAGATCAGTAAAATGCCATAGGGCTGGTCACAGTAACACAAGTAGAGTATGCATTTAACCTATAATTGAAAGGTTACAGTGAAATACAGGCAGCGGTCAGAGTTCTAGTGAAGACAACAATTTAATCTCTTGTTTTGGTCAGATTTTTTTTTTCTGGATGTTGAGACCACCAGCAGGGAAAGTTTATGACCTCAACTAGTTGCTGGAATTTCACAAAAATGCACTTTTCTGTGGAAGATTTCTGCCATACCTCTTCACTAAAAATATACAGATATCTATATTCAAACATTTTCATCGCCTTAATTGCAGTGCAAACATTGCACCAGACTTCTGTTCTACATATCCTCACAGGAGAAAATAGCATCTGACAAGGCAGAATTCACAAAGTGCTTACAAAGTGCTCAGAGCTTCAGCAAGGACCACTACAGACCCGCTGGCCCTCTCCAGCTGTGACATGCTATACAAAAGTATATGTCCTGCTGGAGAAAGGACAGGAAAGACAATACACCAGTGAAATCATAAAGACATAAAACGCCACAGGGCTGTCTTCTGGAAATTGAAGAGTTAAATCATCTCTTGCTTCTTTTCCCTTGCAGCGTCTAAAGCATGTCCACCTTGTGACAACGAGCTGAAGGCAGACACAATAATAGAACACTTCTGTGCCAGTGACTTCGGTAAGTAAGACTCCACACTTGAATGCACAACAGTATGCACACACAGGCACACAGTTACACATGCAGACAATCACACATGCAGACAGTCACACATGAACACAGGCACAAATGCAGACATGCCCATCATGCAGACATGCACACGCACTCACAAACGTTGAAAAATCAAACCAGTCCTACGACGGTGATTAGATACTACTGGAAAAAGCACAAAGTGGAACGTTGCGTTGATAGTTCTAGACAGGGAAATGACAACCGTTGTTTGTTTGCTTAACTCATTTGTCCCGGGTGTTGAAATAAGTCATGTGCTTTGGCAGCATTTACGCATTGTTGAACTTTGTTATGTGAGAAAGCAACAACTTCAGAGTTGTTATAGGTTTGGTTAGAAAAACAATACCAAACTGAAAATGTGCATATATTATCTACTCAGCTGTCTCTTGAGATTCTGAAAGGTCAGTGATCCAGACTCCTGATGAAGGTGACTAACTACTGTGAGAGTCTGAGCGAGGCACCGTATCGCACTTAAGTGCTCAAAGATCCAACCAGATATGAGCAATGCAGTTCATACAATAAGGGTGATGAACATTCAGAAATGTTTTTTTTTCTGCCAATATAATTTTAGTTTTATTTGAGCATTTGAACTGCATCACAACTTTTATATGACTGTCAATGTAATCGTGAATATTTTGCGAGTGCAGAGTTGCACTCGTGTCCATGACGTATGTTTCACAGTATGTAAGATGTAATCCCAACGCATGCTGTTCTGACAGTTGGGCTTTCACATTCTCTGGCATTCTTCAAACTGATACATAGTATCAGAGATGAATCATAAAAAGTCTGAATTCAGATCTCTTACATTGGCAAAAAGACTTTACAAATGAAAAGCCACTTTACAAATGAAAAGCCCTGCAGAGGCCAGAGTAGTCTGAAATCAAGTGGCTTCATTCATCCCCTCGTTGTGTTTGGCCATGAAGTTTGTTTCACTTGGATGTAGTAACCTCCTTTGTATGTAGCCACTTTTAAATATGACAAATTACTCTAACCAGTGTGTCAAGAAGGAGGCGTGACTTTGTAGAGATGCAAAGAGAACAATCTTAACCATTTTTTGCTACTGCACACAATCAAATATTTCAGTGGTTTTGACCTCACATTATTTCTTTAGTCATTATAAAATAAGTCCAATTAATAACACTTTGCCCTCTCTTGACTTGCACACAGCACTACTGTGATGCATTTCTTTGGTCATCTGTTCTAAAAATTGTGCAACAGTATTATGTTATATGGTAAACAGTATGGTCTACTTGGCAATCTTGGAAGCTTCATAACTTTTAATTACTGAATATTGTTGCTTCCAGCTACCATGAGCCAATAAACATTTGTGTATGTGTAACATATACACTGCAGGGGCTATGACCAAAAGGGAAGTCATCATTTTGGGTGTATTTATTGGCCACTGAACAACAATCATAATAGCTTGATTTATTTACCTATTTTCTCTAGTGATCATGAGGCTGAAAATGTGCACGAATTCTCTGCTCAGCTGTCTCTTGTAAGTCTGAAAGGTCAGCGATCCTGACTCCTAATGAAGCTGACTAACTATCCCCCAGGTCCTAGAGAGGCGCGGTTTGCAGTTTTCATCAAACTTAAATACTCAAAGATCTGAGAATCAGAAGCAAGTAGGAGTGCAGTAATAAAGCTGAAAACAGTGAAAGCTCAGAAGGTTATTGGTGGAACACAATGTCATTCAGCATACATAAAACCACTGTTGAATATGTGGCCAACAACACTGAAGAGTATAACTGATATTTTGACCAGTAATCACCTAACACAGTGTGTAGTTTAGAGTATAAAGTGAGTTTATAGTTTCAGAAAGCTGTTACAGATTTACCATGTAGGTCGATTTTTTATACTTTTATTTTTTTATACTTTTTAATATACTAAATCAACTTCAAATCCTTACATAATTGGACCTACGGGTCCCTTTAAGCAACATGGATGAGTGTGAGATCAGGGGTGGTTTTCAGAGAAATTCAAGAATTCAGCTATTGGAATTCCATACAACAAACATGCTAAAGAGTTTTAAACTACTCTTATTGTCATTTTTGAGCTTATAGGCTATGTAAACATGTGTATGCATCATTTTATTAAACAGTTACATCTGAAGGCACAAAGACAAAACCAAACGTTTATCTAATTGAAAACCTAATCTGTATCTCAGAGCAGACAAGCACTTGGAAATGCCCAGGTGGGAAAAGCAGCGACTGATATACAGAGACAACTGCCAAGAATGACTCCAGTATAAATATATACGGGTTCATATGCTGCATTAATCATGTGCTCAACCTTACAGGGTTCTCATTTGTTTTCTTAATACTTTAATGTGCACTTCAAAATTAATTTCTTTTTAATACTTTTAATGTCTGACGACCACCAGAAAAGTTAAGTTCACTGAAGACTCTTTAAATGGAGATTTATAGAGTTACGTACAACTCGTTTGGTTTTGACAGGCAGGACTGGTTTTCAGGAATTGCTTGGAATGCTACTCATAAATGGCAAAGTTTCAGAATCTGCTTCCCTTAGTTCTAAGTCTGGGACACTGGAGTCATAGCCACAGTGTTTTAAAATACAGTCCAGCATGGAAAAACTGATTTTACACCTATCACTACTGATAAAAGTTAACTAAGCTCTTGGGTGTTAGCACAGTTGCTGCACTACTAAAATGTCTTAAAGAGTGAACTCAAGGAGTGAGCTCTGTTTCTGCTCAAAGTGATTACTCTCCCTACCTGCATTTACCCCCCACCCCACCCCACACCAAAACCCCCACCCCACCCACCCTTCCTCGCTGCAACATACCGCCCACAGTTTAGACCGGCTTTTGTTTAAAAAAGTAGGTTCAGCTTGTCATCGCGACATTGCGCAGACATGCTTACACTCACCAAGCATTATGGGCAAGTACCAAAATCACATCTCTATACAATTAAGACAGTTTTAGGTTTAGGAGTCAAAATATTTCATATCTTTTTCAGCAACTGTGTAAGTCTGCAGAATCACTCAGTGTGTAGTGTGATCAGTGCTCCCCGTACCACCCAGCAGGCCTCTGACTCCTCAGACCTTCTTACACGTAGCCGGTGTGTGTGGGAGCTCCATCGTGAGCGGTTTAATCAACTTATCTTGGTTTTTCTTTTACTCATGCTCCCCATATTCTTCCCCGTTATTTACATGTTTCTGGCTGGTATTTCTGGCCAAACCTTTACTGCTAAAATAATATTTTCGCTGCTGCCAAACCTCTCAGAGAAGAGCTGGAAATGCATTAGTGGTTCGGTGAAGCTGCTTGTATTGCACAGATAGTGAGCGTGCTGGGGTAATGTACCTATTTCAGCATCAGATAGGCTGTAACTCTTAAGAGGGAGATGCAGAGGGATTTTTTTTGCTGTTGTTTTATTTGTCTGTAAAAAAAAAAAACACTACTTTTTGAATGTCAAACTTAATTTTATTTAAAGCTTTCACGATTGTTTTTGGCCGAGCGCCATAAGGCTTGCTTTAGGTTGGAGGGCTCCGTCAAACTGCGGGGAATGAGGTGGGGATGTGCAAAGGCCACTGATGGGGTGTTACACATCTGTCTTCGAAACTTTCCATTCGTCTCTCCATCCTTTCCCGGGCGACTGCAATTAGTGCCGTCCACGGTGAAATGATGCTCCTCTGGGGAGGTGTAAACTCTCCCGCTCGATGGGACAGCCCAGATTCTTCCTGCGTGCTTCTTGTGAAACGTCGTGCTGCTTGAGATAGTACAAATGAATGATAGAAACTGTGACATTGGGAGGCCCAGAGAAGGTGGGGAGGATTCCCCGGTTTTTCCGATGTGTAAAAATGACTGACGGCACACATACACAAACAGGATCTTTATCCCGTGACATATGGCGTTTCTTGCTGAAAGTGATTTGTTTTTCAAAAAAGACCTAATCCTTTCATCTCTCCTCCAGCACTTAAAATGAAGATCAAAGAGGTTAAGAAGGAGAAAGGTGACCGCAAGCTCATCGCAGCACAGAAGAAGAAGAAGGTGCTTAAGGTCGGCATCCTGCGTAAAAAAGACCTAAAGAAGCTGACGCTGTACATTAAGAACGGAGCGAACTGTCCGTGTCCCCAGCTGGACACCCTGGGGAGCGGCTTCCTCATCATGGGCCGCAAGGTTGACCAGCAGTTACTGCTCATGTCTATCCACAAGTGGGACAAGAAAAGCAAGGAACTCAAATATGCCATCAAATACATGAAGTCCCACCAGTGCCCGACCTATCACACTGTCTTTCAGTGACCAGTGACAACATAATCCCGCCCACATAATCCCGCCGTCACCCCACAGACCCTCCTGTCCCTTACTACAGTCAGCACATATTACGTATTTTTTTATTCAAAAGCTGCCTTTGGGAAACATTCATTTGTTAATTTGTTTTATAGTGTTTACTTTTACTTAATATTTCTTCTTTATACTGTATGTACAGTATACATTAAATGAATGCTTTAAAAAAATAATCAGTACATTCATACGTTCTAGAAATTAGTTTCAATCGTTACTTGTTACCACCTCAACAAGTGGTTCCCGGGTCAAAAAGAGGTCACAAAATTACCAGAAGTGACAAGAAATATGGCATTGCCATGTTGAGCTGATTATGCTGATTTCAGAGTTTCAGAGTAAACAAATAATAAAATTATGAGTATCCATTTTGTAAACAAAGAGCCTATTTGCTTTCTGGCTACCTTTTATTTTGTAGATATGAAAAAAGTGTTACACCATGAACTATGTAGATAATTTTATGGTAATGAAAAACCTTCTAGAAGGTGAGGCCATGAGAGATGTGGTTCACACTGAGAAGGTGGAAGGTTAACTGTGCACAGTTGTCCCTGATTGGTCAGTTGGAATTTGAGCAGCACCTGGACAACTTTCCAGTTCTGACGGAGCATCTACCACCAGCCAGCTGGACACCAGACTCTGGACTGAACCTAGCAGATTGGTTGGTGAGATTGCTGGTATCACTTATTAATTTTGCATTTTAAATATCAAACACACGCCTTTGTACCGTAATTACTCAGTTCTGTTCTGAAAACAATCTGGCAGGCATAGCACCTGAATTCACTGTTGCAGAAATAAATGATAAAATTATTTCACTCTAATTGTCATTAATTAGTGTTGAATGAGGGGGAAGAGCACGTGATTTGTTATTCCTTTTGTTTTTGCTTAATTTTTCAAGCAAAGTTCCTCATTTGTCAGTTGTCAGTAATATTGTTGTGTGAACCAATTATCTACATGAAATGTGGTAACAAAATAAAGAACCCTCAGATCATGTCCCAAGCACCGTCATTAATACTACACCCAGGCACGTTAGACACTACACCCAGGTACGTTAGACACTACACCCAGGCACGTTAGACACTACACTTAGGCAAACAAGACACAACACCCAGGGACGTTAGACACTACACCCAGGCACGTTAGACACTGCACCCAGGCACGTTAGACACTGCACCCAGGCACGTTAGACACTGCACCCAGGCACGTTAGACACTGCACCCAGGCACGATAGACACTACACCCAGGCACAATAGACACTACACCCAGGCATGTTAGACACTACACCCAGGTATGTTAGACACTACACCCAGGTACGTTAGACACTGCACCCAGGCACGATAGACACTGCACCCAGGCACAATAGACACTACACCCAGGCACAATAGACACTACACCCAGGTACGTTAGACACTACACCCAGGTACGTTGGACACTACACCCAGGTACGTTAGACACTGCACCCAGGCACGATAGACACTGCACCCAGGCACGTTAGACACTGCACCCAGGCACAATAGACACTACACCCAGGCACAATAGACACTACACCCAGGTACGTTAGACACTACACCCAGGTACGTTAGACACTACACCCAGGTACGTTAGACACTACACCCAGGCATGTTAGACACTGCACCCAGGCACGTTAAACACTGCACCCAGGGACGTTAGACACTACACCCAGGCGTGTTAGACACTGCACCCAGGCATGTTAGACACTACACCCAGGTACGTTAGACACTACACCCAGGCACGTTAGACACTACACTTAGGCAAACAAGACACAACACCCAGGCACATTAGACACTACACCCAGGCACGTTAGACACTACACCCAGGCACGTTAGACACTACACCCAGGCACGTTAGACACTGCACCCAGGCACGTTAGACACTGCACCCAGGCACAATAGACACTACACCCAGGCATGTTAGACACTACACCCAGGTACGTTAGACACTACACCCAGGTATGTTAGACACTACACCCAGGCATGTTAGACACTGCACCCAGGCACGTTAAACACTACACCCAGGGACGTTAGACACTACACCCAGGTATGTTAGACACTACACCCAGGCACGTTAGACACTGCACCCAGGCACGTTAGACACTACACCCAGGTACGCTAGACACTACACCCAGGCACGTTAGACACTACACTTAGGCAAACAAGACACAACACCCAGGCACGTTAGACACTACACCCAGGCACGTTAGACACTACACCCAGGCACGTTAGACACTGCACCCAGGCACGTTAGACACTGCACCCAGGCACAATAGACACTACACCCAGGCATGTTAGACACTACACCCAGGTACGTTAGACACTACACCCAGGTACGTTAGACACTACACCCAGGCATGTTAGACACTGCACCCAGGCACGTTAAACACTACACCCAGGGACGTTAGACACTACACCCAGGTATGTTAGACACTACACCCAGGCACGTTAGACACTGCACCCAGGCACGTTAGACACTACACCCAGGTACGTTAGACACTACACCCAGGCACGTTAGACACTACACTTAGGCAAACAAGACACAACACCCAGGCACATTAGACACTACACCCAGGCACGTTAGACACTACACTTAGGCAAACAAGACACAACACCCAGGCACATTAGACACTACACCCAGGCACGTTAGACACTACACCCAGGCACGTTAGACACTGCACCCAGGCACGTTAGACACTACACCCAGGCACGTTAGACACTACACCCAGGCACGTTAGACACTGCACCCAGGCACAATAGACACTACACCCAGGCATGTTAGACACTACACCCAGGTACGTTAGACACTACACCCAGGTACGTTAGACACTACACCCAGGCACGTTAGACACTGCACCCAGGCACAATAGACACTACACCCAGGCACGTTAGACACTACACCCAGGTACGTTAGACACTACACCCAGGCACGTTAGACACTACACCCAGGAATGTTACACACTACACCCAGGCACGTTACACACTACACCCAGGCACATTAGACACTACACCCAGGCACGTTACACACTACACCCAGGCACGTTAGACACTACACCCAGGCACGTTAGACACTACACCCAGGTACGTTAGACACTACACCCAGGCACGTTACACACTACACCCAGGCACGTTAGATACTACACCCAGGCACGTTACACACTACACCCAGGTACGTTAGACACTACACCCAGGCACGTTACACACTACACCCAGGCACATTTGTCATTACACACTACTCTGTACAGTGCACCAGCACTACTGACAGACTTTAATATCATTCATACTGTCAACTCCTATTTTCATTTTGAATGATCTGTAACATGCAAGGGTGGTATTTTGGGGAAACATTCATTCTTTTTTATTCTTTTTCATGTAAATCTGCTGAGATGCTGCATGTGGTTTTGGCAATATCAACAGAAAAGAGTTCATATTCCAAATAACACGTCAATCCTTTTTAAAACAGAGAAAGAGAGCAATATTGAAGACAGAATTAGGACACAGAGATTGCCCTCAAAATGATGAATGAACATTAGGGAGGTTTCACTTGAGGCACTTTGGCATTTGCAAAGAATTTAAGTAATATAACCCCTCAAGACACTGTAAGTACACTAGCTTCCCGTACAGGACCAAGGTCGCTTATCCAGGACCAGGAGAGAGCCAATGAGTGAAAGAAAAAAAAGCCATCAAAGGTAGAGGGAGGAGGGGAGAGATTGTTTGCAGTAGATAGCGGCGGAGCCGTGAGAGAGGAGAGGAAGATAGACAGTGTCCAGAGAAAAAGCAGAGTCATGGGAGTTCATCAGACAAGCCATGTGTCTGTGGGGCAGACCTGTGAGCCCCCTGCCTCTGTCATCACATCCTCAAAGGTCACTTACCGTAATTAATAAGAGACTGATGACTGCAGAATGGTTTAACAGGAGCACACATTGTGCCACATAACCAACAGTATAAACACGCGCTACACCGCCAATCAAAAGGTAATTTAGATTCTCTGTCATTTTCTCTGCTAGTCTGATTTCCCTGGATGGTTAATATCAGTGGGAATGTAGAACCACACCTAGAGCTCTCCTCACTTCATTCTCTCTCCCTCTGTCTCTCACGATCTCCAACTTTTCTTGCTCTCTCTCTCTCTCTCTCCCTCTTTTTTTTTCTCTCGTTCCAATAATTGTACTGGCCAGAGGGCTCGGGTGGAGAATGGGCCCTTTGTCTGCCTCCGTTGCTCGGGCGGTGATAGCAGGCACCTTTTCACAGCATGGTCGCTAGCTGTCATGTATGTTTAGAGAGCTTTAGCGTATTTAGAACCTTCTTGACAAAATGATCATCCTTCCGTTGCTCTGTAGCCATTCTACACACCGTCATGACGCACATTCAGCATTACTGCCCACTGTATCTTATTCATCTCCCAAATGTTTTGCTTACCTACTAGAGAATGATTATTATTAGAAAAATTTACAATTACAATTTTTATAATTGAAATGAGACAGTCTGTTCCAAGGACTAAACATCCGTCTCTCTGCACCGCCGATGGCAGTGTTTGGGGCCACGCTGTGACTCTAGGGGAAGTTTCACTATACACAGTGCGAGTGCTTCCACATGGCAAAGCAGATAGTGACTAGTGGACCAGCTCAGAGTCATGGCCCTGCCCTGGAAAAAAAGCTTAAATTTGCATTACTGGGACAGTTCAGAGGACCAGTGATTATAAGGCAAACATAATTAGTAATGTGACTAAGTTACTACATACTTCAGGTGTTTTCCATGAGTGTGGGTCTCTAGTTAAGCTGGGGATATTCCCTCAGTACACAGTGCCAGGTGCACAGGTCGGTCAGGCTGAGGTAGTGTCTGAGAGGCACACGGAGTGGTCCTGGGTAGACTCTCTCTACACTCAGCAGTTACCTGGAAAATTCCTGGGCCGACTCCACTGATTTATACCAGACAAGGAGAGCGCATACATTTAAATGCATATACGGTACACACATGCACACATATTCCAACTCCATACACTAATGCTTTCTTATGAGTACAAGCTCCATGCAACATCACTGGCAGCCATTTTTTCAGGATTTCCAACAAATCTGAATGAACTTTGGCTTGCTGTGAGCAACAGGGTTGGTGATGATGTTTTTTTAAAAACACCTTGTGAAGAATATCATCTTAAGGATCATTAATGCTCTAAAGAAGTGTGGCTCCAAAGGCACTTTCACTTAGCCAGTTCAGAGCTCAGGATGTGATGTGCAAGACTGTCACCAGCACCGCTATATGCTGCAATCCGGACCAGGCAGTGTGTACATTGTTCTGCTGTGTACTGTAAATGGAAAAGTCTCCCTCACTGCTGTGCGTGTGGTTTGTAAAGAGTCCTCAGCAGCCGTTCTGCGTAAAGAGGAGCCGTGTTTCTACGGGATGTTTCTCCTCTCCTACTAAGGACAGCTCAAAGGCACGTCCATTATATACAACGGCCCTCTGGACGGTGCCGAGCTGCGGGTTTGATAGGTATGTTGTTTTAACACCGCTCCTCACGCCCAAGGCCCCACTGCACATCACTTAAACTAAGCTCCCTGGATGCTAAAATTAACAACATATGAGGAGGGCGTCCCAAATAAATAAACCGATTAAAAAATGTAGCAGAGGACACGGAGAAAGTCAGCGTTTGTGTTCAGGCCTCGGATTAAACGAGCTCGAACAAATGAGTGAACAAGAGAGGGCCGGTTACGGAGGGGTCGTTAAGGGGAAGTAACATTTTAACAAAAGCTGTAGTATTAACAGGAGACGCGGTACGAATCCTCAGTAAATGGATCACTCAGCGGTGGGCAGGATGAGGAGTGCTGGTGAGGAAGGAGCTTGACACGTCTGCAGCTGAAAATGAATGTAATGGCATTAGCCTTGTGGAGGGGAGCGCATCTGTGAAGTCCATCACAGCGTTGTAAACCCACAAAATAAACAAGGCCTTCAAGAAGATTTACATTGCAATGAGAAAAAAGCTAAACATTATGCAATAAATAAATCAATTTCCCAACCAACTTAATGACAGGCCACCTCCTCCTGTCTTACCTCTTTGTAGGATTCATCAGTGCAGGGCCCCTAGGGGTCAAGGTTACCAGAAAGGTCACTGAGGGTGACACTATTGGTTAAGCCCATGTGTTTTGGCAGCAGGACTGTAGACTTTGACCTACGAGTCCTGATTCCAGGTCTGGAAAGGATGAACAGCCAAGCTAAGTTAACATACAAAACACCTTACCAGCTATCTCTGTGTCTCTATGATTACTGACAAACTTAAAGCTCCATCTTGGTAGCCTCCTTTGAGACTTCCAGACTTTCAGAACTAGGTTAATCAGTGGGGTTTGCAAGCTGGGAGGCGGTGTGTGTGTGTGTGTGTGTGTGTGTGTGTGGGGGGGGGGGGGGTCCTTTCAACCCATCCAAAGCTTCTCTATGTACTGCCTGTGGAAGCCTTAACAAATAAAGCTATTCTGTGCCATTGTTCATTAGGAATGGCTGACTGCCATAGCTGTTCTTCCTGCCCCCCTCCAACACAGTTCTCATGTGGGAGGGGGGTGAGCACAATGCCTCTTTGGGGGAGAAATACAGCTTTCTATAAGAGTGAAAGAATTGGGGTCATCGGGGTTGTGCCACCCCCTTCCTAACCCTTACCTCTCCAACTGCCCCAGCCACAAACCCTCCCCCCCCACCCCTCCTTCTCTTTTATATCAATATGGTTTCTGTGAAAAGGTGCTGAGCTGACAGCAGCTCAGAGACTGATAGGCTGCCAATCAATGTGTCAGACCGACCTTCCAAACAAACAGGTATATGATGGACCATAGCCCCGGTTTACAATTAGTTGGCCCAATAATCTGTGTCCACTGTCTGAAGACTGAATGCAACGTCTAAGGCGATCACAAAGACGTGGGGCAGGCGTTGGTTGGGGTGGAGAGGAACGTCGGGCCAAGCACAGGTTTGAGCTGGCTGCCCAACACAATGCTACATTGTTGTGACCGGTCTGTGAGGAACGGGCTGATAAAGTCGACTTATATCTAATCTGCATGCTGGACCGCAGTAAAAAGTTGGGGGGAAAAAAAGGATTTTTTTTCTATCACTTGTGAAAATAAAAGTGTGATGGAATGATGTAGCATCTGGTTATAATTCAACAGGAGTGATGTCTCATTACTGGCACACTTTTTTACAAAATCCATGATTGTGAAGATTTTGATTATTTTACTATCTGGCAAATTTTATTGTAAATATTCTTAGATTTCTTTTGTAATTTGATGTATAACTAAGCCTGGGGGATTGCTCCTGTATATATTGATCCAAGCTAACATAGTCCTTCAGTGCATTACAAATGTCTAGTAACACTTCTCTGGTGCCACTTGTGCAATTAGAGCACTATTCGTTTTACCAATTTGCCTCAGCTTTGCTAGACAGGTACTATTGCTGCATGAAGATTACAGATGGCCTAACTCTGGTTTGGGGGTTTGGACATCTCTCCATCTCGTGACAATACAGCCCCCATCTGTCTACAGACCCACACACAGAAAACCAACAAGTACAGAACTTGCTGCTCCTCCAGGACTTATGTTCTTAGCTTTGACATGAACTTCTCAGATAAACAGGCATCTGGAGCTCTCAGTGAGAGCAACTCACTGCTCTGTGTCAATATTCAGAGTGGGACAATGTGTCAGATTATGTGTTTGTATGTGATTACCGGACTTGTGGCCTCCAAGTTCACAATTATTTATTTGCTTTATTTGCAGTTTGTGTATCTCAAAATGCGTCACAGTTGCCACTTAAATAATCTGATTGTAGCTTCGCAATCCTGTTTCTTTGCTCAATGTAACTCCTTAAGGACATTTTGTACTTTATGAGAAGTACAAAATGGAGATGTCTGCCACAAGCAGTGTGGCATGACACAAAGCATAATGGGGGATTATTCTGAGTGACGAGTCACTGAATGCTGAGAGGGTAAAGGTCAGGTGAGTGTTGATTTGGATAGAACCCTTGTCTGATTGGTAAGTCTGCTTGCTTAGTGCACCATACGCTGCTGTAAGTTATGAAGTATACACAGGCATGCAGTTTCTTCTGACTCTGAGGCCGTTCTTTCCCGAGATGCCATGTATTGGTGTCCATAATCAATGCCATCTTTGGTATCTACATAACAGTAGCGGAGAGGTAGTCTCTTGAATCACAGTCACTGCTTGGCCATGATGTCACTGCTGAAGTAATGTACACTTCTTCTTGCTAAGGGCAATGCACATGTAGGTTATCATAAACAGAGGGCCAGGACCCTTACGAAGAGGAAGTTTTGCATTGTGTGGTCTCTTCCTTTGCTGTGACCCCTGCTGGATTTGGTTGTGTCGTGTAAAGTTCCTCATTGGGATTCATCTTTCATGTTGGAGATATGTGGTCTCAACTATGCCTGACGCAGCGTGAAATGATGTCACGCTGAGCATGTTTATTGAGCTTCAACTATTAACATACGCTTGGAAAATGCAGGTACTAGTCAGACAAGATTTTATTTGTAAGTTAAAAATATCACGCATGTTTCACGTTACTCAGACCTGAATAACGCGCACACTGAGTGTGACATTTGGATAAGAAATACATGTTATAGATCTAAAAATATATATTTGAACAGCAAAATGGCATTACACTTGCGGAGAGGAGACTTTTAAACGGCAAAGACTTACCAGTGTGATTCTTGACAATGTCTGGCAGGTGACTGTGGCAGCCGACCTGTACCAACGAGAGTGCCCCAACACGACGGTTGCCCCCAGTTGCACGGGTGTACAGCAACACCGTCTGATTTGCCCCGACCAGGGGTGAGAGCACATACACCTGGCAGCGCGTACAGCACGAACTGCCTTCTGAAAACTTTCATTCAGGAGTCCATGTGCCAACAGAGCTGAGTGCAGCATGACTAATAGATCTGCTGTAACGGTATCAACCGCCACCTCCCGCACTGTACATGCCCCGGGACTTTTCATGGATCCTATCCATGGCACCAAGCGTAATATGTTCAGGTGTGCAAGATTCAGGTTAACGCTGGTACGTTCGGAGGAGTGTAGGTCTAGAGACAAAAGCCAGAAAAAGCGTGGAAGCACAAAGTCATGTTCTTGTCTGTGTGGAGATCATGGAAGGAGTCATACGGGACTAAAGCGTCTGAGATGTGGGGGTGCTTGGCCCTCGAGGTGCTGTCTGGTAGAAGTGCTGGCCCACACCGTGTCTCTGCTGTCGAGAGAGCCCGTGACATGGGAAGTGCAGACTGGAGTGATTCATGGCTTTTCATTAAGCGGCAACTCACTGCCATTACATCTCCCTCTCACTTTTTAATTTGCATCAATGACCTACCCAAACACGTCCATCTATTGAGGAGTGTCACCTGAAGGTTATCACCTGCCCAAGAACAACGTGGAACGACTGCTACTTTCTAAGTTCCCCTACGGCAAGCTAGACGCAGCAGGGCCTCCTCCATCACGGCCTAGAGAGACGAACGAGGAAAATGTGGTCTTGGGCAGCCGGCTCACAAGCGGCTCTGCTGGCCTTTAGAAATGAAAGGACTGCGTGTTGCAGGAATCTGGAGTCCATCCATGGTCTCAGCCTCAGTCTTATCCAATCGCATTACAGCAGTGTAAAGGGACATGGTGTCTGAAGAAAAAAAGGAGAAATATTGAACTCTCGTGGCTGTGGTGTAGAAGTGAGTGAGTTTCAAACACGGATTGAAATGATTTATGATCGACTGTTCTACACTTTTTTCCTGCTCAGCTTACGAGAGATCGGAAACTCCGTTCTCTTCTTTCTCTCTATATATGTTCATTCAGGGCATGAATTTGAGATCTGTTTATGTGTACCATGATCTCGCTCTGAGACCAGTGATCAAGCACTTCAAAGCAGTCTGGAGGGTTAAAGCCCTTATCACACAATCCAAGGTCACTGAGCCTCTCTGTTTATACCATAAGCTATAAATCATGTGACACAGTTTAAGTGCCATGGGAACCGAAGGCAACAGTAGGAGAAAAAGCTAGAAGATCCAGAATCATGACGCCCTCAGTGTCAGAGCCGCCTTGCTATACACACACACACACACACACACACACACACACACACACACAAACACACACACACCCTTTTGCCTCACAGTACAAAGACAGCCAAGCGTTTGACTCTTTGAACTGAGCGTGCAAGGAATGGATGGTAGGCAGAGGGCACGTGAGATGATGGAAAGTGGGTGGGGAGAGGAAAGATGGGGGCGTGAGGGGTGTCAGTCACGTGCGCCCACAAAGCCACAGTTCCTTCTTTCTGATCAGACCCCTAATATTCCCAGGCAATATGGCAGGAAGGGTGCACACAGGAAACCAACTCCAGCCTCTGTTCTCCACCACATTGCACTCAGCTGTCATGAGCTACCATACCAAAAAATGTACATCTAGGGCAATGATTCTTATCCAAGAGCTGATCGACGGTCCTGCACTGAACGCACACAACTTCAGGGGAGTGTCTGTCTACAACGCACCTCATAAAGCTCACATCAATTTGAAATGAATTATCCTGTCAAGAAGACCACTCATATACTCATAATTAAAGCTCGGTATAGTTCAGTTTTTGTTGGCTTAGCTATATCAGCATTCAACCAACAAAAAATATATGTAGTCTGTAATATTTGTGATTCAGAACTGTATTATCACTCAGCAGGAACACCCAACAATATAAAAGACGTTCTTCCATGCTGTGTTTCTTTTCTTTTTTTGGTCTCTGTATTTTACAGTTTCAGATCATGTGCATGTGGGACAGACACAGACGTGATCAGGTTTTCGCTGTCATGCAGATGGAACTGTGCAGGCACTATACTTGTGCAGGCACTATACTCATGCATGCTTTTGCCTGATTGGTCAGCGCAGAACAGCTTCCGTGTGTAATTTGCGTAAAGTTAAACCAGCTCGACTTGTGAGGTTTGCACCCTTCTGCTCACATTTATCACTGTTTCCTGTTGAAATGAATGTCGGTGAAATTTTTAATAACGAATTAGCATATAAGGGACACATAACTTTATTGTATATTTTGTGGACATAAATTGTATGAAGATATAGAGAAGTATGGATCTACATAAAAGTGCATAAAATATGTACATATAAGGTTATCAAAAGATAATCAGACAATGTAGTAAAAAGTAAATAAATGATCAGGCTGGTCATGGCAGACCACTGATATTATAACTATTGACTCTAATTCCCTTGTGAACCACTGATTCACAAACATACCCACTGCTGTGTAAATCAGCCCATCATGTGTGAGTCAACCCATCACAGTGGCATTAGGACTTCTGATTGGACATTTGACATCTCCACTTTGACTGGGGTCATATGGTGGACAATTTGTGAAATGAAAGCCTGGTTGTCAGTGAGTAAGCTATCAAAAGTGTGAATTCTTGAAGTTTGATTAATGCTTGACCCTGTAGTCTGTCCTGTGAATATTTTGCCAACAACATGTACTAACATGTACTTGTGAGCATTGGATCTATTAAGGCAAGATGTATCTAATCCCAAAACATACATTAAATACATTGTATTGCTTCACATCTCAAGTAATCCAAACAAATGAATCATCAGATCATAAATACTCTGTATATGTTCATTAGACATGAGGGGCGTTTTACAAACCTTCTGATAGCTTATTCAAAGCTCTTTGTGGTCAAAATATCATCAGGAAGCCAAACTTCTCTTACAGTGAAATCATTGGACACTTATCTTACAGTGAATCCATAGAGTACGTCTCTTACAGTGAAACCATAGGACAATTCTCTTAAAGTCAACCATAAGGCACTTCTCTAACAGTGAAACCACGGGGCACCTGAGGCCTACACCTCCCTCTCAGACTTCAATTAGTCTCCTTGCTCACGCTCTGCACTGTTCGTCTTCTCTTGTTGTTTCCCTTGAGTTTCCAACACGCCAGACACCAGATGACATGTGCACAGTCCAGATGTGTCCAGTCCAGATGAGCTTTCATTAGCCGGCAGCGGCCAGCACGGTGGGAGCAGCTGTAGGCGTGCGGAGGACGAGCCTGGGCACCATTACAGCGGGGCACGCGCTCCTGGGGATGAGCTATTTGTTTAGACAGGCCAAGTGAAGCTCCCAGCCACATGGCCACTGGGTGTGCAGTACATATTTTCTACTATATCTCCAGTGTGCTATGCGGATAGCAATTCACATAAAGCTAGGATCTGTGTAGTTAAAAAAAATATGAAAATATAAAATGAAAAACTAAAGGAAAAGAAAGAAAATAAGAATAGATAAGCCCCAAGTATGTTATATTCTCTAATCAGCATTTTACTTTGGCACTGTGATGATCTGGGCCTCAAGGGAGATGCTTCGTTACCCATTATGACAGAAATGCTACCTGTATCAATTTCACTAGTGGCCTTTTGTGTGCTTATCTGTCTAAAATAATCAGAGTAATTCTTTCCACATCTGAGATATCTTGCTGCTTTGTCATATTTACTAATTAAAAGAACTTGAAATCTAAAGCATGCAGTAAGTAGTAAATTGCTCTGCAGTATAATGTACATCTGTAGTTGGTGTCATGTAGTATTTTGATGTCACCATGTCACACTACAAACCTTCAGAGTGTGACTCACCACCCTGACCTATGGCTGCTGCACAGTACAAACACCCCTTATTAAGGCTGACATGACATAAGACTGACATTGACCCACTAAAGCTCCACTACTGCTGTTTCTTATGTGCAGGTGTGTACACGGAAATGTATCACCATGTACTATTGAGCAATGAACATTGGGTCCATATTGACAGTTGTGGATGTTCCAGTAAGCTTTGAAGCTATTGTTTCATAAAAGCACTACAAGTTTTCTCAGATCCTGAAGGGATCAGGCACACAGGACACACAGGAGACAGAGGAAGACATGTTTTAAAACGGCAGTGTGAATCAAATTCAACACCATATGGAAATATAGTGCAAGCTGATGGTGATTCATTTTAATGAACGGTACAGCATAGCGGCATATCAGTGTTTGGAGGGAGATAAAGCCACATTTATAGCCATGGTACAGAAGTACTGCAGGGTCTGTGCTGCAGGTATTTAACCACTGCCTGTGCACTTTGTCTCAGGCACTCAACACCTCCACATAAAGCAGGAACAGTCTCCTGCTGGCAGTCAGAAGCTGGTGTGCTGATGGCCTCTTTATTTTCTCAAAGCGCTCTGTCATTGGCAGGCCAGGACTGCTGTCAGCACTTAGACTTCACACAAAGGTAGACTCAACTGTAACTCCTTAGAGCACTCACGAGGACCTGCCACCGCCGACAGACGTCAAACTTAGGTTTACGTTTCTCACACAAGCCTTTTTTTTCTGGCTGACAATATATAGAACACGTTTTACAGGACCAAATGTTGTAATAATGGGTTATTATGGGACAAGACAATTGTCCCAATAGAGATGGATGAAGGATGAAAGTACCTTTACAGTAAGGCCACCTCTATACGTGCCGGGCCTGATACACACCTGGCGGGTGACTGGGTTGGAACCATGCAGTAATTTCCAGGAACTGTGCAGTGAGAATAGGGTGGAACGGATTCCAGCACGATGACCACATCGCCGCATTCTCGGAGCACCGTGGCCACATGCACCGTGAGTCAGAGCTCAGGGCTGTGTGGCCCGGCTCCTCCGGAGCTGGAGACGGTGTGTCCGGACGGGGAGGGACGGCAGGGTCAGCCGCACCACACGAGCGGTGTTATCTGTGGTGAGGAATGAGCCCGCGTACGGCAGCGCTCAGGAATGCATTCGCCCCGAGGGAATTAAAGAGACTCCCAAACTAAGATCAGACCAGAGACCTTTGAGGAGTGGAGGGTCGCATGAAGATAATTAGATCAAGGTAAAAAGTTAGATAGCCCCTATGGGCACACAATATACGGATTAATCAATGGGATATGTGGTCAAAGGGACGTTTCAACAATCACAACGCCCCTCACAAACCACCTTCTTTATAATAAAAAGTGTTTTCTCTTTTCATTTAATCAGCCCATTCAAAAATGCATTATATCTCTCTCCCAGTACAATATCCTACTAAATTATCATTAAATACATTTCCCTGTAGATCAGACAATACCGAAAGGTTCCTGTGTTACCTGCAACACTTCCCATGCTAGTAGGTACAATTATTTCAAGAACCCTGTCTGAGGTCTGCTACACACCAATCAACACCTGACCCTTCACTCACCATAAATCAGCTGTCTAATCTGATCGGAACCGCGGGCATGACGGTGCTTGATAAACGCTCGCTCTCGTTTAACCCCGCTGCTATAAATCTTCTGGTTTGTGTCTCTACCACCTTACCCACAATCCCCTTGATAATCAAACTGACAAAGATCCACAAAGTTGAAGACGCTGCCTGCAGCTGGGACACAGAGAGACAGATGAAAGGGGAGAAAAAAAGAAATGGCGGCCAATAGCTATTAGAGAAGATGGATGACATGTAACTAGGATAAGGGAAAGGTAGGAAGACCATGGACACGAAGAACCAACCAGCGCCTGAAACTCAAAACCTCTGTCAAAGATAAGAACATTCTTTTCATGCTAATTTATTTATAGATTTTTGTTGTCCACCACAATTTTATGCAAAGGCAATAAGCATAAAAATCTGATCCAATGCAGTGTACAGTGTTTAACACGTTTGCCAAAGAAGCAATCACAAGATTAACCTCAGTATATCACATTTTCAGCAAGTTAAGCAAAGTCTGTAAGAGAAAATGAACTGGTGTGTGCTGTGGTGACAGTAAAATAATAAATTAAAAAGCATCTTAGTTAATGTAAGTGGGGAGATGGAGAAGCTGTCGTTTGAATTGAATCAGAACAAACAAAAAGACCACTGTGAGAAGAAATGACATTCAATTTGAACAGATCCACAAAGAGTAAAGTTGTGAGCATTGTACAATTTCCACTCTTTTTAAAAAACATTATATTTGGTTAAGTTAAATATACCATTTTTGCATGACTTGCTACTTGCTACTGAACTGCACCACCAGCAGTGTTAGCAGTATATGGTTCTTTTGTGCCTGCTGGCTCCTGGGATGAACTAGACATGTAAAGGACATTGATGTAGTAGCATAGCCCAGTTTATCTTTTTAGAGAGACCTCAAACAGACCTGTTGATGCAGAAGGGCGCGTAAACAAGCCTGCTACTTCCTGTGAAATGCACTACGCCACCCAAATTCTGTGTGCTCCCTTATATAGTCATCTTTCATTCAGATACACACAGACACACACAAAAAACACACACACACACACATAAACAGTTTCAGTCACTTCTAGCCGTGCGTGTGCCACCTTGCACTTTTCATTCTGAGGAGTTAAAAATATATTTTATAGACACCTTTAGCCAAGTCAAATATAAAAGCCTAAACATTAAAACAAGTGCCCTGAAAGACACAGTGAAAGGCGTGTGAGCAGTCACTGGTGAAGTCCCAGCGTGGTCTGCACGAGGAGCACGAGAAACCCACAGGATGAGAACAAGCTTTGTAGAACCTGGTTCAAATGACCTTGATGTGTAAAAAGTATGTGGAGTTATTTATGTTATTATATTAGGCAGCAGGAACAGCATGAACAAGCCAGAATGATGGATTTGAACATCTTGTACACTGTGAGCAAAGCTGCATGATCTATATCAGGGGTACTCAACTGGCGGACCGCGGTCCGGATCCGGACCCGAACGCAGTCCTGTCCGGACCCAATCTCATTCCTGATTAACTGGATACGGACCAAAACAAAACCGTAGCATTTATTTCAGGGCTATTGACAAAACACTCCGTCACGAGTGTTACGTTTGCCACCCCCGCTCAACAATTTACGTTCGCCACCCCGCTCAACAACAAGCCTGCCTGGTTGACGCTTCGCGAGCGGCGCGAGGGTCCGCGCGGCAAAAATTACGTAATCGCTGTGGCTCCGCGTGTGCGCGAGTGCCTCGCGCGCTGTCGGTTCGAGAGGTCGTGCACCTCCCGAATTTTGTAACTTCGCGCCGCGCTTCAGCGCAATGAACAAAGTCACGTTTTCAGGGTTCATACACCTTTATAAGGTAGAATTAAAGCACTTGTACGTCACTTTCAAGGTCCATTTCAATATTTCCCAGCATGTTAAACATAATTACGTTAAATATTTATACATATACTCGAAATAATTCGCTTTTTATCACATTATTTAATGGTTGTTTATTTAAAAAACGCCCAATCTTCACGTCTTCACGTTCTCTCATGTTTCGTATTTGTTAACCTAATACAAGAGAACTATTCAGTCAGACAGCTATTTGTTGTGAAACCAAGTAGTTACAATTTCAAGCATTTTAAAGTACTTTAACCTAAATTCCAGCACTTTTCAAACCTGAAACATATAGCAACATTAAAATTGGTCAGGTAAATGTTCATTCCCCTGTTTTGAGGGGTGTTTCTACCACATATCGTTTCGGACAAAACGCCTATCGTTTCGGAGAACACAGCAGCAACGCTCGCGAAAGTATAAACGCCTCCACCGTTCAACAACTTACGCCACCCCCCGCCGCACCGGACCTCAGGTCACAGGTATCTGCCAAAATTGGACCGCGGACAAATTTAGTTGAGTACGCCTGATCTATATATTTGAAAAATGAGTTTTACAAGAAAACATTTAGCTGTTTACTGTATATTAAAGGGGAACGTATTCCACATGTTATGCACCCTTTATAAATGTGACATCTGTGCTGTGCCTGATACACTATCCAGTTACCAGACATGAGAAAAAGGGCATAAAAATGTTTCTAGAATATTCTGGGCTCAGATCTGAGGACACGTCCATTAAGTTAATCGTTCCACTGACAATTTCACACTATGTCAGTTGTGTCCTCTAGCTGTTCTTCTGGATGGGTTTAAATTGGCAGGATAGTTTAATAATACACTTGGCATCTCCCCTCTCATGAACGTCCATCATGGCTAAGCAGCCTATAGCAAATACATGATTTAGGAGCGTTAAGTAATTCTAGAACGTATCGTTTGATGTACATTTCAATCAGATGAGTCACGTGTATTAAATTATGCCAATTGTTTGAAATGAACAATTTCAAAGCTCTTCTGCACGTTTGTCTATGTGCCCAGCACCAAACTACATAAGCACATTTGTAAAACATATTTACATATTACAAACATATTATTTCAACTAGATGACTGGCAGCTACTTAAAGAGCATGCCATGAAATATTGACTAATAGAGAAAATACGGATAAAAATTAAATACATATTGAGTGAACATGCTTTGCAAACTACCTTTGTAGACTAAAAACATCTAGTGAGTAGGGTTAGGGTTAGTGACTATTCTGAAACACCTCATGTTAGGTCTGTTGGCCACAAGCTGCTGGCAAACCTATATTTTGCATGCATGGAGAAACACAGTGAAGCAAACACAGGTTCAAGAAGACCAGACGACAGAGATGCGCAGAGAGAACTCCCCACTGCCTCTGCTCCATTACTCCAGTGTCCCTGCCACACATGCCTGTGGTGAAGCGTCTCTGGTGCTGACCGGCCCAGGGCTGAGGGTTTCAAGGATTAGCTTGAGGTCCTGACTATTGACTCAGGGAGAGGACGTCGATTCCCAGAGGGCCGGGGGGCAGTGCACATGGGGGCTTATCGAAAACAAACACTTCCAACAATGTACTAATGACTTTACTGCTGGAGCTGGTGTTGGTGCACTTAGCTGGCTTTATCGAGACGCAGTAGAATAATGGACAAGCCATCAGCACCAAACCACCTAAAATAAAGGGGCCTGTTGATTTACCAGGGTAAGGGGCCTCAAAGGGCCGGGCAAGCAGTAATAATCAACTTATACCCCCCACCCAATGGATTTATTGGCTTCCTGTCGGCAACCACAAGCTTTAAGCTGGATTTATCTCTCTATGAAGTTGGAGATAAGACTGTCCGTCTACAGCTGGATGTGTTTGGAGTGTGTAGTCGTGTCTTTTTGTCATCCAGAGTCTGCAGTCATAACCCGCTCATGCTACGTTACTGTATTTAGGTTAATCAGTCTCTGGCATTGATCTGAAGGTGTGAAGGTTTGAGCTGAAAAAAACGCACCAACGTTTTCTCACCTTGACATAAAGACCTCTAGCTGTCAGACTGAAGGTCTGGTGGGCCTCAGACCCAATAAGGATTTCACTGATCCCTATATGAATCTACATAGGTCTACATAGTCTGGACCTGCAAGGTAAACCTTCTTGTCATTAATAATTAATGTACTTCAATTATTTTAAGCTATACATCAATAGTTAATATATCTGTGAGAAATGTCCTTCAGTTTTATCCATATGTCCATGTCCATCTAGAAATAAAAGATACCCATAGAATAAGTCTTGTCCATTCCAGAATGAATATACAATGCAACAAAAATGTCAAGTACTAAAAAAATGCCCATGACCATGTTATATAATTTTATTTATATGAGCTTATTTAAAACAACAGCTGACGACCAAAGTCCTGTAAATGTTCAGTAAAATGGAGCAGAAGACTTCAAGTGATGGTATGACCTGCTTAGCTGTTTGTGTCTGTTAGACTTTTCTAATACTGGATACTAAACTTTTCTAGTATCCTCTTACCATGGTAATGCTTCACATCTGGGCTGGTCCTATGATGAAGACTTGAAATGTCAGAATAATGTACCTCAGGAGCTCCCGTACTTTACCGCACATGAGCACAATCTACACGCAATGTAATTAAACATGGCCACGGCCTTTCTTCCTTCATCATTCTGTAAACTACAGTGTGTAGTGGTAGTGTGGTGTAGCAGCAACATCAATTTAGCGTAGCGTGGTGTAGCATAGTGTAGCCGTGTAACTGTTAGCATCTCCAGGGTGTCTGTACAATGCACCTTATATAATGTCTATTCTCAGAGGACTCCGCTACAGTGGATAGTGGTGTTCCAAGCCATTTATATGGGACGTCTAAAGTAACAACACCCGTGAGAGCTATCACCTAACCACCTGTGGAAGAGAGTTGGTTCATGTCGAGGTTACCTTTGCTAGCTATCAAGGAATCATTCTCTTCACGTCAAAGACTAAAGACTTACCCTAGGATAAGGAGTAGGAGCTTAGGCGTCCATGCAGTGGAACGTTTCTCCTCGTGATGTCTCGCGGGACGCCTCCCACTGCATGGAGCAGGAAAATCAAAATAATTTAAGGTCTTTGTGCCTCTTGGTTACATTTCATAAGACGAGATGAGGAGAAAGGTCACAGATCTTCCTGGTCTTCACACTGTGAAGCCAGAGGCCGCGGAGTGAGGCGCTCCCCCTGGGAGGAGGTGAGGTGCACAGCTCCAGGAGTGAGCTGGAGTGAGGCACCTGCAGCAATGCACTCTCCGTCACACACAGCTAGTAAATATTTAGAGGCGACAGGTAAATGTGTAAGAGTCAAGCAGGGCTAATCAAAATTAGCAGAACTCTGTGGGTAGTGGACATAAGTGTAGTTATGCAGAGAGAATGGACATTTAGTTCCTGGCACAGTGTAGTTGTTACACAAGGTTAATTAGTGTTAAGAGGTCATCACATATGGTCTTCTCTAACCCTGGTCTTTCCTGGAATGCAGACACTCGTGGTTTTTCCATAGTCCTGGAATTCCCAAGCTTGCCATATCTCCCACTGCTTATGAAGAGAGGGATTAAGCTAACCCTTGCTCATGCCACTACATTACACACACACATACCCATACACACACCCACACACACACACACACACACACACACACACACACACACACACACACACATATATATATACATACACACACCCACACACACACAATAGCGGTGTTAATAATAGAGTTAATAATAGTGTTAATAGAGGTGTTAATAGAAGTGTTAATATATGTGTTAATAGAAGCATTGATAGCAGATTTAATAGAAGATTTAATAGAAGTGTTAATAGAAGTGTAAATACAAGTGTTAACAGTTTATTTTTGTTCATTAACAAACCGCAGATTGAACCATTTTAAACATTCCTGCCTAAATCTTTTGCAGTCTCATGAGGCTGCAGCGTTTTCCGCATTACAGTGGACGAACTGAAATGACTGAATGGGGCTTTTATCTTTTTAAATCCAACATTCTCTCCCTTTGCTTTGTCAGCGGATAAACAAGGCTGAATGCATTGTGATGAGTAATCTAATCCATAATTTCCCCACGGGCCAACCGAGTCGCTATGTGAAATAAGCCCGGCAACAGCTTAGCACCGGGTGACACGTTCACACACTCTGCTTCAATATAAATGTGAAGAGCTGCCTCACTGTCTCCACCCAGGGCCGTCTGCACACTCTCCGACCCACTCCACCCCGAGCAACAGGGCACCGATCACTGAAGTTCTGACAGGGCAGAGGCTCTGTCCACCAGGCCGTGGCAGGGCCCGGCTTTGAAGTGCGGGTAGCTGCAACTGCCCCCAGCTTCATGTGTAAGGTCACTAGGGGCAAAGGTATGAGGAGAGAGTTGAGAGACCCATGCCTGGTCCTGGAGAGATACCACAGTCGGCCTGCTGACTGACCTGGTCCAGCTGTGAAGGTGTTAGTCCACCTAGCACGCATGTAGCAGATAAGAGAGAGAGACAGACATATATGATCATGAGAGAGCGGGTGAGGTTCTTCAATGCTGAGCTTGTGGCTTTGTGTTTTACACTGTGACGCGCTGCCCTCTGCTGGTTGCTGCCATGTCAGGCAGACGCTGGCAGGCTGGCATATCAAACTTCTACTGCATAAGATATGGTGTAAAGAAAATATATGTTAAAGACTTATCCAAATATATCTGTTTTCAGATGCCAAATGTTATGGAAAGCATATAAGCAATCTCTCTGACGATCAGGGTTTACTATTAGTATCAAAGAGGCATTTACTGTAATACAATTCTCAGTCCAGTGAGACCAGACTTATTTGAGAGCTAAGAGATCAGGATCTGATAAAACTCCACTGGATTGAACTGCAAAGAATCACCAGAGGTGCCTCTCTTTTAGCCCCCCCCCCCCCCCCTCTCTCTCTCTCTCTCTCTCTCCCACTCTCTCTTCCTCTCTCTCTCTCTCTGTCCTTCTCTCTCTCTCTCTCTCTCTCTCTCTCTCTCTCTCTCTCCTTTCTTTTACAAAAAGCAAGCAACCCCACAGGCCCATGGCTGAAAGCCTTTGATGGAGACTGGCTTCCATTCAGAAGCAGCGTGAGTTAGGCAAAGCCAGGAGGGCAGAGACACGAAGGAACGATCAGAGGAGAAAAAAAAACAAAAAAGCAAAGAGGCAGGCAGCCGACGAGAGGAGGCGAAACGTCTTACATGCGAGAAGGACACGGAGGACAGAAGGGGACACGAGTGGCTAAGACAAAACAAATTCATACAACGTTTGGACGAAACCCTTTTAACACTGTTCATTTTTTTTTTTTTTACTGCGGTGAGTAAGTTGTAATTGATTAAGCCGCTCCAAGCTGCTTCCATGGCCCAGATTCTAAGGCGAAACTCTAGAATCTGAGTTCATCTTGGCCACATTCACAGCTCACTTGTCCAAAAGTCACTTCATTGCACAGGCATGAGAACACTTTGCCTGCAGCGTTTCTATGGCACGGAGGGGGAGAGTGAGCGGCCCTTGAACTGGGGACGAGTTACAGAAGGAGAGGGTTGCCAGAGAGCCTCCATTGTTTCACGATTCAGATGGAAGTGCAACATGTTGGTGAAAAGGGCATCGCCACGCCAGACCTGTATGTATAGAAGCAGTTTCACAGCAGCATCTCTGGAATTTAATTAACTCCTTCAGCGTGTAATTGAACACTGCTATGTAGATTTTAGCCATGACCCGTGTACATTCTCTTGAGGAAATATGGCCTACAGGTTTACGTTCCCCTTTGACACCCACAAAAATAATTACAGAGAAAAATCTCAAAACGCCCGTTTTATGACACAGTTCCTCTTTGGAGTGATCAACGCAGCTGACTGAGGGATGGACACTCATATCTCAATGTCCTTTGCCATGGTAACAAATCTCAGTTGAGTCAACATCAGCAGCGATAACTCACTGTGCAGCAGTGCTGAGGGCTGGAGCTGCTGTTTCCCAAGGGAGGCTGGGAAAGCCATTACCTGGTCTCCACCGAGTCCCGGCTCACGGACCTCTCACCTTCGCCGGTCATGGATTACACAGAACAGGAGCCAAATGACCCCAGCGGGGCGGTAGGACAGACCTCCAGCGGGGAGACGCTCAAACGGAGGAGGAGACAACACTGGAGAACTAATGTGGCTCTGAGAGACCCTGAGCAGAATCTGTCAGACGCCAAATGGTGCATAAATGTTGAGCCTTATGCTTTAAGACGGCAGAAGAATGCAGTGCTCTCGACAGGCTGTGTGGCCCTGCCTGAACTAGCGTCTCTCCAACCTGACGAATGTACATAAGTATTTTTTAGCCTTGAACATTATGAAGCAAGTTTAAGCCTGATGTTATAAATCTTCATTTTGTTCTCCTTCAAACAGAAATATACTTGTGTAGTATATTTTAAAGAAAATGTCATATTGCTACCAGGGTATCTTACATTCACACATTTGCAGTCATGGAGTGTGAGTAGTTTATAGAAAGTGAGCATCATATCAATTCAAAACTTCCATTAACACACACACACACACACCCGCGCAGGCACAAACGCGCACACACACACTTGTGCATGTACACACACGCAAATACACACACACACACACACACACACACACACACACACACACACACACACACACACACACACACACACACACACACACACACACACACACACACACACACACTCATCTTCTGCTATGATTCATTACCAAAGGGATGGTTGTGTTGGAGGATTGCTAGAAGGCCTTGATTTCACTGAGGAGTGTGACCCTGATGAAACATAGATTATCAGTACAGCATGCTGACATTAGCAGAACACAGAGAGAAGAAAAGCCTTAACTAATTGTCTGTTCTGCATTCTTCTAAGGGTGAGCCAAACAGGCTGTCTGAAGCAGGTCTTTATATAGTAATAGACTAGAGGTCCTTGTTTCACTCCCAGTCCCGGGAAAAAGCTATTTATTTTTACAGCTAAAAAGAAGACACCTTGGATGAAGTGGTAAAGGAAAGTGTGTGGAAAAGCAAATGTGTGTCTGTGTGTGTGTGTATGTGTGTGTGCATGTTTGCGTGTGTGTGTGTGTGTGGTGAGAAGCCCTGTTGTTTGCCTTGGCGTGGTGTCCCAGCTGGATGGAAGTCTTCCCTGGATGTGCTTCTCAACTGGACATGAAATTCATGAGTCAGTTCAGCCAGTCTATCATCACGCTGCCCCACCCTGGTCATTCTTACACACCCTCCTGAACCATCCACACAGCTGCACACCCTCTCTGGGCCACGAGTGCACAACACACACACACACACACACACACACACACACACACACACACACACACACACACACACACACACACACCATGTCTGGAGTGTGGATGAAGACACCACTGTTTCAGATTTTATTTATCTTGATTATTTATTTATTTATCTAAGCTTTTCATTAAAATTCTAAAAGGAATGTACCCTTCCTGGCATATGTGGGGGAAAAATGAACAAGCTGTTGGGGTTATTCCAAAACCACGACCAGAGACAGAGAGCACCTAGAATTGCACCGAAGGTAACGTTACTGTCCGTGCACCTGAAACTTAAGATTTTGATCATAACAAGCTGGCACTGTGGCCCAGTCGGGACGCAAACCAAATGACAGGCACAGAGAGACTGTGTCGCACTGCGTGACGTGAGACAGCTTCTTTGCTAGTGCCCTCCCTAAATCTAGTGCCCTCTCTCAGTCCAGTACCCTATCTCAGTCAAGTTCCCTCTCTAAATCTAGTGCCCTCTCTCAGTCTAGTTCCCTCTCTAAATCTAGTGCCCTCTCTCAGTCTAGTGCCCTCTCAGTCTAGTGCCCTCTCTCAGTCCAGTACCATCTCTCAGTCAAGTTACCTCTCTAAATCTAGTGCCCTCTTTCAGTCTAGTTCTCTCTTTCAGTCTAGTCCTCTCTCTCAGTCTAGTTCCCCCTCTCAGTCTAGTTCCCTCTCTCAGTCAAGTTCCCTCTCTAAATCTAGTACCCTCTCTCAGTCTAGTTCCCTCCCTAAATCTAGTTCCCTCTCTCTGTCTAGAGTTTCTAGCCCAGCCAGGCCAATGTCTGGCAAGGTTTTCGCCCTGCAGCTCTGCTGTGGTTTTGGCAGGGCCACTTCACATTATGCCACCTCCATGCTTGAGGTCCTCATAACTGGACCCGCGGGTTTTGGCCGCCTCTGTTCTTTCTCAGGACATCTGCTCTGTGGGAATTGCTGCAGAAATGTCTGCTCTGTCAAATCTTGTTATTTTCCTGACAGACAATGGATTTGTGAACATGTGCATGTGACCAGCGGAAAGGTCATGCGTCTGCCCGTGACATTTAGAAGACGTTCAGAAGGACGTTTACGAAACTCAGGTTCAGCAGTCATACTGCTTACAGGAGTCATATTAGGAATATCAGAAATCACATATTTATTTATGTTTTCATTTCTTTGTCTTTGCCAACCCTGGACCTCCTATTAGCTCCAAATGTTCCCTTTGCACAATCAAGATCAGGATAGAAATAAACCATAAAACTATAAATCAGCATTCTATCATGTGTGAGACCCCCATTCCTATCAATTACCTGGCTCTGTTCTGATCCATGAAGGTTCTTGCAGAGCTGGAATGAAATGCCCACAGTTAAAAGATGTTTTCTTCAAATTGGACAACTAAACCATGAAAATGGGGAAAGCATTCCGAGCGTCAGAGCAAAAGCACATTCAACGAGTGGAGAGAGCTAGAAAATACAGACATTTTTCCTTTCATCCACTTTATTGGATGCCATTAATCACAGGGTTACATATGAGTCCACAGAGCCAAGTAAAACATGGAAACCAGAGAAAGATTTACTGCAGCACCGTTATACAGACATGGAACATGGGGAAAATATCTGATTGAAACATGATTTAAAAAAGCCTCTTTGGAGGATGTCCATGCATCAAGGGAGAGAGGAGAATGTCGACAGCGTGCTTGTGAACCGTCGTATTCTATCACCATGTTTCTGCTTTGCTGCTTGTGCTTTCTGTCTGCCACTCTAATTATGACCTCCCATCATGCACCACTCCTCCCTCCGCACGGGAGCCAGTGCACACGGGGCGCAGCAGAGCGCGTGCAGCTGTGTGTTACACGCTCCATCCCTTACGAGCTCAAGTTGGTGCGGAACTACAGGTGTCTCATACGTTTACTGATATATTTGTTCGCTCATTTAATCGCAGGCAGATTAGCCACGATCTGGAGGCTGCAGTCGCTGCAATCCGCTGTAGAACTTCGCCGCAAGGGTTTTCACACCGGAGGGTTCTGAGATCTTCTGCCTAAGCAGGACAAAGTGGATCTTTTCGAAAGGGCGTGAGAGCGAAGTCGAAGCTTATCTGGCCTTTTTAACACTAGTGCTGGGGCTTTGGAATTGATAAAAGGCTTGTTAACAAAATTTTCAGGTTCACGCTCTCCCTGCCTACAAAAAAGGTCAAGCCCCGAGTCCTTTATGGGACTTCAGAGAACGACTGCGTTCTGCCAGAGGATGAAGGAGGACGGAAGGTGAGGATCCACTCGGGCCAGTACCAGCATAATGGCCAGAGGGGAGAAGCTGCTAGCCATCCTATTTGAATAAGAACTTCAAAGCACTTGTGGTCTTCTCCCCGAGGCTGGTGATGACTTAAACAGAGTAACAAAAGCTCCTGGATGGTAACTGTGTGATTCTGGTACAGAAGGCAGAACACACAGGCTGCTTCAATAGTACAGTTTCCCTCTCAGGCACAACACCAGAGCTGCCCCCAACAAGCAACTGGTGCCCACTGTTCTAAGTGACTGTTGACAGTAGAGACTGGAACTCCAGAGGGCCTTAAAGCCCATTTAGCGGACACAGAGCAATAGGCAGAAAGCCCCTGAAACTGAACGCCCAGATTAGGAGTCGTTTCTCTAAATCATGTCATCACAAGATCTGTGAACTTCAGGACACATCTGGCTGCAAAGGCATTAGGCTACACTTTAAAGCAAGGAAATGTAGCTAATGCTCAAACCTGATGAACTGGGATACTGGGACTGAACACCACCTTTGAATCACCCCCCACCCCACACACACACCCCACTGTCTTCCAATTTTTCATGAAAAAGACATTTAATAACACTAATGGTAAATCTCAGCATATGAGAATATGATTTAAAAAGAAACATGTTTAAAAAATAAAACCTAAATAATTTCTTTCCATGACCTCCCATGGGACGTAACTGCTTAACCAGACGTTATGCTGGAGTCTGTTCAGCTGAGACACATAACCCACACTTTACTGTACGAGGAGCAGACAGAGAGAGGAAGAAGAAAAATCACTTCGAAGTTGTCAGTCATCCTTGGGCAAGGACATCCTTATGAAGTGAAATTGTCAACAGAAATCCTGGGTGTGGAATTAAAAAGGCAGCAGTCCTAGCTCTCACAGGTCATCAAGCATGATTGCTTTTCCAAACAAACTATACAGCATCCTGCAGTGGTGTCCAGAGCCAGCTGCCCCCCCCCCCCCCCCCCCCCATTCCTGAATGTCCCAGCAGACACACTGCCTTCCCAAAACCACCAATGCAATTACACTTCGAACCAGAAAGAGGGTGTTGGGACTGCATCAGAAATGTCCACAGCAACATGTAGAATGCAGGCGGCTGGAGCCATGGCCCTCAAAGACACCTCTTAAAACATTTCTGCTTTCCTCCAACTACACAATCTCTGTTTTGTGATTTGTAAACACACTCTACACACTTGGAAAAACAGTTTGAGATGATGAGCTCAGTGGATTTCATTCTTTTATTTCTCCTTTATTGTGGTACAGTCTGCTTTGTGTAGTCACCTCCGGACGATTGGGAAGGTCTAAACAAGCCTCTGAGACATTTCTGACAAAATCTGCCTAATTGTAAGTATTGAAATGCATAAGGTTTCACACAAACCACAGGGACAGACTGAGCTACGTTAGTGCCAAGCCTGTCCTGACCCTGCCAGTGCATCCTGAGGGCTGAGGACATGGACGTGTGGGTCTCTCTGGTCACCACTCAGTGACGCTCTATAAAGAGAAGACTGGGGCAGCTCAGAGTTGGGCCCCCCAGCATTGAGCTGGAACTGGAGTCCCCTGTACCCCCTATAGCAGGTATCACCAAATGGCGGACCGCGGTCCGGATCCGGACCCGAACGCCGTCCTGTCCGGACCCAATCACATTCCTGATTAACTGGATACGAACCCAAATGCCAAAAATTTTTTAACGGGAGACTATATTTTAAACCGGAGAATTAATTTTTAGACAAGTGTTACGTACGTTCACCACCCATTTGAGTGTTACGTTCGCCCCCGCTCAACAACTTTCGTTCGCCACCCCCCCCCCCCCCCCCCCCCCCGCTCAACAACTTTCGTCCCGGACCTAAGGTCTGAGCTATCTGCCAAAAATGGACCGCGGAAAGATTTAATTGATTACCCCTGCCCTATAGCTTTATGGGGGTCAACTTCACTTCAGCCAAGGCAACCATTTAATAAAAACACTCCATTAGTTCTTCAGTAGCCCATGGTGAATCATTTAAATGGTTCATTCATTTAAAACAGAAAATCTATAGATAAATTACCAAAATAGTATTATTATTATCAATATTATTATTATTATTATTATTAATAATAATAATAATAATAATAATAATAATAATAATAATAATAATAATAATAATAATAATAATAATAATAATAAATTTTACATGATGATTTGAACTCCTTCATACAATAAATTCTGCCACTTAAATAAACCATTGCAATTTTATGGGGAAATTTGAAAATCTGCAAATGAAGGTGGAATTTTCATGGCTTGTTTATCTTTATGTATAATCTTGTAATGACAAATGCTAGATTGCAGTCGTGTATAGGAATATATTTTTGTAATGTAAAGTCTTAATGCCAGACAGTCTAAAAGTCTAAAACTGAGAAAAGTTTTTAGAAAGCACTCCAGTTCCATCTAGTGGACAATACAGGTAATAACTACCGAACTGTAGGGCACTGGAAGTACACGTGAAATGACCGGTTTTATATTTGAATTAAATTAGGTCATTTAATGTATAATTTTTGTTATATTTATTATATTTAACTAATTTCCCAGTGCTGCGGAAATTGTTAGTACCGCACAATTTACTCAAAACTTTCAAGTTCGGGATCATACGATATTTTTGTCTTTTAAAATGGTCACTATAGATTATGCGATCATAAATACTTGTTTTGGTCTTGCAATAATTGCACGAGTTCATAGGTTGGTCGGCTACGACTAAAACTAATTGTGTAGTCTGGCCCTGACGTCACACAAGATCGTCCTAGTTTTTATTTATTTATTTTTTATTAAAACGGATTGACAACCATTGCAGGCAGAATCACAAAACGTCCACTAGATGGCAGGACATCCCAGTGTAGAATAGATGTAAAGAAATAAACTCAAAACAATGACACTGAATGCGTACACTGTCCTGAGTCACCTACGTTATAACAATGTCGATAGTTCCGCAGTTCTCGTTTTATAAACCGAATTACAAAATTCCCACTATAGCATTGCACAGTCAAAATAGGCCTACATACAAAGATGTCTGCAGAGATAAAATTTACAACATCGTCAGTAAGCTAAATGACAGGCAACTGCGATTTACAGTGGCTTTGAGAATACTGAGTTCATTTAGGTTATATCTTCACACAATAATTCAGCAAAGTTCGGTTATTAGAAACAATAATGTCCTCACTCCAGTTCACCCATTCCATTATAGAGCTTTGTTTAATTATCGTTGTTTAATTATTTAACCTGATTTAAAAAAAATCACCTCATATTGAAGAGTGTCTTAAACTTGCTATGGGTCCTAATCAACACATGGACAGGTGATTTACAGGCTTCATTACATTAAAGGGAAACAGCCTGAATGCACTGCCACCAAATTATGTTACCAAGAGCTGTAAATTCTAACAACCAAGACAGCAAACACAGCAGCAGCCGTAGAGCTGCAGTGAATTTGCAGCTCAAAATCCTGTGAAAAGGATCCATACTGTTTCAGCAACCGTTTGATAAGTGTTTCTGTTTCCCAAGATTAATATCCAGCAGAAGTCTACCTTAGGTTTCATTAAATAATCTAAGATTCATATAAAAGTAAGAAAACATCAATATAGGAATACCAATACCACAACACAGACATTTGGACATGGCTTAAATTTTCTGAACACATCAAGGACTTCTACATTTTAGATTATGAATGCCTTTTGCCCACATCAAAACAAGCATGTACAATCCTAGCAAAAAGAAAGCCCATGAAAGCAAAGTGTATTGACCTTTGACCTAAAACCGGGAGGAAGTGATGGGCAAGACGAGCATACAAGCAAATGGAGGAGAGGGAGGAGCAGTCGGCGTACGTTTGAGGAAGAGGAATCACGCAGTGCCTCCTTTAGGGCGATACACCTGAACCATATCAGACTGACACGCCTCAGAGTCTGCTGTCTGCTCCAGTGGAAAAGCAAAGTTGGCAAAATTGCTGCAACTGAAAATCGATGTGGCGTTACACAGGTAGCGCTGTGGCTCAGCCCTGGAGTAAGAAGGGAGACGCCATTAAGTACGGTCCCTCCTGAATTATCTTTTGGAGGGCAAAAAAGATTGGATAACAATAATTTATCCCTTCTCTCTCTCTCCCCATTTTTTTCAGCATAATGAGATTCGTTCTCCTGGTGCGTTTGGCTTTGGCGGAGCAGGAGTCCAGACCTGCGCAGCCCCCAGTGAAGTCCCGTTTGACCCCAGCGCAGCAGCGGGTCGCCCCTTGGCAGCACCTGTTCACAGCGGCTGTCATCAGATTTCAGCCGCCGCCCAGACGGGGCCGCCCCCCACCCACCTGCTGTGCTCTCCCACGGCGCAGTCACGTGGCCCTCCGCCTCACCACACCACCGCACGTTTACAGGCACCTGCAGGCGTGTGCCAAGGACATCAGAACGCAGGAAAAGGACCAAATCCAACCCAGTGCCAGTTCTGTAATTTTGTACTCAAAAAAGGGGATGGACCAATTTGAGTATAAACCCCTTTTCCCTATAAACGCACGGAATTATATTAATAATATTAAGTATACTGTTCTTCAGATTGCAGTCCGGCTTTACTAGAGGTACCGTGATCTGTTTGCTTCAGCCTGTATAACATAACCTACTTCAGAAGCTCTTCTAACAGCTTTCACACCATGATCCCCTTCTGAAGTTCCTCCATCAACCTACAGGTTCCTGCCAGGCAGGAGCTCGGCCTCCCAATCAAACAGGAAACATCCTCCATGCTGAATTTGCACAGAACTGCACGCCATTGGCCAATACAGATGCCATCAGATGCCAACACATGCATGTGCTCATAACACCTTTCCCCAGCTGTGCATTTGTTACGGAGACCATCGCACAGATTCATCTACAGTGCAGATTTCACATAGTCTGTACAAGCCAGCAGAGACAGACCCAGGTTCCCATTTTAATATCAATGTGATGCAGTCAGACTATTCCGAATTGTATGCTAAATACTGCTTGCCTTTGGAGTGCAAATGTGCACTATTCAGGCAAAATGCATGGCACAACCTTAAAGCGAGGGACCGCGGCCAAGACGCACGCTGCATGCAAGCGTTGTGTGGAATGCAAGCTGGCAGCCCAGATGCAGGTCTGCTCCTCTGACATGCTGATGAATTGGCTTCCTCTGGCTTCCTCTGGCATTCGCATTGTGTTGAGCTGGAAGTATTTGGATCCTAGACAAAAGCGGCTGTCACATTTGCAGAAAGCATGTAATAGGCCATTTTTATTGTTATTCAACGGAACGCTTTCTACATGAGAGAAGATTTGACAGTTTTATGAGCAATTGTAATTTACAACACAAGTTAATAGGTTGTGAATGCAGAGAAATACATTTTGAGAAATGTAATTCATTCTGAGGTGCTTATAATTCAGATTTTGTATTGAAATTGGGTTAATGTTATGCATTTCATCACATAAGGCATTTTACTATGAAGAATTAGGCTATTTGTGAGCAAATGTACAATCTCATATTGTTCTCATAAATAATGCTTGCTTTCAATTTTTATTTTTTTTTTTGCTTTTTTTGCTTTAAGAAATTTTAGGGGGATTTTTTTGTTCTTTAATTAAATGTACATGGCTGGTTTTGTAGTGAATTTACAGTTAACACTGTTACACATAATAAATGACCTTTAAGAGCACATTTTGTACTACCAAATGAAATGTATTCCTACAGAGTTTCTGATTTTTTTTTTCTACACACTACAGATATTGAATCGGGACAATAGATGGCGGCAATTATACCGTTATAAGCTCAGGGTGCACCATTGGTTTCCTACCGAATGCGCAGGGAGCATCGTGAGCAGTCGGGTTGTTTTATATACGATGACACCTGCGCGTGTCGTGCAGGCAGCAGCGCGCGCTGCTCTCCTCGTGGCCCCTGACGTGAATGTAACGCCCTCCTCATCTCACTTGCCCTCTCACTGGCGCTCACACGGTGCCACTGATGCGATACGCGCAGGCTGTTGCTCTGCTAAAGTGGATCAAGAGGAACTGATGCTGCCGAGGCAATAAAGAAATAAAGGAAAACAGTCTGGTCCGTTCACCGTGTTTCGTCCGCGCGCTCTCGAACGGCTCCGCGCGCGCACAACGCGAGGAATGAGCGCTACATCAGAATAGAGTTGCAGTCGCATCCGCAGCGGAGACAAAGTTTCCCGGGATACACGTGAAATCTCTCAAAGTCCAGCGGATGACTGCAGCTGGGGGTCTGAGGCGTCGCGTTATAGCGGAGACAACGTCGTAGTGGAAGGTGAGTGGAGGTGTGCACGTTTCTCTGGGGAGTTGGACCACTCTCACCCTGCACCCTGCACCCTGCACCCTACACCCTGCACCCTACACCCTGCAGCACGGGCACTGTAAACAAACGCTCGGCTCATTCTCGGTGTGTAAACCGCTGATTTTGTCCGAACGATGAATACCTCTAAACATCTTACACAAACATGTTCAGGGAGTAACAGTAACTGCACAACTATCTTCGTTTGCGGCTCGTGCAGTAAATGTCTAAGCCAGAAGCGAGTTCATCAAGTTTACTTACTGTAGTGTAAAATCTGACTGTAGTGTAAAATCTGACTGTAGTGTAAAATCTCAAGCTTTATTTGTAAACAGCACGTTGCTGACGTTGAGATTACTGCTGCTGACCAAACACAAGTGTTCATTTAACACTGGCAATTCTATTGCGAAGTAATTGTTTCGAGGTGTTAAGTGTTATGTCAGTTACCATTGACATTTAACAATGAAAGGACTTAAGACAGAAAAGCTTGAATATTGCACTATTAAACATAGCGAACCCTCGTAATGTATAAGACCTACAAATACAAGTTTAAAGGGTTTTATATGCCACCTAATCGGAGTCAGTACAGTATTTTGTCCAGCATCATAATTTAGTTGTGTGGTATTGTAATAAGTTGTGGAAATAGAAGAAAATGAAAAGAAAATATGAACAGACTGCAAAAGTTTGTTTGGCAAGCTTTACTGCAGAGTGTAATATTTTGTTAGTCATTTGTTTAAACTGCACTTATTTTACCCAAGAAACATAATAACTGCTCAAGAGTTAATGATGTGACTGTAATTGTCATCAGTGCTCTCATAGCGGGAGGGGGGGGGGGGGGGGGGTGGTGTCACTACCTAAGAACAGACACAGCTCAGGTAGCCGGATATTTTCCACCATTATGAAATATCAGCTTGATTGTACAGGAGAAAAGGTATGTGTGATTTGACCTGACTGGCGAGACCATTAGGCTTGGACAGGGGATTATATATTCCTCCCCATCCCCGTCTCCTCTGAGCGCGGGTCCCTGTGCTAACCGTGGCATCCTTCAGCTGTGAGGGATGCTCTTGGCTCAAAAGTTTATGGCGCTTCACACCACACATTACTGATGATACGCTCTGCTGTTACGAACACCATACGCTGTCTCTTCTCCTGCACATAGCCACAAAAGATAATGTACTTTTTAGTACCTTATCCATTTGCTAGAAATAATCATTCGAATCTTGGCTTATCCTTTATAGACGTCCCATACCTACGATATTTGGTTTAATAGCTGCATTATTTGCTAAATGAATAGTGTTAGTCCTTTTTTGATGAGGATGCGTAAAGCGATTTGTATTGGTAGTAATGCTTCATTTAGAACTGAATCTGCCTCTCTGACCATAATGTAGTTTCATCACTCCTTTAAGATTCCATGGCAACAAGAAGCATAATCTAACCGAACATCCATGATAAATAGCATATTGTAACCTTTTGTGGAGCTCATTAATTCCTTCTCTAACCTTGATAAGACCCCTAGATTCTGATCCAGAAAGGGGATTATATCAGTGTAATGATATACCATCCTAAAAATGTTCACATACATCAATCACATCATTAACAGAAGATATGTAGTGATGCGTCTGGATGTTGCATCAAGCACTTTTAGAAATATTTAATAAATGACACATTTTCCATGTGAGAAAAATATAACTTGTTATATAACTTTTGTTCATTTGTTTTTCAGGGTGTGTGTGGAATGATTAACTTCCCAATAGAGAAATTTTTTTCATGTTTTATCACATGATTATTGCATGTTTTATTGCACAACTACAAATTGTGACAACCATAGTTTGAAAAGTGTACTAACCTTTAGCTTTAAATTACTATAGCAATGATATAAAATAACATTAATAATAAAGCACATAATATCATACTAACAATGATGTTAAATTGTGGTAATAATAATAATATTAATAAATATTAATAACACTATTCAATATGTTATTCTTCAATTTATTTTAATATTCAAGCATTTTGTGGGAAAACTAAATCTTTGAGTTGGTTAAGGACAAGCACAAACACTTTTGACTGGGTTCTTGGTTACATGGCCTTGATCACATGTCTATTGATTAACCCAAGCGTGTGTGTGTGTGTGTGCGCGCGCATGAGAATGCCTGCATGTGTGTAAAACTGTGCAGACTGATGCTTGACAGGAATAATAGATGGGTTAATAATAGATGGGTTACCCAGTGGCGAAGCAGAACTTTGTCTTCACTTCCCTGCTCTTCACTGGGACATGAAAAGGTGTCATGTTCTCCTGCACACGTCCTGTACGTGGCTGTGGTCAAGATATCACACATACCAAGACAGACATGTCTGACTGCTACTGAATTTCCCTCGTCATCTGTTATTTCCACTTTGTCTCGGTATCTGGACTGTACAGAAAACTGGAAATTCACTGGACATTCACTCATACGATGTGAATTTTCCCCTCATTTGTTATTTAATAAGTCTCTCACTCTCTCTCCTCCTTTCACATTGTATAACTGCTCTATTCTTCAGCTTCTGTTAGGGCTTGGGTGTGTGTGTTGTGCTGTCCATCTGACTGGCGAGACCACTAGGCTTGGACAGGGGATTATATATTCGGCCCAAGCCCCGTCTCCTCTGAGCACGGGTCCCTGTGTTAACCGTGGCATCCTTCAGCTGTGAGGGATGCTCTTGGCTGGAAAGTTTATGGTGCTTCACCCCACGCATTACTGATGATACGCTCTGCTGTTACGAACACCATACGCCATCTCTTATCGCAGGTTACCTTCATGGAAACATTTTCATCACTCTCCACTCCCTGGAGTTGCTTGCCTGGAGTTCCACGCAGAAAATTGTACCCGCTTTGTTAGTCCAGAAAGTTCTGTCACATACTTTCCGACACTTATGGAAAGTCATTTTGATTCTTAGTGTGTTGTTCCTTCTGGTGAAGAGGACGCTTCCTGAGATGGGAGTGATGAAGCTGTCAGATATGTTATCTTTCTTTTATGTTGTTAAAAACTGGCACCTCGTGCCCCCTACGGAACTCCTCAAAATGATTTCTGAAAACAGGAAAAACATTGTTCGTGTGCCTTGCGGGAACTAACAGGCACCTATACAACAATCGTTTTATTGTTGAGCTCTCTTCCATTCATCTAGTTTGGAAATGAAAGGAAGACAAGTAAGAAAGGTAATCAGAAGAGCCCAGGAACCGAGAGGTTACACAGACCATGTCATTTCATAATATTGATGCAAAAAGAATGTTAAGAAATTGCTCAGTGAAATGCATCACTGAATCTCAGGCTACTTGTGTCCATGTTTGTCTGCATATGACATTTATGTGACATTTCAAATTAAACTGTGCCTTATTAAAATAATGAATGGTTGATGAACATATACAATATAGGGGTCAATTATTATTATGGAGTATTACAGATTCATTGAAACTCTAGGAGATCTTAACAATAAGGTCAAGTAGAGGCCTTCTGGTTTGTGCAAAAAGCTTTAAACTCTCAAAACACTGACTTTGTCCTTGGTTATTCAGTGTAGCTTTCATTTTGTTCAGGTGTGTTTGTGTTTAAGAGAGAGACAGAGATTATACAGAGAGAAAGAAGGACAGAAAGACAGAGAGCAGTGTTTTAAAGCTCTAACAGACTATAACAAACATTTTACATGTTTATATGAAGTAGTGATTGTAAAGTGCCACTTATGATTAACCTTTAACCTCAGAATCTTTGATTTAATGAAAATGTTACTAGAGATCCTGCCTCTGCTGTCTGCGTACTGGTTGAAGATCAATAGAAGATGAATGCATGAGTGTAATGTAGCGCAGACGCTACTGTTCACCAGCTCGGGTTCTACACTTCCAGGGTTACACCTCTGACATGTTGAAAGTGTTGCAAATGACCTGCTGTTTGAAGAATTTAGAATTGTTGATATACGTTATATATCCCACATTTACCAAAGGCAAACGTAAAAAAAGCCCTAGAGAGGAGACGTGTTTGTGAGACTGTTAACGAGCTGAAGACAGGGATGGTAGGAGATGGTGTTCCCCCTGTGCATCAAGAAGCAGTGCGCTAAGGCAAAGAACACCGGTCCTGTAGACTCAGTGTTTCTGACAGGACAAACGTCTGGAGAGGCACTCACGTGTGTGACGTGGGAGCGGGGCTCTGTGAGCGTGGGTCACGCGGACAGCTCAGAAGCCTTTAGTTCCCCGTCATCGTCTTTCCTCTGGGCTCCGGCGCCGTCGGGCTGGACCGAGAGCCTTGCAGGGAACGCTGGCTGCACGTGATGAATGCAAAAAGGTTCAGGACACAAGAGCAGGGAAGCAAAAGTAAAAGCCCTGCAATCACAATAACAGTCTTTACGTTACAGGCACACGCTCGCACAAGAACAGCGGCTCACTTTCCGCACCCAGATTTAACCAAACGCTACATTATGCTCTTTGAAGGGGCTGAAATTACGTAGTGTAAAAGCCACGGGCAGGAGTAAGAATTTCAAGCAAAAAAAATAAGTCACACGCATAGCTTCAAACGTGATCACGTTTTCTTAAATTCCAAAACATGTGGTGAGTAATATATTTCCGCAAAGCAAAGTGAACAGGGCCTTTTAGCGTTCTGAGCGAGCCAGGCCCGTAGAGAGTCAGTGCGACCAGTTTAACAGCTCAGATATCACCAGTGTACTGCATGCATGATCTCAAATGCAGTTTTGGCCCATTTATTCTGAAGAGACAGGACATCCTTGTAGGCCCTTATTCATGCTATGAAGGTGCAAATTATGATCCATTAGTCTGAGAAATGATAGTACGGCCTGCAGCACTCCTAAAGTTTAATTAATGCAGCACCTTATCAGACAATTGATGAGAATATACAGATTGCATTAGCATACTGGCTGGGTGGCACCACGGACAGGTTCAAATAAATAGACTGTGTAGGGCATCGCAGAGAAATTGCTGTGGCACTGAAATGGAAATAGAAGTGATTTTTGTAGAGTTGGCTCATTCCAGGAAAAAGTAAGGCACCATAAATTAGACCCAGTGAAGATCAGCATGCCTCTTGGAAAACAGCTTCAGAGAGCTTCTACTGTAAGTGCAACCCTTTGCATTATATTCTGATCATTGTCAAAATGTGTCCCATTCATCCCGAGTAACTCATTGTGGACGCTGCGAGCCAGAAATGAGCTCTGGATATGATTTGTGATCACTGGCCCCACTCCTCACATCATTATCAAACTGGGTATTTATTTAATCATTCAGCACAAATAATTATCACAGCACAATGACATTTTAGAGCCTCGTGATATTAACCTTTGAAATTTGGAGGAGGGAAATTCTGCCTGTTTTTTTCTTCTTCTGGGGGATATTTAATGCAATTATTAAAATGAGGGGTTTATGAACGTGCTTTTTAGAATCGTTGTATTTTTGTCTACTACATTCCAGAGTGCAGAGGTACAGAGGTAATGTCTACTCCACCCCAAAAACCACAAACCTTTAGTCCCCTAATGGCATTCCTTTGGGATAATGGTACCCTAGAGAAAAATTACAGGAGTTTTTAATATTTTGCAGCCTGTTACAGTATCTCACAGCTCTCAGAGTATACCCTAGACTAAGTATACCTAAGCAGCAGTTCTCATTTTCTGTTGGCAAAATAGTATTTTATTCCATTTAAATGTGCAACTGCTTCTTCAAAATATGGAATTAGTAATATCCATATAGCTGTAGCCACGTTGTATGGCAGTGAGGCAGCAGAATGGTACTAGCAATACAGGCCAGATGACATGCTGCTCTGTGGTTCTGCTGCTGCCATCCTGGAGCTGCTTGTGAGTGAACCATGTGTCAGAAGGGCATCTGAGGGCATCTGAGGGCATCTGGGGTCTCGGGCAGCATGAACTGCCCATCGTTCATGAAAAAGCTTGTGACCCACAGGCACCTGTTTCAGGAACGTTTCCCCTGAACTTATGGCATTACGCTGCCGTGAAGAACTGGCAGAGCGCTCGGTGGCTTCCCACAGTGCCGTGCGATATCCAGGTGAACCGGGAGCACTCGCACCATCTAAAGTTGCGCCTCCACTCGCTGCACCACCCGTGGGCTGATTCCCGGTGGCGGCGTTTGTAGGGGGGCAGCCGGGTGAAAGGCTGCAGGAGACATTCGCCAAGCTGCCGTTTTTCCACGGCGTGCGTAGAGAAGAACGTAGTGGCGAGGGGAGCGTAGAGGCCCAGATCTCTCTCGTCTTTCAGCAGATGTATTTTTAATGCTTCACCCACTCGGCGGTCGGGCCAAAGAAGCGCTCATCAACATTTTAGGGCCGTGACGTTTTGATGGAGCACAGTGCTTGCTGCAGGAGCCTCAGACGCACCCGCCTGCCAAGACGCGTGCTGCTCACAAACGTGCTCTTTCTGACACGAGTAGCACAATCAGGCTCACTGCAGGACTGCAAACACAAGGCAAATATCCTGACATATTTCATTCTCGGACAGAAAGCCCCTCTGCAATTGTGTTGTTATTATTATTTGGGGGACGTAACGAAGGATCATTGGACCTTGTAATTGCTGATGATGATGATCAGATTACATGGTAACACTACGTGAGATGGATATTATAATGGCTGTCACTAGTGATCTTACCCAAGTGGCGTTAACCTAAGCTCCACCTCATATTTCATGCACTTCATAATACTGTACAATAATATCTCCTTGCTTAGCTCAGCATTTGTTTATATTTAGGCCTGTTTGTGATGTTTGAGCCAAATTGACAGACTGATGGTCTCATAATTTCTAGTTAAGGTTTCTAGCAGCATGTGTTCGGACTCTAAGAGAAGGTGTCAGCTTTTAATTAGGGGTCACTGCTGAGGTCAAACACAACAAATAAAACAGACCTCCACTACGACTCCGAAAAGCGCTCGGTCTTGGCTACAAATATGTGAGCAGAGGCTGGTAGGCTGCCTTAAGCCTCTAGGGCTGAACCGTCTTCACACTTAGGCATTGTATTGTGGCTGGGGGGGGGATGGGGTTAGTAGTGTAAAGAGCCCATCTGCATAGCAAACAGATGAATCAGTGCCATTCGCGCGTGTTCCTACGTGAGTGCTGGCCCCTCTGAAGAGAACATTCTCTCAGAAAACCTCATCTGTGATTAAAACGCAGCGCGGGCTGGTGGCTCCACGGTGGTCAGGCTGCTCTCTCTATCTATCTGTGTCTGTCCATCTACCTCAGACTTTCTCTCTCACTTTCCCTCCTATCCAGCACAGAGCCCCGGCACTCGACAACTCTGTCTTTATTACAGAGAAAACCTTTATTCCTCAACCTGACAAAGAGAGCAGAGCACTCCAAAATGCACAAGTCTAAAAAATCACGGTGTAGAGGGGGGGATGGGGGGGGGGGGGGGTATACTCTTGTTTTCGACATTCACTGCACATAGTGTGGGGACAGCCTGACTAGATCTGTGCGTCAGCCTGAAGAGCATTACAGTGAGCTGGCTTAGACGTGTACAATCACACCGCGCAGACAGGAGCACATGCAGACAGATGGCAGAGGGAGGGATGATGTCACATCACAGATGAAGACAAGGCCCACACATCAGCGACCTGTACTAGCACTGCTGCACTGCAATACGATCACACACCCAACAACTGCTTATTCTAAAACACACGTATTTGTAGCTATAATCATTTTAATCTAGACCGGGAAACATATTCCATGATTACTAGAGTGAACACCTTGGGGACACCTGTCAGAGAGAATATGTTTACGTGTGTGTGTGTGTGTGTGTGTGTGTGTGTGTGTGTGTGTGTGTGTGTGTGTGTATTTATATCCCTTTTCCCTGCTCGCACTACACATAATAGACACACCACTCTATTATGCCAGCATCTTTATTACTTGGAAATATATCCCTTGGGGTTCAGGTCTCACTCTTCATAGTGATGTTCATCTGATATCCAGAAGTATCTGTCCTTTTGACCGCTAGCTGGGGTCCACATGAAAGCCTTCATTAAGTGAACCGCTGACAGTACATCAACAGCTGTAGCCAAAAAGCATACCTCAGTGCTCTTTGTCCTTAATAGACCCCTCAGGTTCAGAGGAGAGGGGGATGTAGTGTGTTTAATGTACAAGCGTACACTCAATACATGCACTCAGAAAAGATGACCACGCCGGTCAGGGTTCACCATTGGCCGAGCATGAAACAGCACGATTACGCAGAATCATTTACGCCTTTCATCTTTGAGCCACAACTAAAGTGCAGATCCTGCGTAGATGCATGAAAATAATCTAAACATACATTAAACATACAGATCTTACTGCAACTTTTGGAATAGTCATTTGGAATAGCCAAACTTTCAAATAACTTTAGATTAAAGTCTTAGGGTTCAGGATGGCTCAGGCAAATACTTTGAAAGTTCATACAAAAGTTTAATCATAATAAATTGATATGTTTTCCAAAGCAGACTTAACCACATGTGCATTTTCCCACACGTGCCTGAGGCTGGGTACTCTTTGATTACATCTATGGGGAAAAGACATTCCAAGAAAACTCATCTTAAAAATATATATTTGGGGATTCGGAATACTGATGCAAGCAGTCAATGTCGCTCTTTCTATATAAAGCACAGCAGCCAAGTGAACTTCATTTTACCTTTTTCAGTCCTCCCGGTTCTGAGTCCCACGTGGTTCTTTCTTGAGCAAAAATATGAGCAGTTTTCTTTCCATCTGATTGTATGACTCAGTCTTCTTGCTACTAGAATTATTTAAAGGGGTTACATACGAAGGGTAATAAATGAAATTATGTAAAAAAGTGGGTCATGTTAAAAAAGATACCAGCCTATTTTAAAGTAAGGGATACAAACCAAACCTTTAAATACTTTTAATATGAATGAGAAATGTTGCTGTACTCACTACCCTCACTTCATTATGTTCCAAGATTCTTCGCTTCTCATTTGCATCAACGCCTAATGACTTCTAATGCCACTTCGGCAGAAAACTCAAATATGAGCTGTGATGTGGTGGCTCCAGAGACGGGAGGGCCCCTGCCTAAATGGATCCTAGTGCGTGCCAGAGCTGCGATCTGAGCTACCACATCAACCAGTTAACTGCAGCGTTCCCCATTAGTTCCACATAAGATCAATTAGCTAACGGCTGTTCATCCCACAGCCTAATGTAGAGCTAATTGAAAGGTTCTGCCTGTTCCTGCCACATCGAGGACGTTCAGCAACAGAGGGCAACATCGTGTTCTGGCAGGACGTGGAGGAGAGGGTTCGATTCCTCTAATGGATCCATTGCTAATCAGCTCTGCACCTGTCTGGCTGTAGGCCACTTGTTGCAAGCATTACTTGTGCTTGATTCTCAGGCTGGTAGTTGGTAGTGCCAAACGTTCACCAGACATCTCACCCTGTGGTTCAAAACGTTCCTCTAAGATCTACACTTCATCAACTAGTGAAGCATCAGCATAACTCTCAATCCCAAAGTGTACTTGTGACATTTAAGCCTCTACTTTCAGTTGTATTAAAACTTTAATGTGAATGTATTTGATCAATGTAAATTAAGTCAAATTATTTACCCTTAAGGAATATGCCTGAAAATCATTTATTACGATTGCACATAGCACATACAGTCAATTAGAGATTCTGTGTATTGTTCTGTATTTTAATGTCACGCTTACAGCTAAACAATCGTTCAGCACTGGAATCTGAAAAACGGCTTTAATTGTGGAAGGAAAGCAGTAAAGGAAGTGTAACTCCCTTATAATATATTACTATTATATTAATACGTTCAAGCTGATCAGTTCCTTTAAAACCAATGGTTGTCTTAACATAAGACATCCGATAACATGCTGAACAACATTGACAAATGTTTTAACAAAGACAAATCTTTGCATAGTATTACTAACCAGCCATACTAACTAATTGCTTGCACTACTATTAGCTATACATGAGGTGAGAATGATGACATTTTAGGTAAAGCTGAATGAGTTGAATAAACTGTGTTCTGTTCGATGAGCTGTGACATTGTGTGCTGGTGTGTTTGCTCTCAGATGAAGTCTGCAGGGGTTGGAGATGCTGGTCTCTTCACAGAAAGCTACTGTAACATCTGCAATGCCCAGCTCATCTCTGAGTCACAGCGTGTGGCACACTACGAGGTGAGCTTACAACACACACACACGCGCGCGCGCGCGCACACACACACACACACACACACACACACACACACACACACACACACACACACACTACTCTTACTGCTTTTGTCCTCTCCTACCCAGTGTCCACACTTGTCACTCCTCCAGGCTATACTCTGACTTTCAAGTTTTCATTCAGCATTTAGCTCAGAGAAGTAAAAAAAGAATATAAATGCTAAAGAGGTCAAAGCCGTGATTGTTTTATGCTGCTGTATTACTTAGCACGACAGGCAACCCTTTATATTTAGCATTTTAAAACGAGTGTTGCCAAGTTCTGTTTTCCTCTGAAATAATGACATTTTTAAGCATGTACACACTGTGAGAGGATATTGCATCGATGAATGGCACACGACAGCGTGGATTTATGCATTAGTTTTAGGACACCTGGCAACCCTGCTGAGTTGGATTTTAATGAGATAAAAAATTGCAGAGAAAGTGAAATCACAGCATCTGTTATGTATTCACTAATGACAGTAGCAGACACCACAACACACACAGAAAACACATGAAGTCAGTGATGGACATTCACTTAAAAGCTGTACTTATCAATTCATCACCAGCGTCGCAGCAGTAATCAGCAGCGTAGATGACCTCTGATAAAACACGGCTGAATTGCTAAACGCTCACCTTGTGCGGTTCTCACAGCCCGCATTTAAAGGTGTAATGTAGTCCACCTCTCTCAAGACTCTCAACCTCAAAGTAATTTAATGAGTGACCATTAAAGAATCATCCTCGTACATTATTTACTCCACTCACTTAGCCCTCCCTGGACTACAAAGTATTCAATCAGTAGATTAACAGGCGAGCTAATGAGGACAAACCGTTAGCGTAAGAACCAGTGTAGCACAGAGAGCATCTCAGGGTAGCCGCCTGGCTCCGCACCATTTATTTACGAGGCAGCACCGACACGCAGGGCTCTATATTTAGTGATGCCATTTCTGGCTCTTCTGTCGGGGGCCTGTCATTCCTCGTCCAGAGTAAACATTCTCAGATAGCATATTATTCAAACGAGCACGGCTGATTTACTACGGCCTGCACCGGGGTCCGCTCACGCTCAAGCGTTGACCAGCGCGCCGACCGGCGGGGCTACCCGGGGTGGGCTAGCCGGACGCTCAGGAGAGTCCTTCCTGGTCTCCGCGTCCTTGAGAAGCTCAAGACTGACCAAACATACTCTGGCATCTGCTGCCTGAGCTGGAGTCTGCATTATTCAGCCGGTGTGTCTTACGTGGCACGGCAGCTCCCCGAGAAGACGGGCACAGGAACGGCAGGAACCGATGGCGTACGGGGATAGGTAACACACCAAGGGGTGCGTTACCGTGGAAACGATGGGGAGATCATAATATTTTGGTCATGCACACACTGATTTATTTATGGAGATATTGTTATGTTGCAGAATGTTGGAAGCGGTGAACCTTACACACACAGCCATGGATGAAAGCGGCGTTAAAGTGAAGTGGAGGGAGAGGCAGGCTTCGCAGAGTGGTAGTTAGAAGAAAACTGGGAGTTTGTGGAAGCCGCGTCTTGCTCCAGATCTTTAGATCTGTTCGTCAGGGATTTCAGACGCTATCTTTGGTCTCGCATCACTCCTTTCATTAGTCAGAGGAACTTTAATGGACTTTTAGATATTTGGTTCGGGGGAGGGCGGATTGCCTGATGCTACCTGAATGATACGCAGGCTGCTTCAGTCAGGTTCTCTGCGCTGTCTTTATTCCATAGGATCTGCTCTTCTGATGGTCATGTAGTCACTACATCATTCACTGTCTAACTTCTCTGTTTATACTGCGTAGTGCAGGGCACTCTGTAATTTCTTTAATCTCTCCGTTAGTCTTCCATAACAACAAAAACCTTCAACAAATATTAATCAGGTTATTAATTACCATTGTGGCACGCACATGCAAGCATGCACACGGATGCACACACACATGTACACACAGGCAGTCACTCACAGACACACATACAGACACTCACAGATGCACATACAGACACTCACAGACTCGCGTATACACCATGGGGAAATACCAGCTCTCCTTCTTTCTCTCCTTCATCCGTTCTCCAAAAGCAGAAACCAGGCCTCCCCCTCTCTCTTGCTCTTACAAATTTAATTAGCAGCGTTCATTTTATGTGATTTGACCTCAGGTTTGAGAGAGGACTATATAAAATGCATTACATCATTATGTTCATTAATAATCTTTTGAAGCATCCATAGTACTCATAAATATGAATAGTATCAATAAAATAGTAATGGCATGTGAAGAAAGAGATTAGAGAGAGCATCACTCTTCCTCTTGCTTGGCTCATGTGCTGTTGGGTACGAGTTGCCTCTCCCATCCTCTCTGCTGGGGCTCTCCACTGGGCCCAGTGTGATCCAGCCAGGCTGACACTCCCCACCCAACCCCCCCACCCTCCCTCCGAGCCAACCTGCACACAGCATCTTCCGATTCTCATCCATCACCTCCACCCCCTGCACACTGCCTGGGCTCTCTCTTTACCCACACTTTGCCTGACAGAGCAAAAATTTGTCATCTTGCAGAAATATGCAGACTGCATGCACAGTATCTCTGTGTATTCATTTACTAACTCCCTTTGTTTAGAACTAGTAGGTTTTACCCACCATCTCCATCTGTCTTGTACTCCTGAGGCCAAGATTATGTTGTTGTGAGCATTTTTTTCTCTTTGCTATTTGTAACTACTAGCACTTGATAACTATGGAAACTAAGCAACAAGATCTTGTACAAGATATAGTTAGTAAAGAATGTGATGCCCCCATAAGAAAAATTTAACATATCACACCAGATACAGATGCATACAACACCAGATACAGAGTCTCGGGGGTTTAATGTTTGCTAAATAAAACATAAGGTATATACACTAACCCTAACATGTGCATCTCTGAATCACAGCGTGTGGTACACTATGAGGTGAGCTTCCACATACCACACACATACACACACACACACACACACACACACACACACACACACACACACACACACACACACACACACACACAAACACTTACAAATAGCTGTTTATTTTTTTTACCATTCCAGCTGACACCCACAGGATGTTTTACCTTCCAGCTGAATTCAGAATCACTATTTTTCAAATCCACTCAACTATGAATGGACCAAACAAAACAAAAAAAAGTTGTCAGGAGCACATTGCCATCAAACAACATGGACACTTGTAATGTACAGTTTGCAAAGCAGACAGCTGTTTTATCCTAGAATCCCTTCAGAAGAATGTCACACAAGTCCACACTACTAGAATATGGCTGCCTCACACAGTAGCCTCAGATTTCTGAAACTTTTACCATGGCTTCCAAACTACACAATTCTTGCCCAGCGAAAGCTCTGTGAGCCTTGAATGTTCAAAGGGGGCAGTGCTGTCCAGTGCCAAAGCTGAGCCCTCCTGTCCAGCACGGATTTGAATAATTCGCTTCAGCAAGGACATTACTGTAGTGTGCAGGGCAGTTTACACCGTTGTGAGAAACCACTGTGTTTTTAGGGTTTTCATGAAGGGACTCTATGTCCAAACATAACTAGCAAAAAAAACAAATGTTTTACTCCTGAATCACCCTCCACTTACTCATTCTTACAAATCAAGTGATGCAATTATCAAGAAAATAATGAAGCTATAATGAAGAAGTGATCTTGTGAAAGTGATCATGTGAGAAGTGATCATGTGAGAAGTGATCCTGTAAGAAGTGATCGTGTGAGAAGTGATCGTGTGAGAAGTGATCCTGTAAGAAGTGATCGTGTGAGAAGTGATCATGTAAGTGATCGTGTGAGAAGTGATCCTGTGAGAAGTGATCGTGTGAGAAGTGATCCAATAAGAAGTGATCATGTGAGAAGTGATCGTGTGAGAAGTGATCCTGTGAGAAGTGATCCTGTGAGAAGTGATCCTATAAGAAGTGATCATGTGAGAAGTGATCCTATAAGAAGTGATCGTGTGAGAAGTGATCCTATAAGAAGTGATCCTGTGAGAAGTGATCCTATAAGAAGTGATCGTGTGAGAAGTGATCCTGTAAGAAGTGATCGTGTGAGAAGTGATCCTATAAGAAGTGATCGTGTGAGAAGTGATCCTATAAGAAGTGATCCTGTGAGAAGTGATCCTATAAGAAGTGATCCTGTGAGAAGTGATCCTGTGAGAAGTGATCGTGTGCAGTAACTTCAGCGGATACAGTGAGAGTTCACACGTGAGCTCCACTCTACATTTGCCTGCAGTCCCACTAAAACATTCTGCAAGTTTTCTACTGCTGGCTGTGCCACTGCAGCAGTGACTTCTTCTCGAGCCACTCTCTCACGCCGCAGGTTGAGAAGAAAGAACCCAGCAAAGTGTTCTCTCCCCAGTCTGAGAGAGCTGACACTGATAACCCACACATACACACCTTCCAGAATTAAATATCAAACATATTGCATATTAGCTACATTACATATTCAAGTCAAATTCATTTAAAAGCTGCAGCAGGGCACTGACAACCCTGCCTGGGTCTGAGCTGCTGTCTGCAGAGCTGATAGAGGATATCGCTGCTCACAGCCCACTACCTCCTCACCACCTGTGATACTGGACCGGCCGTCGCATCACCTTGCTGCTTTGCTACCTGGCATTAACAGGACAGACCTAAGCTGGGTAACAGTAACAATTCTTTGATAACCACATTTTTCAATTATATTAGCAACAGCAGGAAAATGCATTTATGTCTGGAAATTGCACCTCTCTGCAGAAAGGGCCATGCCAAACAAAAAGAACACAACTCATCCGGTGGACGGAGGTCTACACTCAGGCTTTCAAATTAAAATGTACATAAATATGAAATGAATTGAAGCTGTCGCATATCCCTACAGTATGGTTTAATATATTTCACTCACACACACACACACACACACACACACACACACACACACGCATGCAGACGAACACATGCGTCTACACGAACACAAAATAGACACACACACACACACACACACACACACACACACACACACACACACACACACACACACACACACACACTTTCATTAAATCCCACAGCATGTGTCTCCATTTCTCAGCTCTGCCATGCTGTCTAATGAAGGTTGCTAGCCTAAAGGATGCCTCTCCCAGAAGCACAGGACAGTAATATTAAATAAGAGCAGGAGTCTACCCAGTGAAATGAGTTGCTTGTGATAGAATAATGCCCCGAAGCAGATTATTACCTTAGTCCAGTAAGGTGGTCTTAGAAGGCTTTTGGGATCGGTGCCCCTGGCCCTCTTTGACTGTTTGAAACTGGAGGAGATTATAAACATGCTGAAAGTGAAGCAATCGCATGCATATTTCAAACTGCAAACACAATTGGCATCCTCAGTTTCCTATGAAATAATCAAAGTGTTTGGGTGGGTAACATAAACCTCCGAGCAATGGTTAATAATCAATGTGGACAAGGTGAAGGGACATCTAAAAGGCATCCATGACCAAGTTTGAAAGCAGACCTGCTACCAACACCTGATATGGACATGAATGGGTCTGGATGCTCTCCACTATCAAGCAAACCGACACGTGCAAAATGTCCGAGCACTGAAAAATATTGTTTGTTATTATTTGTTTGTTTATGGTGAGCACTAGTAAAGAAAATGACAAAGAAAAGTTAATAGTGTGCTTTGAGAATCCAGAGGATTCAGTTTTGATTAAAAAAGTCTAGTGGCATCATTTGTTTGTCATAGTGCAAACCAAGTCTAATTTAATGTGCACCAACATGCATGTATAGTAAATCACTGCCTGACATTTACAGTTCATGAAGTTAATAGCTAACTGCAACATTCAGAAAGAAGATGCTATGACTTCTAGAGACGTAAGGGAAACTATCAATGGTTTGGACATATAAATAGCACAGTTCACATGGTGTATATTCAGAGATCCTTTCTATTTTAACAGAAGGCTCAGTAAGCATGATTCAGTTTAACATAGCGCTGGTGATTTTGTGCTGTAAATGGAAACACTATGAAACACCACTCTGATAGTATCATACTGGTAGAGCCTAACGTTTGATTACCTATCATGTATAACTATAAACTGTATGAATACTGCTGAATATTCAGTAAACAAATCTGCCATACTCAATCAGCAATATTACTTTTAGCTTGTATGACAAAATAATTTAATGATTGTCTATTTATATGCCTAAAAGAATTAAGAAGGCTTAACTTATCCATTTATCTTCTAACAGAGCAAGAAACATGCCAACAAAGTCCGATTGTTCTACATGCTTCACCCAGAGGACGGTGGCCCACCCTCTAAAAGACTGAGGCCAGACAACCCGGTATGTAAAACTTCAGTGTTTGTAGCTCTGTTTTGTTCACACACCCTCCATCAGTAAATGTTACCCAATCAGCAAAGAGCCGATTGGAGGACATCTTCCTGGGATGGATCCGATTGGCCTGATTTGATCTGATATGAATGCGGATTGGTCAAGCTACTGGATCCCCCTCCTCACTAGAAATGCTTGCTTGAGAATTAAGTACTGTGTGGGGAGTGCTGCTTGTTTATGGTGTGTGGGTGTCTTTCATGAGTACGTGGAAGACACCCACACATTTAGCCAACATCGTGTGGATCCACAGAAATGACATGACAAAAAAAAAACCCCAGCAACATTTACATTCCATTAAATTAAAGTAACATGGCGGAATATGGCTGTGCAGTGATGTAACTGCAGTGGCAGTGATGCCATCTGCCTTTTAGCCCTGAAGAGGACTTGTGGTGATGTAGTAACCACTGCTCTTTGGTCTGCAGAAAGTCAAACGTGTTGGCTGTAGTGAGGGCCGTCATACCTAGCAGTGCTGAGATGATGTCTTGTGAATGTACAGGTTCATTTCTCTGATCTGTGACAGATATCTGGGACTGCTCTGATCCCAAGGTTCTGACCGGCAGTGACCTTGTGTGTGTGTGTGTGTGTGTGTGAGAGAGAGAGAAAGAGAGAGAGAGAGACAGAGAGAGAGACAGAGAGAGAGACAGAGAAACTATGTGGATGTACAATTGCCAAATAAAGCTGTCCTCTTGCCCTGGGGGACACTGGTAAAGCTCAGGCTGCAGACTGAGGTAGACAAGCTTGAAACTTCTAGCGCCACAAAAAGAGTTAACACCTATACCCATTTATAACCCCTATATAACCCCTCTATTTAACCCCTATATAACCTCTATACCCCTATATAACCCCTATACCCCTATATAATCCTAATCCCTATACCCCTATTTAACCCCTATGCCATGTTGCTCCTGTACTGCAAGACAGAAACATGAAATTAACAACAGATTATAACACAGGTGTAGCATATAATTTTTTGTACTAGTTATATTCGTGTTCCAAAATTGCACGTGTCTAATCCATTCATTTCATGCTATTGTACTTTTCGACTTGTGTAAATAATACATTAGCTCTGTGCAGGTGCTTTGATGTAAACCACCTCTATACTTCTGAGTATATCTCAGGCTGGCTGTTTATGAGCTGTATGTCTACAACATGGTATTTTTACTTGGTGTGAAATATCCACTGAAGTCTGTCACAGTTCCGAGGGAGGTTTGTTTGTACGTTCCGAGGTTTGGCTAACTTGTCTTTCATTCTCTCTTCTCAATGCAAAAATACTAACATCTTAAAACAAAAGAGGCTGTCTGGATCTTTGTGGACTCTGAATTAAATGGTGATTAATACCTGCTATTCAGAATGCGTGGAAACAAATTGGAAATGCTAAAAGTGTGAGGGTGAAGGAGGGTCTCTGTGGTGGGGAGGGGATGGCAGGAGAGGCCCAGGCGGTTCTGTCCAGAACACCATCTCTGTGGTGGGGAGGGGATGGCAGGAGAGGCCCAGGCGGTTCTGTCCAGAACACCATCTCTGTGGTGGGGAGGGGATGGCAGGAGAGGCCCAGGCGGTTCTGTCCAGAACACCATCTCTGTGGTGGGGAGGGGATGGCAGGAGAGGCCCAAGCGGTTCTGTCCAGAACACCATCTCTGTGGTGGGGAGGGGATGGCAGGAGAGGCCCAGGCGGTTCTGTCCAGAACACCATCTCTGTGGTGGGGAGGGGATGGCAGGAGAGGCCCAGGCGGTTCTGTCCAGAACACCATCTCTGTGGTGGGGAGGGGATGGCAGGAGAGGCCCAGGCGGTTCTGTCCAGAACACCATCTCTGTGGTGGGGAGGGGATGGCAGGAGAGGCCCAGGCGGTTCTGTCCAGAACACCATCTCTGTGGTGGGGAGGGGATGGCAGGAGAGGCCCAAGCGGTTCTGTCCAGAACACCATCTCTGTGGTGGGGAGGGGATGGCAGGAGAGGCCCAAGCGGTTCTGTCCAGAACACCATCTCTGGCTACAGCATGAAGAACCAAGTCACACCTTCTGGTTTTCGCCAGAAAACACACACACACCTCTGCACACACATCATCCAGGGCTGTTACCTGTACACCAGTGCAGTGATTGGACAATGACATAATTTTGATTGTTTGGGCTTTGTTTTGAAATTAAACTACTACCATATGATCTACTGTTCATCTTAGTCAAGGGTTCACAACACTTGCCCTCAGACCCAGTGGACTGAATACTTCAAGTTTAACCTGCTTAAAGTTTAAACCTAAAATTGAAGGTCTGGATCTGGAGAACTCTTATGGTCTGGTGGTTAGGGAACCGGTCTTGTGAACAGAGGGTTGTGGGTTTGATTCCCAGGCCTGTGGCCATGACTGAGGTGCCCTTGAGCAAGGGACCTAACACCAACCGCTCCCTGGGCACAGGGCTAGGGCTGCCCACTGCTCTAGGGCTGCCCCCTAGTAATCATCTAGTGTTTGTGTCACTGTACTGTAACTGTAGTGTGAGTTATCGCTGCAAAGATACGGAGGACACATTTCAATTACAAATACGGCACATTTACATACAAACAGCATAAGACATTTTACCAGGTTTCCAAAACTCTGCAGAATCTATTAACAAAAGGCCTGTGCGTCTCTTGTGGATGAGCCAAGATAGGAGTTAACACTCTCGCATTAAAGATGACATTCTGATATTTATCAGTCAATCTTGCAAATCCAAAGCATAAGAGTAAGATCCAAAACAAAACAAAAAAAATCTGTGTCAAAGTCCAATTACCTGTGGACTGTACTGGAAGTCCCAAAGCTCGTGTAATTACTGTCAGTCTATAAAGGCTGAGGTTGCAAGGGGGACAGGGCACATGCACTGGCCTGTGAAACAATTCAGCTAATAATAGGGAGTCCATGGAGGAATGTCCTCAGCTCCAGTCAGATCTACTGTGAGCCTGTGTGCTCCTAAATAGCTCATTAGAGCACTGTTTATGAATAGTTCTGCCAGGGACTAGACAGCGCTCAGTCAGGCCTGCGTGAACGCCTATTACCAAACTCTCCATCCCCGAGGAGGCACCAGCACCGCAGAGATGTTACTAATCAGACTCCATACCAGAGAAGGAAGAGCACCTTCACTCCAAATGCCTGCAAGCATCATGAACAGCAGAGAGAAACCAGCATCCTCCACTGAACAGAAATTGTAGGTCATAATGCACAGCTCGTCTGGGATTTATAAAAAGCCCCATGCCCAAAAATCAATCTGTGTGATCTTGGGCAAATTTACCTGCACTGCTAGCTGTGTGGAACTGGGAGTGAGGATGAGGCATGTCATCAACACCACCTCTCATCCTCACCATGATCCACCATCAACACCACCTCTCATCCTCACCATGATCCACCATCAACACCACCTCTCATCCTCACCATGATCCACTACCATCAACACCATATATCATCCTCACCATGATCCACCATCAACACCACCTCTCATCCTCACCATGATCCACCATCAACACCACCTCTCATCCTCACCATGATCCACTACAATCAACACCACCTCTCATCCTCACCATGATCCACTACAATCAACACCACCTCTCATCCTCACCATGATCCACCATCAACACCACCTCTCATCCTCACCATGATCCACCATCAACACCACCTCTTATCCTCACCATGATCCACCATCAACACCACCTCTTATCCTCACCATGATCCACCATCAACACCACCTCTCATCCTCACCATGATCCACCATCAACACCACCTCTCATCCTCACCATGATCCACTACCATCAACACCACCTCTCATCCTCACCATGATCCACTACCATTAACACCATATATCATCCTCACCATGATCCACCATCAACACCACCTTCAATTCTCACCATGATCCACTACCATCAACACCACCTCCAATCTTCACCATGATCCACCATCAACACCACCTTCAATCCTCACCATGATCCACCATCAACACCACCTCTCATCCTCACCATGATCCACCATCAACACCACCTCTCATCCTCACCATGATCCACCATCAACACCACCTCTCATCCTCACCATGATCCACCATCAACACCACCTCTCATCCTCACCATGATCCACTACCATCAACACCATATATCATCCTCACCATGATCCACCATCAACACCACCTTCAATTCTCACCATGATCCACTACCATCAACACCACCTCTCATCCTCACCATGATCCACCATCAACACCACCTCTCATCCTCACCATGATCCACTACCATCAACACCATATATCATCCTCACCATGATCCACCATCAACACCACCTTCAATCCTCACCATGATCCACCATCAACACCACCTCTCATCCTCACCATGATCCACTACCATCAACACCACCTCTCATCCTCACCATGATCCACTACCATCAACACCATATATCATCCTCACCATGATCCACCATCAACACCACCTTCAATTCTCACCATGATCCACTACCATCAACACCACCTCCAATCTTCACCATGATCCACCATCAACACCACCTTCAATCCTCACCATGATCCACCATCAACACCACCTCTCATCCTCACCATGATCCACCATCAACACCACCTCTCATCCTCACCATGATCCACCATCAACACCACCTCTCATCCTCACCATGATCCACTACCATCAACACCATATATCATCCTCACCATGATCCACCATCAACACCACCTCTCATCCTCACCATGATCCACTACCATCAACACCATATATCATCCTCACCATGATCCACCATCAACACCACCTTCAATTCTCACCATGATCCACTACCATCAACACCACCTCCAATCTTCACCATGATCCACCATCAACACCACCTCTCATCCTCACCATGATCCACTACCATCAACACCATATATCATCCTCACCATGATCCACCATCAACACCACCTTCAATCCTCACCATGATCCACTACCATCAACACCACCTCTCATCCTCACCATGATCCACCATCAACACCACCTCTCATCCTCACCATGATCCACTACCATCAACACCACCTCCAATCTTCACCATGATCCACTACCATCAACATCACCTTCAATCTTCACCATGATCCACCATCAACACCACCTTCAATCCTCACCATGATCCACCATCAACACCACCTCTCATCCTCACCATGATCCACCATCAACACCACCTTCAATCCTCACCATGATCACTACCATCAACACCACCTCTCATCCTCACCATGATCCACTACCATCAACACCACCTCTCATCCTCACCATGATCCACTACCATCAACACCACCTCTCATCCTCACCATGATCCACTACCATCAACACCACCTCCAATCCTCACTATGATCCACCATCAACACCACCTTCAATCCTCACTATGATCCACTATCAACACCACCTTGAATCCTCACTATGATCCACCATCAACACCACCTTCAATCCTCACTATGATCCACCATCAACACCACCTTCAATCCTCACTACGATCCACCATCAACACCACCTTCAATCCTCACCATGATCTACTACCATCAACACCACCTCTCATCCTCACCATGATCCACCATCAACACCACCTCTCATCCTCACCATGATCCACCATCAACACCACCTCTCATCCTCACCATGATCCACTACCATCAACACCACCTCTTATCCTCACCATGATCCACCATCAACACCACCTTTAATCCTCACCATGATCCACTACCATCAACACCACCTCTTATCCTCACCATGATCTACCATCAACACCACCTTCAATCCTCACCATGATCCACTACCATCAACACCACCTCTCATCCTCACCATGATCCACCATCAACACCACCTCTCATCCTCACCATGATCCACTACCATCAACACTACCTCTCATCCTCACCATGATCCACTACCATCAACACCACCTCTCATCCTCACCATGATCCACCATCAACACCACCTCTTATCCTCACCATGATCCACTACCATCAACACCACCTCTCATCCTCACCATGATCCACCATCAACACCACCTCTCAACCTCACCATGATCCACTACCATCAACACCACCTCTTATCCTCACCATGATCCACCATCAACACCACCTCTCATCCTCACCATGATCCACCATCAACACCACCTCTTATCCTCACCATGATCCACCATCAACACCACCTCTCATCCTCACCATGATCCACCATCAACACCACCTCTCATCCTCACCATGATCCACCATCAACACCACCTTCAATCCTCACCATGATCCACTACCATCAGCAGCTTCTATTTCACAGCACATCCTTACACACAGCCCCGGCGTAAGAATAACATTTGTTGAACGTGCTTTCCACCATCTCTGTCGGGGGTCAACATGTTGGTTGTCCGTTAAAAGTGATCAAATCATGTGATTTTAAATCATGTAATGTCCACAATTCACCTTATAATAAGCTGCTCTGGCAGTTCTATTAACATAAATCACTCAAATCACAGACAGGAACCAACCAATGGAACTGGTTGGTTAGCAACAGTGAATGTTTAATAACCAAAGAATTTTCGTTATGGAAAACAGAATGCATCTTATTTGTTTATTTGCATAATTTATTTGCACAGAATATTCCAGCCAATCCTGTGTTTTGTATCACGATGGCACAAATGAGCACTGTGTGATATTTCACTGTGTGAAAGTGTGATATTGCATATACACTATCCACACATTCATTTTGTGACGTTACTGGATAATACCAGTACATAACAGTCCAACATAATGCGACCAAGTTTCTGCCTACCTCCAAGCTTAGCTGTCAAAGGTTTGCTTGTTGGATGCAAATTTAAGGTCAAATAAATTAAGTTCAAATTAGCATTTTGCTAATGACATTATTCTAATTACAATACGTTTTTGTTTTCATTTTAACTATTAGCCTAAATATAGGTAGGCTATCGTTTTCTACTTCCAATCGGGCTTCCGCGGTGGAGCTTGGGGTCATCTCAGTCCTCCTCAGTGCCATCCAAACAACTCTTTTATCGGCCGATTTGCTCCAGCATGCCAACATGAGCGCTGCCTCGTGCTAACGGCAGCATGGACTGAGGAGATTGAACGCACACAAGCCTCAGTGAAATCACAGGCCCTCTTTTAAAAAGTAACACAAAGTCAGAATGGAACAGAAGAAAAATGGATCGGGAAAGCCCACAGAGATAAAAAATGTGACCGTTTGTGTGTGTGTCTGTGTGTGCGTGTCGTGCACTCTTTCCGTCATGCAGTGTGATTTGAGTGCCGCTGATATGCTGAAATGAGTCTGAGCAGCTGGAGGGACAGTGTTTGCTCTACTACATTCTTTAAATCTGTATTTTTATTTGCCTCTTTAAATGGGGGGAATTAGTGCCTCTGTCTGCTTCCCTCTTCCGTGTGCCGTTTATTTTTAGCCATGTTTTCACACCCCTCCAAACAGCAGAATGCGAGTGCTGAAAGAAGATAAACAGGCTTTTAATTAAAAGCTCTTTGTTAAGAACAGGGCAGGAGTCGATGCTGTCACAGCCTTCATACCCCTGTAAACGGACACACCCTTTTTATTATTCACAAAATAGGTCACGTGCAAATGAGAATGCCACAGGTGTCTGTGACGGGGCCCGAGACAGAAACATCACCATATGACAGAATGGAGACAGAAATGAGAATGCAGTCAAAATTGTGCCTACTCTCTTAGCAAGCTCCATAAGTAATGAGTTGTCACTTGTTCAAATGTCACTCTTACTGCTGTCAAAAAATATTTTGCATTAAGCTGAAGTTCTTCACGTCAAAGCTCACACATACAAAAACATTTTTGTCTTTTCAATGTTTTGTTTTCATTTTTTGATGTTGATTGCCTCGGTACTGGGATAACTTGTCTAAGAAAAGCTGTTGTATTCAGCTCCATTACATTAGAGATGCGTAGAAGAATCTTTCTGACCTCATTTCCTGATTACAGTGATTACTCTATTCCACAAGCTTGGGGCCTGCAGGGCTTGACTAGAACACCACAGGAGGCCAGAACTGTAACGTGCTAAAAAAGACACGCAGCAGAGCGCCCAGAGGGAACAGGGCGTGCAGTGATGGAGAACTCGAGCTCCGTTGGTGCTGTCTCTTGGGGGGGCCACTGTTCCCATCACATCCTTGGAATTACAAAGCTTTAGGAAGCTCAGCCTGTTATCTTTATGTTCTTACAGTGTGGAAAACACATGTACACGTGGACATACACACTCACGTCCTTAATTAGCTGCATTTGTTTAGGAGAAATGCCTCACAGCTCTAAAGTGTTGTACATCCCATTTGTGCCAGATGCTCAACATCTGGTCAGTTTCTAACCAATCAAAAGATGCTGAGACACTCGTACACCACGTGATGCCGACCACCGAGTCAGGATCACTGTTGCATTGAGCACGGTGATGAAGAGAGCGTAGGTTGTCTGTCTATGGCAATGTTCAGGCTACAGTGTGTAATGGTACACATATAAAATACATGGAGTACTGTGGCCAGTGAGCACAGATGACAGATAAGACTGCTAATAAAGCTGGTTGTAAGTGCGTACTATGCATGGTACACAGTTATGCCAAACTTGTGGCTAAGTCAGAATTGTTCAAATGAATAGGCATTTATTATCATTCTTGAAACAGAAGAAACATAGCTTCACATGAGAAACGCTTTCCTCTCCATTGTGTCAGCACACCACACGCACACACGCGAACACACATTCTCCCACACTCAGCACTCGGCCCGAGTTACAACGGAGAGGAACGCAGACAGCCTGTGGCTCTTGAGCGAGCCGGCGCACTCAAACAGACCAGCCACTCGCCGTGTCATCACGGAGATGGTGGGAGATGTTTCCCTCTGTAGCTCCACCTCTGGTCTACTCCCCTATAAACAAGCAATCAGACCCCACTGCCCACAATCAGGTCAGAAACTCCAAGAACACAACTAGGCCAGGAAGTTTGGGCTTCGCTATCCCAAGCTGGCTGTGAACCTCAGAACTTCACTCCAGTTCTTGTTAGCAGCTTTAACCAGACCTGATATGCACCATAGTATCTCCAACATGCTTTGCCTTTGTAGAGTTCAGTGACTCTCCGTGGCGCTAATCTTCATTTCAGTGTGCAATGAAGGAAGATAAAGTAAAAGAAATTGAATTGCAATGAAGTAAAATAAATTATTGAAAGGGCACTTGAGTCAAAAGAAACTGTTCAAGGAGCTGACGCAGCTCCAGCCTCTGAGGGCAGAGCAGGTGCAGGGTGGAGGGTCTCAGACGGCAAACGCTGCCCGTGCAGAGGGGAGTGGTGCAGGACGCCGACGTGATGCAAGCAACAAAGCAGAGAAGACCTGCCACGACCAAGACCTGCCACGGCCAAGACCTGCCGATACCAACAAATATATCGCAATAGGCGCGAGGGGAGTATGAATGAAACTGTTGCCCTTAGGGGGGACTGCAGAAGAAGAAAATACAACTACGGCATCTCTTCACCCATCAGGCGGGGAGTAATGGCAGACACGGTGAGGAAGGGGCCTCAGAGAAACAGAAGAGGCTTGTGGGAAAAAGGGGTGGCTGCAAACAACTTAACACCCTGCAGTAGAAGCACAGGCTCTGGGAAAGTGACGCGCTAGCTGACGCCTTTCAATTTTAAGCCGTATGTATTGGATCTCTCCTAAGCTCTGTTCTGACATCTCCATTTTAGGGAAGAGGTGTAGAAGCAGAGCAAGAAAAGGTGGGTGTGAATATTCTGGCATAGAAGAGCATGAAAACTCTCCGAGTACCAGACAAACTTATAAGTCGGAAATATCTTTCACAACAAAGAAAGCTGCTTCCCTGTGGATTTCTGGACAGAATTTTTGCAGAGGTTTCCGTTTGGTCGGATTATGTAACCGATGCAAGGGAATCTCTACTACTTTCCAGCTTAAGTTTTTGCATCTTAACTTTGAGGAAAGTCTCATGCATTTGTCCCTGAAGTGTTACCGACATAACCTCTTTGAGAACGATCCTACTACCTCCTCCTGGCCTAGGTGTTCTGCTTACCACACTGTAATGCCAGGAATTTCTAGATTTTAATGTATATCAGGACTTTAATTAATCAAATTTTCGGTATCCGATGTTTCTCATGTATTATTTAATCCCGTGTCCTCGATGTGAACTCTCTTATACTCCTAATCTATTCGATCTTCTTGCTTCACAGACTGTGGTTAGAATACTATATATGCTTTGCAGACTGTGGATAGACTGTGGTTAGAATCGTACAGTGCTTCATGTACCACATCTGCCCATCAATACTACAGCACCAGCTATTTCCTACATCAACGTATATCATTTTCTGCATCAGGCGTTTCTCATATATTATTTCATCCTGTAGCCTCAATTTGAACTCTCATCCTTTCAATCTCAGTTGCATTTCACAGACAGTGGTTAGAGCGTGGCAGTCTATGACCTAACCAGGAAAAGGAAACCATGGTGTATCACTACCTTCTTATTCAGTTTACATTGGCTTCCTGTTATGCTTTGCATTGATTACAAAGTCTTACTTATGACTTTTAAAGCGTATTGCTCTTTCTAATACTGATACTAAACCTTTTGATATTGCTCCTAACTCATGAGTATTTTTTTTATTCAGATCACAAACTTTCTTCTCTATGCTGGTCTGTTCTGTCATTTATTATATTCTCCATCATTTGTAGAGTTGTCTGACGTCGTTATTGTCCTTTATTGTTGTGATACGTACTTTGTTCTTTAGACACTTTTGGAATGACAATACACACAAACAGACGTTATAGATAATCATTAATGCTCCTGCATACAGCAGTGTGGTCAAGGCCCATGGGATGCATTATCAATTACAGCTCACAAGCTGTAGCGTGTTCCTGAAGCGTCTGTCAGCCCAAAAAATGTGAGTTGCTTAGGTTTCTGGGGTTTTAGGTTTCTTCTTCCCACGTTATTTCGGCAAGATACAGATGTATAGGAGGGAGAATGCTAGTGTGGACACATCCTTGGAGTCCTGTGCTTAACAGTAACTGGCTCTGCTGTCTTGGTAACGGATGGTGAGCAGCAGCACAGCGTGGAGATGTAGGCCATCAGAGGAGCCGATTCCTGACACCGCTTTGCATCCGAGCTGATTTATGCTGATCTCTTTTTCTCACCATTTTCTCAGCGTGTATGTTGTGGGCCAGTTCTGAGCAAAGTGGAGGTGTGGGCAAAGTTCCAGGATGCAGACTGTTTTAGAACTGATAGTGTCCCAGTAATCCACTGTCCCTTCTCTGGAGGATGTGTGGTGGAAGACCTTAGCAAAGTCAAACAGGATTTCCAGTGATTGCACCTGTGATCTTTCTGCTCTTCTTCTCCAGGCTGTGTAAGACCCATATAAACTTGGCTGCAGTCACAGCATAGGAACTAAATTAAACGTAATCCTAGTCTCCCTTTGAATTTTCACAAATACAAACTTCTTAGCACTTAAAGCTCTGAGAGGATTCTGCTAAAAGAGGATTAGGCCGACATTCATGATGCTCAAGGTGCAAGCCTTGGCCGTCTCAGTTCACATCTCCATCTGTGGCCTCTACTACAGCTCTGATTTACATCTGACTGTTTGTTTACTGTGATTCGTATAGCGTGTTTGAACCTGACGTCTGTTGAGACAGTGGTTTGGAGATGTTTCCCAATTGTCTCATAAATGATTTATGGATGCAGAGCTGAAGACACTGGAGGCAAAATGGGCTGACTGAATATTTCATATGATCCCGTGTTTCCGATGCCTATCTGAGACTGGGTTCTTCTTACAGTGGCAGGTGAACTCTGCAAGCTCTGTTAAAGATTTCATTATTTGATTTCATTATTATTTCTCAACTTTTCTAATTGGTTTAATGTACAAATCTTGCGTCATTTATCAGGATACAGAATATATTTTTGGTAGTTTTGTCTATTATTCGTACCGTGAATCTCCGCCCACCTTTTGCCCTTTAAGTTTTCTTAGTTACTTCATATCGTCTCCTCTGAAACGTTTTACAGCAAATACGGGATTACTTCACGATACAACAACAGACTTAAATGAGGCTGAATTCAAGCAGCTTCATCCAAGCACCTCTGGTTCCCGAGCGTCCTGACCCGATCTCGTCTGTCCCACATGTCTCTCTCGCAGGACAGTGCCGAGGACGAGGTGGACAGGAATAAATGCTGCACGCTCTGCAACATGTTCTTCACGTCGGCCATCGTGGCACAGTCGCACTACCAGGGCAAGACTCACGCCAAGAGAGTGCGGCTGGTGCTCGGGGAGCAGCCCAGCAGACCCGTCCCCACAGGTCAGACCCGTCAGCCGCCAGCTTTGCGTTTCATCCCTGGTATCTGAAAAACGTGGTTTGCTTGTCTGTGTTTATTTGCAGTAAATACAATGAGACCTGTTGTGTAATGAGCTGTTCTTGCAGTGATTGAACCCAAATTATAATTCTTTTTTGTCTTAGTGTATTATTACTGTATGCTTGTAACATCTGAGCGTTGATGGCTATGGTCAACACAGTGATATTATGGCCCTTAAGCCATGACGACAGGGTGGAGAAACCAGTATGCTGTAAAATCCCGTGTAGGCCAGGATTAGATGCCCAGTAGTGTAGTCTTTCACCACGTCATGAATCAGAGTTAGGGGCTGTAAAAACAGAGGAGCAGATCGCTTTCCTGCGATCGTGAAACGTCTGTGGTACGCAGCTCCACTCCAGGTGAAAACTGCCCTTTATTTAATGCCCTCAGCCTGCAGCATTAACGGTTTCAGTGGAGGCCCCAGTTCTTGCTCCAGCCTCTGCAGAGACACCACGGGGCACCACCAGCATGTACACACAACCCAGCGACCCTCCCTCTTCACCAGAGAGGTTCCTACAGCAGTACTAGGAGTGCTGAGAGTACTACAAGCAAGCCACGTGCTCTTATTAAACTCCATGCTGCCAACCCCATGTTTGCGCGAAGAGAGTAAAAGCTGACTAGAACTAATGGTAACGCGTTAGTTAGTGACGTAAAGTCTCGGCTTGCAGCGACGTGCCGCACGCGTCCTCCGATGCCCCACGACGTACGCATCGTGTGCGGTGCTCGGTCCACCCGCCGGGCGCTACGGCTGAAGTGCCTTGAGGGTGGTGCGAGGGTCGCAGCCGGCCGAGCAAGTCCACACGGGGGCTGGAGCTTCTGGGCAGTCTCATCGATTTGCAGGGTGGAGGGGCCGTCGGTGTCGGTTTCACACTCCGTTTAAGACTCACTTTTTCACGTGAGGGCGGCGAACGCACCTGGTCAGCCTGCCTGCCGAGACACGCAGGCGTGTAACAGAAACACTATTCTCAGCTTCTATTACACCCGTGCATGGCTTATATAATGGACACGGACCCTTGACAAATAGTATTTCCTGGCCAGAAGTGTCAAGAAAAACTGTTTCAGTTCTTCCAGCTTCAGTTCTGTTTATTTATATTTCCACGTGGCCCCAGTACATTCTAAAACATATCCATATATACAGATGCCCAATGGAATCTGCTCAACAGACAATTACAATATAGCTGGTCCAAGTTACCTGTCCTTTAAATGTGAAGCTGTCGGGCATCATCCATGCTCCTCCTGTCCCATCCGAGGTTCTGGCTGCTCCTGGGAGCCCTCAAGCACGTGTGCAGTGCCGTATCAGAGAGCATGCGCTCACCCCTCGCTATGGCTCATGTACTCACTCCACACTTCATTAAGTATACCCAACACATGTGCATGTCATCAATGTACAGTCACAGTCTGTAGCTCAGCTGATACCAGTCTGTTAGTCCTCCTTAACCACCTTCATCACTCACGGGCTTCCGGCTACAGGGCCTCTGCTGACAGGATATTATTTGCGAGGCAGAGCATTCTAATCAGAATTAACTTGCACACGATGGTATGTGTGTAATGAGTGTATCAGGCATAGCAACAGTAGTAGAGCTCTGGTTTTTCCACATCAATGTCACTTCCATCCAAAACAAATACAGCTCGCAATGAAACTGACCCTCGACAGAGTCGGACGCCGATCGTCGATAGAGAACTGGCTGGATGACCGACACAATTGGTCCATTGCGACTGATGGTTGATACGGCTATTATGGTTCTGGTGTATGGTGAAAATAAATCCGTAGAGTTTTCCCCACATCGATGTCCTAGCACGATGCCTATTAACCTGTGCTGGCCCGCTCAGTATTCTTGATCCTGTGCGGCTGGTAATGAAGGCTGGCTGTTCCTCTAGTGGATGTCGCACATGCTAGCGAATGATTTATCAACACTCGCATTGTGTCAACATCTCCATGACAACAGCTCCATTGTCAACCTACTGTTATTTCAAATGGCCCACTCTGTGCAAGAGCAAACGTTGTACTCATGTCAATCCGGCTATACATTAATAACTCAACGCCCGAGGCACGTCATTGTGGAGCAGGTAGGTTTATTAACCCCTGTATAAGTGTTACCCGCAATTTGCTAAGCACTTGTCTGAATAATCAAAGGCATTTAGCAAGTACTCACAACTGGATTGAATCCAAAGCTTTAAACGACATCACTTCATTTTGGCATTATTGGACAGCTAAAGACTATTAAAAATCTAAAGCTGGCAAAGTGAGACAGAATTGATTCCAGATACTTTCAATTACCTCATGCACAGTGATTGGAATGGAGCCCACTCTGAGATAAAGCATTGAGTTAGAGTACGGCTGTTATATTCCAGCCTGGCATCGATTAGGAAAGATCCCATTCCGTTTCGCCCCAGAGAGGAACATTTGTTTTGACAGTTTTGTCCAGCATCCTGACAACGCTCCATTTCACTGAGAGTGGTGCCATGTGATAGATGTCCAGCAGATGCTTTGGTGGACTGGCAGTAGGGGTGGCTTACTATCTTTAGGCTGTTCGTACTATTAAGTTTCATTTGCTATCATCAGACTGTGATTTCACGAAAACAAGACGCATGCCTTTCTCAGGACTAGACAGGCAGATCACGGTTCATGAGCACGCACATATGTTGCTCATTTTCTGTCCAATTGACCGATTGAAGAGGTACTTTAAGATGTGAAATTGCATTTCAGAAAGTAATATATTCCGTTTATACACTGAACTTAATAGTGTCATTTATTATTATTATTTTTTAATGCAATAAAGCTCTTATTTTCCTGAGAAGTCTGATGATACTGGTGCAACTTTTTAATGGATGCATAAGCATCCAAGTAAAAAATAAAATAAAAAATGGAAGTAAAGCGGGGAGATTAGAGTCACAGCAACCTTCAGGAAAACCTGAGACCTTCATGAAAACCTGAGGCCTTTGTGCTCAGGGGAGCTCCATTAGAGGAGCGCTGATGTGCTGATGGGAACAACTGGGGTGTTATGTGCTCGTTGAGAGCTGCCTACCTGGCCCGGTCCTCTCTCAGTCACGCGGGCTGTCTCTGCTCACACACATCCCCCCTCTTCTTACCTACCCGCGCTTATAAAGCAGAAAACTCATATTTTTTCATAACTCAATGTAATGTGTTTTTTCTTCTGCACAGGAGATGATGAGTTCACAATACCTTGCTCGTACGCTAGCTTGAATCATTGTGAAAGAAATCTTGAGGAAGGCTCATTTAAAGTAATGTCTACATAGTGGTTTGAATCATCTCACTCATAACAGCGCAATGTGGGTGGTGAGAGGTGGACAGAGAACCATAGTTACTGTTACTATGTGTTCTTGGCTTCATGTTGCTTCAGTATGACTGACTAATCAACTAAATTCACTAAACACCACCTAGGCAACCAGAAAGGTCAACACTTGGGTTTATAAAGAAGCTCTTCGAAGGTTTACCTTCTATATGTATCTTAAGAAACGAATCCCAATGCATTAGACATGCAATAACACCGTGTTTCTGCACCATACAGCGCAAAGGTTATTTGAAGAATAGTCTTTGTCTCAGTCCATCCTGAAAGATAACCACACGAACACACACACACTCACATAAGTGGGGCATACTTACACCATTCGATAAGCGTCTACAGAAGTCAGCAGTGACATAGACGGTGTTGTTTAGAGTATGACGTTGGGTAGTAACACGTGTTTCATGTGTCCCATCTCCTGCCGTAACACCTGAGCAGCGTAACCGCAGCACATCAGATACACCAGAGACAGCAGCAGCACTCGAGCTCTCTCTCACTGTCCACACTAAGGTCCCAGGAACAGTCCCAGTGTGCACTGCAGCCTGGGCTTCCTGAACATCTTACATTACTTTCCCCATTTATCTTTTGCACCGGAAGTTAGACATCTCTCTACAGCAGGGGTGTCAAACTCATTTTCACCGCGGGCCACATCAGCATAATCGTTGCCCACGGAGGGCCATATGTAACTTATAAATGTACCTACTCCTTAATGTTAAATACCTCTGAATTTATTACTTATTCAAGTTACAAATATTACAGATATATTTGCGTAAATCTAAAAAAAATGTTTGCTTGTTGCTGTTATTATAACATAAACCTTTAAATTTGTTAGGTTATGAAACCCACATTACTCCATCAATTAAGGATCAAACTATCCAAGTGAATAAAGAAAAATGTATCAAATATATCACATTTACTTTGTTCAAAACTTGAAATATCAAATTACTGTGAAAATAGTGAATGTGCTTCAAAAATGCTCCCTCTGAAAAAGACTGAAGCGCGGCAATTTCTTCAGCCACAACAAAGCAGCTTTTACTGCCGTTTCGTTTGTGGTTGTGAACACATTCTGTTGCGATTGCAGTTTGCTTTTTAATTCTTTGACATTTTGTCGTTTTTCTTGATGGCTAATTTGGGCATACTTAGCTCTGTGTTTGGTCGCAAAATGCCGACGTATATTGTACTCTTTGACAACCGCCACTGCTTCATACCCGTTTTTCTCCTTGAAGCGCAAACATCGCTTCTCCATCTTTCTTGAAACACCCTTCTATCTGCATTGATATTTCTCTTCCTGGACATTTTGGGATCATAATTTGTATTTTCCAATTACACTTATTGGGAAAATCGCATCGATATGGAAACACTGCAGTGTCAGACGCCGTCACTTCGCGGGTAACATAATTGTGGGAAATGTAGTTTTTGCTCACTTTTACTTCTTTTTTTTTTGGACAATTTGGCTTTTTAAGCACTCGCGGGTCACATAAAATGACGCGGTGGGCCACATTTGGCCCGCAGGCCTTGAGTTTGACACCTGTGCTCTACAGCCTTTAGAAGTCTGGTAAAATTAGAAATGGACTTAATTTATGCTGAAACAGAAGTGGATTCTATTCTGCTTTGAAAGGTGGATGGACACGCAATGGGCCTGAAGTCTATTTGGGGCTGGTAGTTATGGTAACAAGTCTATCGTGTCTATAGAGAGCAGGCTACCTGGTGACCTCCATTCCTGAACTTTTCTTTTTTGTTTTTTTGGTTCGCCCATCAGGGGAGGACACCCCAACTTAGACAGGTGTAGCCCTCTGCTGGAGAGGTGTAGCCCTCTGCTGAACTCACGCTTGGGGCTGCTACCCCCTAACCGTGGATGCATCTGCCAGTGATCCAGATTTATTCCCCAAACAGCATTGGCCTTCCAGTTTATGCAGAATTTGCAAACGGGCTGATGAGGCCTATTAATATTGATTAATATTGATTAATCAGTATAAGCAGCAGAGACTGTATTGTGTTTACATGAGCGGATTTTTTTTTTACTGTGCTCTTTATCTCGCCGCTCTGTGTGCAGACTCCACCCCCAGCACGCCGCAGCCCACAGAACCGGTGCCACCCCCCCCACCCTCGTGGCCCCCCGCGGGCAGCAACGGGGAGGCAGGCAAGTACTGCTGCCTGTGTGGAGCCTGGTTCAACAACCCCCTGATGGCACAGCAGCACTACGAGGGCAAGAAGCACAAGCGAAACGCCTCACGGGCACGACTCCTGGAGCAGCTGGCCGGCAGCCTGGACGGTGCCAAGGGCACAGGTGAGCACGGGGCCGCAGGGCGGAGCAGCAGGGCGGAGGGGCCGGGCGGAGGGGCCGGCAGGGTGGAGCCGCCAGTAGACAGGCACTACTGAGCAACCAGTAAAGAGAGACAGTAAAACTGAGAGGCAGCGTTCTCTCAGCATTTCAGTGGAGCAAAGCGACCATTTAACTGCCCCCCCTTAAAGTCCCGACATCAGCTGAAGCACCACGGGGTTTGATAACAGGACGTTTGTGCTCATAGTCTGTAGTTAAGCTCAAACAGCCGCGACAGTCACCGTTGAAACTGGCAGTGAGTGATATGAGTGATGAAGTTAAGGTTTAGAGCACTGGGGTGCCAGCACCTGTCCAGTAGAATCTACAGTATGGTAAGAAATAAGCAGTAACACTGCACTTGTGTGGAATGCTGAAGTTCAACGTTGTTGCCAGCACAAACCCCGAACCACAATCAACACCCACACCCCTTTTCACAGACATATTGCTACTAACACATTCTCAGAAAATTTTACTATACACTTAATGACTTTTTTCTGTCTGTCTTGCAAGCAATACATACAGGGACTGATAGATAGATCAGGTTCACAAGGTGAAAACCTTTCCTACAATTTTATCACAACCTCCTTGCTGCTGCAAATTAGCCCAAAACCAGCAGGTAGCTTTAATTAGTGAACTTTACACCTCTGGAATGCACACTATAAATACACTTGTCTCGGCGTGAGGTAATTGTTAAACAGAGCCATGAACTGCGTGCCGTATGTGAGAACATATGTCACCAGTTTAACTGAACTAGGAGTCACACTTCAGTGTCGCTTAGGACGTCAGTCACGATCATCTCAAATCAGCCAGACCAAATCCTGCTGTCAGGACATATAACTCGAAGGGTGGTGTTTTACATGTGTTTGAAACGTACTTCAGAACGAGGAGGTGCAGCCGTCACGAGTCTTCTGGGCCTCATCACATGCTCCAGGGGTTCTTCGTCAACTTTGGCTCACTGAGCTAGCAGCTGGTGTCAGGGGCAATTAGACACACTGCAAGGCACCATGACCAACCAAGTGCTGTTTGTCATTCGATTTAAGAGACTTCCTTATGCGGGGTTAAGAGCTTGGCCGTTAAAATAAGCAGACGTAAATATTAAAGATATAACAAGGTGACGTGTAGATATTCCCACATGTCCAAGACTTTCTTGAATTCACCTTGGCAGATTGGAGGGACTCCAAGTTCACACATGTAATCGGAGCTACTTCCAGTATCAACAGACTGGGCGCTTGGCACCCATCACCACACAGAGGCACGCAGGACAGCGATCGGTCAGGCAGTGTCCAAAGACGGCTTACTGAGGATCTCCAAGGACTCAGTCACCAAGGATGGAAGCGTGGCAAAGCCAGAGTGTTAAAAAATAAATAAATAAAAAATGAGCCAATAAATCATACTTCATTTGTCCACAGCTGCTCAGTACCATCCCAGAATCAAGCTTGTAAAGTCCAGAGTAGACAGGTGTGGTTAAATGTTCTCAAAGGATAAACTGATTGAATTTTCAATTTACAGAACCAGCACAAAACTTTTTTTTATCCCAGGAGAAAACGCAGCAGCTGTTCAACATGGCTTGTTGGGACTGGACATGCTTATGAAATAGTCCATCCTGTGTAAAATTGGAGTCAGCTTATCACTTTATGTTGAAGGAACACAAATGATAAATATTGCAATGTCCCTATAATCCTGATGGTCTGGCCAAGCTTCAGACAGCCACCAAGCCCAAACACATCCTTGTTTAGATCACTTCACTGTGAATGTCAGCTTCTATTTAAATCACAACAGAAATATTTGTTGTTGATTATAACACTCTGGAAACGGATACACACAAGGCTCCAGCCCTACACTGTTGCTGTTAATGCTTCTAAATTCAGTTTGAGAAGCACCATAGCTCTGCCAAATTAGTCAGAGCTAGAGCAGTCTGGTGAGAACACTCTCACAACGGACCAGTAAACCCATGCTCTCTCAAACAGAACTGTCCCACACCTTCTTCTGGTGCTCTATATGAAGCTTTGCTCTCTGCAGCACCTTGGGTTTGGGTTTTCCTTTAGGGCCAAGGAAAAGTGAAACACCTAGCTAGAATGACCTGCCTCATTCATTATCCTCATCAGAAACCCACAAGGTGAAGGTGAATGGTTGAATGTAAATACATCTCTCTCTCTCTCACACACACACACACACACACACACACACACACACACACACACACACACACCCTACACTTCGTTTCCTTCAGTGTCTCCTCTGGAAGACCCTCCCACTTGTTCAGCCCATCAGTGAAATGACTGCTGGAAGATTACAGCTCATAGCCTGGCCTGTTTATCGGGAAACCACTCCAGTGTAATGGGCTCCCAGCTGAGGCTTTTATTTTGATGTTGAGAACATGGCAGGGCTTGACGGAAGGCCCTTGTCTGCTTTTAGCCAGGTAGTTTAATTTACTCTGGAAAAAAGAGGGAATGAAGACAGGAAAATGCATACTTTCCTAATACTAGTTGACTCCCATTTTGAAATCTGTAATAAAGAACTCCGGTATGCACACGTGTTATTAAATAAAGTCTCTGTGGACTCTCTGTGAATATAGTGAGCAAGTCTAAAAAATAATAATAATATATATTAAAATCTTATTTTCCCTACTGTCGCCTGTCTGCTAATTCAATGGCCATTATTTAGATAAATGCTTCCGTATTCTGACATGTGGCTAGGGTTTGGCATAAACCCTGTTTGCTCCTGGCAGGACTAAAGGCCTGTTCGTGGAGCGTTGTGGGAAGGAGACCTGTCCCTCTTGTGTCAGATGGCCTGCTTGCATCCCCCTACATGATGGAACGATTTTGCAGCTGCCTCCCTAGAGGCTTGGGAAACTCATTACAGTAAGGAGGAGGAAATGGAGTGAACAACGTGGCCTCTTCCCACTGTACATGACCACACTGATGTGCTGTTACACATGAGAGTCACCATGGACAGCCAAGACAGACCACACGTCATTGATATATGAAATTATATACATGAGAGTATATTTGGAATTCTACTGTATATATCAAATTATGCTGTATATTTTATTATCATTCTTCACTAGTACCATGTTGAGCAAGGAGGATACATTTTTCATTAGCCTCATCTCTGTGCATGGAATGGTGAGTTTTTTTTCTCTCCATTTCATAACTTGTGAAAAACAACTGGGCAATGCTTCGTATTACTGGGCAACATCCACTGGGTTTTTATTTTTTACATGGCAACAGTACAACATCTGTGAAGCTGGGAAGAGTCTGATGAAAGCGTCTGAGTGCTCTGCTGTCATGCAGCTGAGGATGAAGCTTCAGAAGCTGGCCAGATGCTCACAGGTTATTTTCGTAAGGAAAAACAATTCTGTCGTGACTATTAAATGTGAGTCAGACAGTTGATGTGTTAATACAGAGAATTATATAATGTAAATTATTCATCAAATCAGAATTATGTAAATATTAATTAATCGATAATAGTAATCCTTCAGGTGCCTTAGATTTTATGGTGCTTTATATGTTTTTCTACCTCTCTGCTTCCTCATTCGTGAATTTACATGGTGCTTCTGTTCCTGCACATTCACTGCCATGACAAAAATGTTCAGTTCATGCTCAGTTTTTAAAGAGAAGAGGAGGAGTTCATCTGACTGCCATTGCAGCAGTATGCTTGACCACGCCTGCGGATCACAGGTTCAGTCTAACCCTCTTTTTTGTACTTACGCTGCTCTGTGCCGGATTAGTTAATTAGTTCCTCTGCCGCCAGTCATGAAAACAGTAAACAACATTTCCGTCGTGCCCACACATACTTGCATCATTGTCTTGAGCTTTATTTCTGCACCGTGTAGAGCCCAATGTCCTCAGGAATACCAAAAACCTGAAAACATAATTAAACATGGCTTCGGTTTGTAAGGCGGTAGGCATGACCGAACCTCTCTGAGTGTGTGAGAGTAGTGACGACCAACTGAGGAAGGAGAAAGATGCGTCCCAGAATCCACCACTAAATGAGAGAGTGTAGCACCTCCCTGAAAAAAGGGGAGGGTTTGCACTGGGAACAGGTAGTGCAGGTCACAACAAACTGACTAGGTTAAGGCTGCTGCTTACAGATTACACCAGGATGCTCAGAAAAACGGGGCAGACGGGCCCAGATTAGCTGATCTTTCAAGGCGACGGGGACGTATCTTTCACCCAGAGGCAGAGAGCTCCTCCATGCTTCTGAATATGAGAGCCAGTTCTGCTGTTTACCTCATTTTATTTATTCACAAGAGAGTAATCAAAAACTGTAGTCAGGAAACAGGCGCAGGTCAATAATGAGAAAAAAGAAAAAGTCAACCAATACGTCCAGGAGTAGCAAAAACATGGCTGGACACTCGGCTCGGGTTCCAGAGCCAAAACAACGAATCCAAAACAGGTAACGATGCTAAAAGGGAAAAGACAAATACCAGAGATATGGAGCAAAATAGGGCATGATAATGGCAGACAGGGGAGCAGCAGCTCAGTATGCATGTGGCATCAAAGCATGTGGCATTACACCAAACACACTAAACTGAATGGTGTATGTCCAGAAAGCAAAAGTGAAAACAGGTGCACAGAGTCAGTAGTTTGGTGATGTCTAATGTGGAAATGGGCTGTGTTTAAACACAGAATTCTGGGAAGCCCAGTACAGGAAAGAGTCTACTGACTCAAAAAAGGGAGGTCTTACATTTCAGTGATATTACTCCAATCTTGTTGAATTTACATGGATTTTTCATACATTCATCGTTGACTACTAAGCTTTGCTTATAACCTTTAAAGTTCTCAATGGTCTTGATATGTTGGCATATCATGTCTTGAAGTGGAATAGCCTCTTTCAGATGTTTCGCTCAGCTGAGACAGGATTACTGCTAATCCCTAAGAACACTAGCAACTTTTTGATTGTGGAAGATGTTTTTCCTGTATCTCTGGAATAGGGCTTTATATAACATCTCTATGTCTTTAAAAATCCAGATTAAAGACATCCTTGTATTAATCTGTCATCATAAACTGTAGCACTCAGTCCAACTAATGTAAAGCCCTTTTAGATTTTGAAACCACATTACTGGAACGCTCCTTCAGCTCGACAGCGATTACTAGAAAAAAAAAAAAAGAATTAGATGGATGGACTGCAGTCTGAAAAATAAGAGCAATATCTTTGCCTACAGGCAACACTGAGCAGTAAACCTTCGTCCTCTTACCGATGAAACATTAATCAGCCTGGGTGCTCTCTCTCTCTCTCGGTCTCCTCTCTCCGACTCTCTCTTTCTCTGTCTCTCTCTCAGTCTCTCTCTCTTTCCTCTCTCTCTCTCCCTCTCCTCTCTGTGCGTGGTACTTTGTGATATTCCTGGACTGTTTAATTACCGCGGATTACAAGATGCTGTGGTGCCATGATAGACTGCTTTATCACTACCACACTGTGAGGTCATCAGGGGGCCACCATGTTGGAAATATTCATAAAAGAGTGCTTATTAACAGGAATAAATACTTAGTGCTGCTGGTGATGCCGAGGTCTGAGGGCCAACGCCGCACATTCACCAGACAAATTTCAAGGGCTAATTTGGAACTCATCGTTCCAAAATTAGCCCTATTCCCATTCCAGGCTTCCAACGGTAATGTCTAAACAATACTTAATACACGCTCGTCGCGCCAAAGGAGAGGGAAGGTGGCGGTGAGGAGGTTTACACCGGTGTGTTTTCACAGCCAGTTCCTATAGCCAACGACTGAATGTTATTTGCTATGCGTGTCAGATCGGTGACAAGCGGAACGTGTTCGCTCAGAATATGAACGGCTATGCAGATGCGTTGGGGGCTTTAGCACACAGGAGATAGCAACACCATCTGTCTGTGGAATGAATAGAGGAACCATCCCGATGTCCGAGGTCCTCAGGAAACACAGGTAGCATATGATTCCTGAAAACAAGCAAATATAAGAAGTAACCATATAAAACTATAAAAGATGAACACATACCTTTGCTATTCTTGTAAAAAGCTTTTGCACTGCATGGTTTACTGGTCATACAAGAGCTTAACAAGTGTGAGCTTTCCATTGAAGCTTTAATAGTCTCCCATGCTAGAATAATCATAATGCTGTGTAACGCAGTATGCAGTGCAATGCAGTGTAATGCAGTGTAACGCAGCACTTTTGGGAAAATAAAGAAGATCTTGAGAAAGGAATCATCCCAGACTCTGCACTTATCAAAAGGCCAACTCCCCAGGAAACCCAGATACCTTAAATGTGGATTTTCACTGTAGTGTTTGAAACTATTACACCACAAAACATTGTGGGTGAATATTGTACTAGAAATGCCCTCCCTGATGATGTCATCTTTATTCATGACTCAAACCAAAAGGACATTAGTTTTTATTACACGTTTGCTTTAAAAAGCAGAGAGAGCCCTCACAATCACTTAGGAAAACACGACTGCGGCTCTCTTGGTAGAAGTTAAGGGCTGTGGAGGATTTTCAACAGCAATAAATGTTGTCAGAAATAACTCTGCAGATGTCTTACTGAAATGAAGCCACTACACAGAGGCACGTGCTTCCTCTGTATGTGACGAATGTGTGTTACACCTCCTTATCTCTCTCTCTCTCTCTCTCTCTCTCTCTCTCTCTCTCTCTCTCTCTCTCTCAGTCTCTTGCTCGCTTTCTCTCATTCTTCTCATCCATCCGTTTATTTTTTGGGCCACTGCTGTTCTGTGGCACCTGCACACCCCTTCATTAGCACACATCTGTGCTGCCCCCGGTGCAGGGCTGTGTGCACGTGACTGCTCTCCGTTCTGCTAAACCACCCAATCCATTTCCCTACAAATCAAAAGGTCACTGGGACTAAAGAAAAAAACCTTCAAATGCTAATGCACACTTGAAATTTCAAGAGATTGAAAAGAGGCATTTTAATGGGAATTGATTAGCAAGGGAACCGGCTTGATAATGACTGCATTGATTTTATCAATTGGTACACTGACAATACATTCACTATTCAAGTGAGTAATTGTTACAAGAAACTGAGCATAAGAACAGGCTGCAGCCTAAATATAGATTTTCTAATCATAGACTGATGCAATCACATAAACCAATCACAAATGCTCAAAAGCACACAGAAAGTTATTAAGTTGCTGTTGAAACACAAATGTACCTCATATTTCGCTGCCGTTAGTAAAGCCTCCGTCTTTAACGGTGAAAGTCTGATGTTTTTTTGGCTGTGTGTTGCAGGTTTGCGAAGCAGCTACTCCTGCAGTATGTGTAACGTGGTTCTGAACTCGATAGAGCAGTACCACGCTCACCTCCAGGGCTCTAAGCACCAAAACAAGTGAGTACTTACTACACGTACCCCTGCCTTTCAAGAAAAAAACATTTCTCTCAGAAAAGCATCTCATTGCTTTTTGGCTGTATGTTTTAAACGTGTGTTTTTAACATAAAATATATGGCAAATGTTATATCTGCCACAAACCCAATATAATAAAACAGGACAATAAATGCAGGACACTATATGAATTATTGTGTGAAACAATTTAGAAATTAAACAGAACACAGCAGGGAAGATTATGATGAGCCGCGCGTCATTACATAAAACATTAATCACACACCTGGAGCAGTGAAGGAGTCCTGTGTGTGTTCCTCAGTCAAATGTATTTTGGTCTTAATCAAGTCTAACCATGACACTGAAATAATAGCATGACTGTTAAACGTACGTCCCTGTGTTAGCAGAATTTGAAATAAATAAATTTTGTTTTTAATTAGTTATAAGCATCTCTGAGCACCCTCAGTTTTTAAAAGCAAACTGCATGGATCTCTTTTTAACGGTCTCTGTGTGTTCATCATGAACTCATGTAGCGTGTGCACCTACTTTGAGCTCAGATGAACCTCAGCCTTCACGTTGAAGCTGACAGAGACGTCGGCTCCATCCACGCTGTCCTGGATGAATGAGAGTGGGTGACACTGTTTTGACCGAGATCATCCAGTTCTCACGCCTCTGTTATGGTGAATGAAAGGAAACACAGAGTTTCTTCTCAGCCAGGGCACACTGTACCGACTACGACGTGCGACAAACTGGAGAACCGCCAGTTGATTAAAAGGTTTCCTCTGAACTATAAGGCGATAAATGTGCGATTTGTTTTGTGTATTAGGTGAATGAGGCTGTGATGGGTAAACAATGCCACCTGTGAGTGTGATTAACGCAGCTGCTGGCTTCACTCCGCCAGAGGCTCCAGTGTGGCATGCTGCAGTGATGAGCTAGGGGCCTCCAGTCAGAGAGGAAGGTGCCATAGGCGCTGGGATTTAGCTGAACACGTCTGGAACAATATACAGAAATACAACATGGGAAAGGGAGTAATCACAAAAGTGTGAGAAAAAGAGAGAAAGAAGAGTGAGTGTGTGTGTGTGTGAGAGAGAGAGAGAGATAGAGAGAGAGAGAGAAAAGGGATGGAGAGTGTAATACCCCTGCTGTGCAGATCCTGATGGCATCCTCGGCTGACAGAGATGGACTGTGCTTCATATTTCAGGCAGTACCACCACAGGGGGCGTTTCCTCTCCCCTTCCTCAGCTGTGGTGTTTTTAATGGTACACAGCTAGCCTAATGCTACACCCTACGTGAGGAGACTGGAACCACTCAATCAGCAACGGTGCCCCTCCCTAATTGCTCTTCACAATCAACCAATTGATTAACATGCCAACACAGCCAGAGGTGTGGAGGAGGGAGAGGACACACACTGAAAGCCAAATCACCAATGTCTTTTAGTGTGTGTGGGTGTCCCCCATGCTAATTACAGCTACATCCTCTCTAATAAGAAATATCTAAGGGCATGGATGTATATTGGTGAAAGGTCACCATTAACCACCAGTCCAGTGTGTCTGTTACTGAACCTGCTTTCTGAACCAGCTAGTTTAGCAGTTTCACTTTAAGAAACAAGAGATGCCATGTTTGTTGACTGAGGCTGTTTCCTTGAACACCTCCACAGTAAGTCAGAGCACAGCAGGAATGTGTTTCGTAGGAGGAAGACTCCTCAGATCTTTGCCTAGATACAAGCAGCCATCTGCTACAGACCATATTAACCTGCTCTGATCATAATTATTATATCTGAATTCTTTACCTTGCCTACAATACTTGGAATAGTTTATGAAGCTCTATTGCCCAAAAGTTTTACTATCCAGCAGTGTGGTAAAATATGTCAAATATGTATTACATATTAATGAAAATATAATTCAAAGTAATTTAACCTGTAAAAGTATGTATTTCATTATGAGCTCCTAAGTGCTGTGGAACTGGTGTAGTGAGCATTTTCTGACACCCTTTGTGCTTAATGTCATTTGTTATCTATGTCAGTCTATAGTAGGCCAGCCAAGCCAGTTATGAATCATGAATGATTAACAAAAAAGACTCTTTTGACAGTCAGAAGCCATTTAGACATTTGTCATGACTGCGTACGCTTGATTTGCTCAACCATTGTTTGAAATTAGATTCTCATCATCCTCAATTAAATGTGCTTTTAGATATTATACGCAGTACTTTCTAATCAGTGGGTGACTTAACATCAAATGAAAGGTTCCAATTATCCATTCTGGAATTCTTAATATAAATGCAAGACACCTCTGGCTCCATTTCATTTTATTTAAGAGATATTGTATTAGAATCTAGATTGGGATTTGATATCCAATTATTTGACATCTTAGAAAGATATGCTGTCACTATAAAAATCCTAAAAATACATAAATTGAAAGTTAATATTTGTATTAAATTATTACTCATTGCTGTGAAGAAAAAGTTTAATGATTTATCAAAATTGTCACAGATTTCTATAGTTAAGTTATAGTAGAAAGTTATAGCTTTTTGCCAGCATTAGATGGAACATTTGAAGCTTAATTACAAATTCAGCAATTTAGGAAACAGTCATAAAACAAAACCCTCACAAAACTAGCAGATAGTTTTTTGCAGATTCATCATGAAACAAACTGGCATTCTCTAAGATTCATAGCAATCAGGAAACCAAATGCTATTTTATCAGGAGATAGATGTGGTTGTGGCTGGGAGGGTGATATCTACGGTGTTGTTATCACCAGGACTCTAACAGACAAATGAACAACCGTAAACAACAGCTAGTCATTCTTTGTTTTTGGATACATATACAACCCAGACCACATATAAACAAGAAACTCCAGTAACTTACCTGTGCTTGAAAACCTTATATAGGACTTGTAAAGTGATTATTTTTTGTTTCTGTTTTTGTTTCTATGTTTTTAATTGCCTTAAACTTTAATTGACATATTTTACAAGTTCTTTTCAATTAACAGCCCTATACAATATACATTTTTACTATCAGGATTGTATAATGGTAATTAAATTGCTCAGTTGCATTAATCTTTCCAAGAATCCTCAGTCGATCTATAGGCACAGGCAAAATAAATCTGATCTAATAAATCAAAGAACCTTGATAATCTCATGCGATTTATGTACTGTGCTTAAAAGATATGTATTGCTTAGCAAGCATATTACTTGCTAAGAAACATGACCTGCCATTACTGGTGTCCTCATCTGCTGTGATCTAGCACCACTGTATGATCTAAGACAGGGGTGCTCATTACGTCGATCTTATAAGTAGCTCGCAAGCTGAAAACTGTGGGCACCCCTGATCTAAGACTACTGTGGCAACAAAATGACACCTTTAAGATTATGTGCAGGTCATTTTTGCAGTTACCGATATCATATGATAATTGCAGTTTTCCAGTGCAAAAATAAAGGTTATCTTGTATTCAGTGCATCTTTTATTGCTATTCAGTGGTTAATTTACTGTGAATCATAAAACCTTTGTTTTGATTTTTTTAATGTCATTAAATAAAACAAGGGCCTAAAGGAACTGGTGCTAATGTGAAGGAAATTGATTCTTGAAGATTAGGAAGGGTAATAGCTGTCTGAAATAATTAAAAAATTAACCATGAATTCTTACCCAACTGTGATGGTGGTAAATGGGGAGAAGCTACTAAATGTTTTTGTATAAAAGTAAAACTGAACATTTATTTTTTTTCTGCAGAAGAAAAGTCCCAATGAAGAGCTTCGTGGCCTGTAGCATGCGTCTTCTAAATAACAGTTTTAACTCAACTTGAAGGAGCCATCATCACCACCTCTTTTATTACACAAATCATATTGTTGGTCTCCATTTTTGGCAGCTTGAACAGAAAAGGCGTAGCACATGCAGTCTCTGCAGAGGCATCTGTGAATTTATCCAGTCATGGACCTTCTCCCTTTTCCTGCATCAGGTCTTCTTCACACTTCAGTGCTGCTATTCTGTGATGAGCAAGACCAACATTCCAATATGCACCAGCTCTAATTACACAGCTGCAAAATGGCTAAAACGTTCAAGAAAGACTTCTTGTGGGTTAGCAGAAAGAGAACAACCCCCGTGCAGCCTGGCATTCCCCACTGCTGTGCACTTCAGGCCCAAAATTACTACCCATCCGTAACACAGACCCTGGGATGCTTTGGTGCAAAGTTAAAATAGAGCAGAAGATCAAGTTTTAAACTTAGGAGTCAATGCTTCTGAGGTTCTGTTGAAGAGGTTATTGGGTTCAGACCTAAATACATTACTTGTGTCATTACAGAAGGAAACGGAGATATCATCACCTCACTGCGGTGCTGGTGTACAGGCAGCTGGTGCATTAAGGGTTCCCTGTGCTGAACCACAGCCCCCCCCAATACCACCTTCTCCATGAATACCAGATAACCAGTACCATTCAACTCAAGTTTCAAGAACTTTCTGATTTTGCTTCTCCAGGTGGACAGCATTTCTGGTTTTTCTTTGGTCGTGGAGAGCAGGCAACCCGCAGGGATGGCAGTGTGGTTATTTATAACTGCGGGACTCGTCCCTCCTGCCTGTCTGCTAAGCTCAGTGACCTTTGACCTGCCCTTGGCGGGGGGGCTGCGCTCTCAAACCAGTGAAGAGCACTAGTGAGTGCAATGAGGCCAGTCTGGACTGGCTGCCAGATCTAGTTAGCTGTGCGTACCCGCCACTGGGCAGCACTGCCCTCCACCGGGGCGCTCAGGGGGCTCACACTGGGGGGGGGGGGGGGGGGGGGGGGGGGGGGGGGGGGGGGAATCATGGGTTCATGGTGCTGCTGTTCTGGGGAAGCAGCAGGGGTCCGTCCTCAGGCTGCTGCCGCTACCAGGATTCAGGGCATCACTTGCCATAGTGTGACACTTGAGAAAGGTCTTCGGCTCGTGTGTGTGTGTGTGTGTGTGTGTGTGTGTGTGTGTGTGTGTGTGTGTGTGTGTGTGTGTGTGTGTGTAAGTCATCCTTCTAATGGCCTGGATCTCATGATACTAAATCAGCTCAGCCAAACACACTTAGCAGCCAGCCTCTGCTATTACCAAACACACTGACCTCTTTAACCGACAGATTCAGACAGTGAATAAGGACTGAAGTGTTTCTGTAAGTAAAAGGTTCTTTCATTCTTGTCCCAACTCATTCCTGTGCCTAATGCACACACTGAGTTGGTCCTTAAAACTCCCTCTACCAACATTTAACATCTGAAACCCATCAACAATTCTGAACCCCCAACAATGGCACCGTTTCCACCGTTTCCTCCCTTTATTTGGACATTTGGTGCAGCTATAGCAGACACATTTATTGTACTGTAGATGAAAACAAGCTAGAATTAAAGCTATGCATGTGGGTGCTGAAAGGACTTGCCCTTCACTGATATGTCCCTCTGCCCACACTATACATGTATACACACACACACACACACACACACACTTCTCATTTTGCTGAGTACGGTCTCTTATCTCCTTTGCAGCTAAGAAGCATACAGGTCTGGTCTGCTGTGATTACGCGCCCGTTATCTTAAAGGCAGCCCAGCTCGGCATCTGCTACATCAGCCCTTGGCCGGGCGACTGCGTCTGCCCCCACTTTATGGCCGTTTTACTGCAGGCCCCGAGGCTCTAGACCGGATAAGGCCGTGATTTAGTGTGGCCAGCAGAGCAGCCAAAAGTGAGAATAAGGACAACAGAGCATTTCACTGCAAATAGCAGGGGGGGACGACGGGATGAGGTGGTATCCATCTCCTGATGTGACAACAGCAACAGGGTGCAGGGATGTAAGGCAGAAGATCAACTCCAGTGAGGAGCAGAAGGTCTCCTGATCCTCCTGGACCACAGGACCTCCTATTTAAAACAAACATGGACAAAAGGGGTGGAAAGAAAACGACTTGAAAGGACACGTATAAATAATATGGACAAAAGAGTAAAGGATTCCATGCTCCTTGGGAATGCAGAGGGTGTGTGATACAGACAGAGGCTGGGAGAGTGCTTAAATAGTCTTGCTGATTGATTAGTTTGGAGCTGTGTAATCTGAGCTTTTGGGACCAGTGTTTAGATCTACGGATTCTGCCATCGATCCCCATGCTGCCTGGAACAAGCTAGGGGGGTTCCAGCTCATTGGACTCCCTCTACCTGTGTAATCACTCTCCCTGGGCCGCACAGTCCCATTAGACAGATGAAACCCCTGGGATTGGACCGGAGGAGGGGGCTCGCACGGTGGAAAGATGCAGTTCCAGCTGCCGGAGTCTCGATCTGTTTTACCCATGGGTGGAAAAAAAAAGGCTTGGTGACCCAGTTCCTGCTGTGAGAACAGTTCTAATATCCACATAGAGGACGCACAGCAGTGGTAACATAAGACGGCTTGTGAGCTTTCCTCCACACAGAAGTGACAGGTTATGGAGCATATAAAAAAAAAATCCATATAAATCATAGCATGTCAGTGCTGCGGACAGATGCATTGGCTTTAAAAGCAAGCTCATTCCCTGGACAGTCCCTTGGGATATCTAAAACGCCCTGGCTTGCTTGCAGGGTACTCGTTCTAATAAAAGATTGCTGTCTGAGCTCAGGCATGACGGCATTTTACTTTTGCCTTGTTTTATGTGTATAAATGTGCAGCCAGGCATGGGCTGGAAGCATGTCTTTGGAGTTAATACCTTTGTGTCCCCAGAGGTCTGTGGGCCGTAGGACTGAGGGTGAGTGTGAGGTTCTTCCCCCCCCTCGGAGAGTGCCGAGCGGACTGGAGGAGCCTCAGCTCGTGTAAGGAGCTTTGGCGGGGGGGCGTGAGTTCGGCCGGCAGTCGCTGGGGATTAGTTCAACGCGCCGCCGAGCAGGCATAAAGAGACTGGCTGTAAAATCCCATTTCTCTGCCTGTCCTTCAGATGTGGCCCTTTAATCTCTCTTGCCCCTCGTTTGCACACACCCCCCCCCCCCCCCCCCCCCCCAAAGTGTGGCAAAGAGAAACCTGCAGCCCACATTGATGAAGAAGCTCCTCTCAGTAGTGCACAAACCTGTGAAATATGTCATTATCACAGGCCAATGGGCAAATCAGACAACGATCCTTGTGAGGGGATGGGAGCAAAAAACAAGAGTTCTGTTTTAAACTCTGAAGAGTGCGAGATTTCAAAAACCACTGGATTGTTAATTTTTAATTGTACTTGCCAGTGTGTTTTAGTAATGTATCAATTATTTCTCAACTACAGCTTGTAGAAAGTGCAGTAAAGGTTATTTTTTCTGGGTAAAATAAAACTTCATGCACTGAAAAAACGTATTAACTACAAATCATAATAAAACGTGCATGTGTTAAAGTTACACTAAGTTTCACAAGCTTTTTTCTATTGCCAGTGATACCTGCAATATCAGGTTAAGCTGAATCACCATCCCGAATCTTACTCAGACTTTGTTACTACTCAGCTCTGAAACACATATATTTCATAGCACTACAGACCAAGGCACGATAAGTTACTGAATAAGTCAACAAGACCTTTTAGACCTAATGATCATTCACCTTTTGGTGAATTATCTGGTTTTTAGCTTACACGATGCTACAGCAAATATTTCACGTCGCCTGCATTTATTTTTAGATTGTACAGTGCTGGCTGATGGGTCTACTAAGGGGGATACTGAATATGTATAATTTACACTCTCTCATGTAAATTTTATGCTCTCAGCAGATGCTCTCGTACTAATTTATACTAATGTTTTTAAAGGAAAGGCTTCTGTGACACTGATGAAAAAATACAGGCATCCTTTATATAAACCTGAAATGACAAAATGAATAAGGATTCAGTGCTTAAACAACGTGCACCTCCATTTATGCTTAATACTAATAAATGAACTATTACATTATATGAATATACCAACACATCACTGTAATGAGTCCGTTCTCAAAGACATGAAATTAAAGATTATTGTTCAGATTCAGATTAAAATAGGTTATTCATTCAGTCCGTATTCTGTGGCCTGCAAACTATGTGGCATGAATCTCAAGGATCATGAAACTTTGGATCACGGTTTTGGTAGAAGAGCCAATGAAAAGACACGTTTTGCTGCACCTGTGGTATTAATGGAAATGCCACCAATCACTGAACTTGGTGGTGGCAATGAAGGCAAAACTTTTCCCAGTATTTAAGTTACCAATGTAAATAATGGTAATCTCCATCAAATATCCAACTGAGAGTCTTGGAGGGGTGGTTTGGGAAGCAATAAAAAGATGCATGTACACTCTTCTACAGACATTCTTTACATCGTACGTTGTTTTACATCTTAATAAATTAGCTAAAAGTTCTGGTATCCGAGAGTTTTTTAATAGTCAGTGGATTAATTATTATGAACTACTTTTTGGTGGTACCATGGTGCCCATAATCACAGAGGACATAGTATTTGTAATATTTGGTGTAACATCACAACTTCAATTTCCAGTCCGTTATGAACAGTTAGCAAAGATATTGATATCAATTAAAACTTAAAATTTAAAAATTACTTAATATGCTTTATTTATATGCTTATGTGCTTGGAAACAAAACTTTGGCTAAACAACTTAAAATTACACAACCAATTACCTCACACTGTGACTCTGACACTTCACAAAATGACTTCACATCGATGTCGTGCTCTCTCATGTCTAGTGAATAAACTCCAAAATTCATTTCCTAATGGAGGAAGGTAATGAAAAAAGTATAGGCAAATAAACAAAACAGCACCCAGACTCCCAAGAGAAGAAAGTAAGGTCAAGGTGCCCTCTCAAACTGGGTCTATTAAAATTGACATTTCTGTCAGCTTGATGGAAGACGGGTCATTGTTCATTACTCATCAAAATAAAACAGGACACATGGAGGACTGTCTGTCCTGGCGTTACATTCACTACTGTCCTCTCCATGAAATAAGCCAACCAAACCTCTACCTGCCCTAGAGCCATTATAACACTCTACCATCCTTTTAATAAAATGTGGCCTTCAGCCAGCAAAGCGTGAGGCCACTCAGATATGGACACAGCGCTTTTGAATGGTACCGGGTATCGCACTGAAGCAGGCAAATAATATTAAGGCAAAATAGCAAGAGGCCTGATTTATTGTTCAGCTGGTCTCTGTGTGTTGTTTACATTGGCGAGGTGTGAGGGGCGTCCCTGGAGGCCGAGAACAGCTCCAGGCTGTCTGCTGGTTTAATGTCCCAGGCCTGGGAGCAGTAGGGACGGAGAATGAGTAAGCAGTCCTGACACAACCTGACCTCCTCCGCCACCTCAAGCTTCCATTAAAGGCGCTTTCACAATTAAACCTGTTTGGAGTGATTAGTTTTCAGTTTTAATGCAGACGTTTGATGGATGTTGCAGAATAAAGGTAAAATGGTAATGTGTTGAATAGGGGTGACCTGCAATAGTCGCTGATTCGACTACAGTCGACTATACCCCCTAGTCGACTATGAACGTCATAGTCGAATGTACCATTCTAACTGCATGGAGGTGCCCAAGGATGCAGCTAAGCATTAGTTGTTACATTTGTCAAATAAAATCATCCTAATTTCTGTTATTAAATATTTAAAAATGATGTTTGCGCATTAACAATAGGCATCTTCCTTACTACACATTAATAAATCACACCCTGCTGTTGCACAATCCAAACGAGCGGAGCTGAACACTACAGAATACGCAGCATCTACCGAGATTATAATGACTACTAAAAAACTTCAAAAGTATTTTGAAAAACATAAAGATGACTCAAACAAAGTAAAGTGCAAGTTATGTCATCAACGTCTTTCATTTCGCACGACAACAACCAACATGGCATACAATTTAAAACGCGTAAGGCGAAAAAAAAAAACAGTTCAGCCGTTTGTCGTTTCGATTGTGTCGTCTCGTCTCGTCACGGTACGTCTCGGCAAGTAGGCCTATAAACATTTTTTGTTGTTTGCTTTTAAACCCCGTTACTTGAACCTTTCCTTATATTTTTTGCTGTTGTGTGTCAATTTTTTTATATTTTCAGGCAGGCATATTTTATTTAAAATATTTTTGACATTTTGCACAGTGCCTGTCTGACAGTTTGACATGCGCAATGCGCACTGGTTAATGTTCTCTAATGTTTCATAAAAAATAAGTAAATAAGCTGAATAACACTGATACTAAATTATTCAAAAGGTAAACTGCATAAAACACTGAATGTTTTTACGCAGACACACACATGCACACCTGGACACATCTGTTCATTTTCTCTCCCAACATATTCAATGGAGAATTGTCCATCTGACTCTGACCCCAACCGATCCATTTTGCACTGCATACCATAGTGTGCTACAGGGGATTTGTATGCAGAAGTGTTTTTAACTCCAGTAAAACACTGAATAGTTTCTTTAAGCAAATCCTAACTTTTGACAAATGTTTAATAATCTTTACATTTTTCATACTCATCACTTTCTTATTCTGTTTCAGTCTGAAACAACATCAGCAATGAAAGTCCCTGGTGGAGGTGCTGGCGACATAACTGGTGTCTGAAGGAGCAGGACGCATGGAGAGCTCAGCAGGCATGGACAGGATCCAGAGATGGGACAGCAAAGTCTCTGTCACTCAGCTCACTATTAACTCTGAGGTTCCTCTACCGTTTTGTGCTTTATATTTCTATTGAAGATCAACATTTAGAAGAATTCATAAGCCAGAAGTACGCACTGTTGTCCTCTGTGGCTTACGTACGAATTTTAGGTCAATTGATGTCAGTTGGTGTTAAAATTGTTATAACAATTACAATGACTGTCATAGTCTGCTATAACAGCACCAGCCCGAAAAAGACAGGGTCACGTTACTTGAGTAATTTTTTTGCAACCTCAAAGTCGTGTGTGCAATGATCTGTGATATCTCACATCACTCTGCTCCACAAAGCTCTGATGGATCACTCAGGCATGCAAAGCTGGAAGATGCACAAAGAAAAAGACTGTCGGCCATTTGAGTGACTTTTTTGTCATGTTCTTGCTATGTGGACTACCTTCATGCGCAACTGATCATGCCCCCAGTGGCCAAAGCCAGGGTTTTTATCCCACACAGGCCACCGTACTTTCTCCCTAAACAACAAGTCTTCAATCTGACCCAAATTCACTATGAAGAAAACTAGAAAGCCTTATAGTGGAAGAGGGATACTGATACTGATCTATTAGCTGACTACAGATTATTATGTGACTCATACAGATTCATCAGTAGGGCTACCTGTCTTTTCCTTCCCGCTGGTGTTGAAAGGGAGCACAGTAAGACAAAATGAGCAGGTCATTTACATTTTCTCAGTTTCTGCTTTAATGATGATGGCTTTAGGCTTTACATACTTATATCTATGCCAAAAGAAAGAAAAAAGACTCAATGCCTTGGCTTTACGTTGCATATCAGTCACATTTAATGGGCTTTCAGTAGCTAGCATTTTATTAGAAATACTTCTAATAATCTGACTTAATTGCAGGAGGGGTATTGATGCACTTGGACTCTTAACCATGCTAGGTCTGTTTTTAGAAGATAAGGGGGGAAAAGAATGATCAGTTAAAAAACATCTTTGAATCCCTGTGTATTATGGGATTACAGTAATCCTTTGGAGTCCGAATTTCCTATTGCTTTTTAAAACATTTATGACTATTTTAACCTTTGGACTACGGAGTCTGTTAAAACAGCCAACAACCCAGGGGAGACAGCACACTTTCATGGATATGTTCAAATCAGAGCCCTGAGGACATGTGTCAGAAATACGTAGCAAGCGTAGGACCAGCAGCACATTCCCTTAGCTCTTCTCACTGCAATACAGTAGACGATAGCTTGCCAAGTTAATTGTCAAGCCAGGGCAACAACTGGATAAATCAGGACACAATATTGTGAGAAATCCCATTTAAGGCACATGAATTAGCCACACTACTTTATCCTGCCCTACAGAACTTTGGAACGTTGCCTTGAGACAGAGGGCAAGACACTGACAGCATGAGGATGCAAGACAAGACTGCACATTAACCCGCTAAACTGGTCACGACTTGATTTCAGCTGAGCATTTTGCTGTTCATACTGTTGTAACGCTTATCATGTGGAATGCCTTTTAGAGCACACACCAAGCAATTCACGTAATAGTTACAAATGTGGTGTGAGTCAAAAAAAGGGTTTATTTATAAATCACAGAATATATGCTGTATGTATATAAAATGCATATCAAACAGGCACAATATGGTTGCACTGAGGGGCTTCTTAAGGTGAATATATAAGAACCAACTCTATAAGTGTTATATTTTTTTCTGAAAATGACAACAGTGTGAATGTGGGGATTTGTGCACATTTGTAAATACACTTGATATCTATTTTCTCTTTCAAACAAGAAGTGTGTCTTTGGGCTGTTGTTTCGTCATTGGTTCTACAGTGACAGACCTCTTCTTTTTTTACTCTTATTGTCTTCATTAGTATCAGCTATTAGATTCGTACTGAAATTCACCAGCTCAACCAGACCTCAACCACACACATCATTAATGCCCTCCTTTAATTGAGAGAGTCGTGTGTCTGGGTGCTTGAGTCCATGTTGGTGTGCATATTGTGTGTGCGTGTGTGCGCACACGTGTGCGTGCATGTAAGACATTTATGGGCTTCAGAGGACAATAAAAGAAATTAGCAGTATTTGCCCATCATGCTCTCAACCTGCTAGCATGAAAATTTGTACAAAGCGTTAAAATATATAAAATGCAAAGGTTGACAAATCTAAAGCCGATTATTTCTAGTTGTTTCTGTCTGTTCATAGCAAGTTGTTTTCTTCCTAACACATTAAAGAGGTACAAGCAATTAAAGAGGTTCATGAGAAATAGAAACTCAAAAACATATGAAGGATCCCAAGTTCTTTACATGCACTACACTTTACATTCTTTATACAAATGTTTTACAAATATAAGCATTTAGATACATAGTTGTGGATGGAATTATTTAAAATAAAAAAATTTCCTTGCATGAGCTGTTGGTTATTTGCAGCCTATTGAACCTTTGTCAGTATAGTTTGGAGATGTTATGTGTTTTTTTCAAAAGTTTCTGTATTTAAATGATAGGTAATGACATAAAGAAAGATGTTAGTGACAGAGTTCCACAGATTGTAATACTCCTGCTTTTGAATAATGCCTCCTAGATATGATGAAATTTCTTGGGTCAAGGCTAAAAACCTTTTTTTTTTTTTTTTTACATTTTTAATGTTTACTTTAATTGCAGAAAATACTTTCACCAAAGGCATGTTTCTTTAAAAGCATAACCTTCTCCTTCCTTCTCTCTCTTGCTCTCACACACACACGCACGCACCTTCTCCATACACACACATTTTTAGGGCATCTCTACTACATCAAACATATAATTCAATTACCTGCTAAATCAAATAGTCCCCTGGAAACAATTAGCTAAATAACACATTTTATAGGCTGTCACAAGGGCAATGAGGTCAATTCAATTGTCATTTCTTCTGTTACTGGGAGCCAAAGACAAAGAGGCTTTGCACACAGGTGATTTTGGGACAATTCCTTCCTCGAGCTATTACAGTGACTGACGTTTGAAAATGTGTTGTTAAGGTACTGGTAAAACGTGCAGGTAAATCACAATAATTCACAGACCTCAAACACTCTCCAACCCTGCAAGCTCCCGTACAAGCATCAGACCCCTCACAACTTTCCAACAAAGATTAAACTTTTCCCACATACGCTGAACACTCCAGCATTCATATTGTAGAAAACAAGGACAGTGGAAAGAAAGCTACTCTTGGTTTTAGAGTAAGCCGGATTCCCCCTTGTCCCAATACTAAGACTGTCCCACTGGGTCTCACATGTGCCTATCATTAGGTAAAAGTCACCACGGAGATTGCAACCAGAAAAAGAGAAGAAAAGCAGAAGCAGATGCCTACATACACGGACCACTGCATTATCCGGCAGCACTGCGTTAGCATGCCACATGAAAGAAAGCGCCGTGGCTTAGCCATCAGGTTCACACGTCTTGCTTTTCTGAGCTATGCGACTCGGTGCGTTTCTATTGTGAGAGAGCATTATTGTGTGTGGATTATGGTCCTGAGGTGAAGTGAAAGGATATGCAGTAGTTCTTAGTGGGTTCAGTGACGGCAGACAAGCAGTAGGAGGTGCAAAGGTGACCCAGTTGCTAGCTGGGGTTGTGTCTGTGTGCTTAAACTGGTAAAGGCTGCAGGCAGACACTGGTGCAGTGATCCGGCACATCGATACACACCACACCTCAAACTGTTCTCCATCTAGGACACAATATTCCACATCCGTCACAGAAAGTTAGATTGCATATCATTCATTTCGGAGAAAGAGTCCCAGAGAAAAGAGTCCCAGAGAAAAGAGTCCCAGAGAAAAGGGGTCTTATCACTTATACAACAGCCAATTGTCAAACATGAGGCAGTGGTTTCAGCATCCTCATCTGGAAATGTGTATGTATGTGTGTGTGTGTGTGTGTGTGTGTGTGCGTATACAGTATATATATTTATTGGAACGGGGTCATAGCCGCTCTAAACTTGTTCGTTTCGTTTAGTCTCTCCTGCCTTTTTATTTGCTCTCGCTATCTGTCCTTTCTCCTAAGTTGATCTGTAGGTCCCTGTGAAGACATGACCCAGATCACCTGGTCAATGTGAGATGTGATGTCTTCCGTTTTCTGGTTAACGTGCTTTTATTATGCTAGTGTTGACAGTTTTGTTTAATTTGTACAGTGATTAGCTTAGTAGCTCTTTTAGTTTTGTGGCTTCTGCAAAGATTTAATTGTCTCAAAACATTCACCTTACACATGCACCTACATTTATATCAGTAGTATTACACCCCTTTCAGTTCCAAGGGATCGTGTTTTTGTGCCCACAGTGGACAGGTGTTCTGTTACTGTAGAGTCCAATGTATGTGTGGTAGTCCCTGGAAGTCCTTGACCCATCACCTGTATCTTCTTCAGGCTGATCGGGAGACCAAACTCCTTCTTTTGCAAAGGGAATGAGTTCTTCTAACATCTGGTAACAGCATCCTCAGCAAAAAACTTCAAGAAATCTGATCTGCACCTCGTTTCTCAAAGACTTGACGAAGTAAAAAGGTGTCTGTCTGATCTTGTGCAAATGAAATACACGCCGTGGCCTCTAAAAAAGGAATGCTTCAGCTATACTATAATGAATATAGCCAACACTGTTGCCAACAGCCAACATACTCAATGGGGATGGAGCAAGAATACATCCCCATTGAGTATATCAAAAGACTAAAGATAGTATTCTCGTGTCCTGGTGGAATGACTGAAAAATGCTAAGAACCAATAGACTTGGCCAAGATTGCTCATCATGAAGTTAAATTCGAACCTCATGACTTCTCAAGACTCATGACGGTAAGGTACAGTGTTTTATTTTTTGCTGTTCATTAGACTTTTCCTGCAACTCCATGATGAAAAAGACCAATGATGGACTGCTCTGACCTATACTGAGATTTGGGGTAGATTCTCTCTGCAAGCAATTAAAGCCCACCCAGGATAGTCTGTGTAAAGAGGATCCCCAAGATGCTGAGAAGGTACATGCCATGATAGTTAGTGTTAGGATTCGGTCTAACTATGGGTTCCTTTGGAACACTTCAGAATCTCTGGTGGAATGTCATGAGGTTCAAATTTGACTTGACATTGCAATATTGTAGACAGTATCCTGCATACATTCCCATCTCAAACGTTAAGTGTTATTTGGGACAGGCGGGGTTCATAGGCTATGAAGTCTTGTTATGAAGTGGGGTCTTACGTCTCGCTGGTATTAATGCATGGTTTTCCTTCCTTGTTGGAGTGGTGCAGGAAGCTCAGCTGACCTCACCTTCTTGCATATAGCAGAGGGGACAGTGTCACCCATTGCACTCGGAGAGCTGCATGTTGTTGTTACCACCCTATTGCTTAACTGGAATAACTCAACGCACATGTTTTATAGGAGGATAATCCCCCACAATTGCATGATGAACAGTAGTTTCACAGGAGTTGGAATCAGAAAAGTCAGGAAACAAACCATGTTAATGCATAATGACTTTGAAAGGTTCCCTCTCTCATGTTGACCAAGGGAAATGCAAATTGTAGCCAAGGCTAATTAAATCCATATGACCGAGACTTGTGTAGGGCAATGTCATCAACTCCCTCTACAAGCCCAATTTCCAGTACAATTGCACCGGTCCACTACCCCCTTACTTCATATTGTCTACACACACTAGGGTAGGGGCAATAACCTGGACAGAGTAGTACATTTTGTATGTACACCATTAATAACCTCATGTTATATTGGTGTTGGTTACTGTTGGGTTACTGCTATGGTTCACTAAATGCACCATGTCCAATGCAAAAAATGTATTATGTTTAATTTTCATTGTCCATTGTTTTTCTCCTATATTCTGTATTTCTTATTTGTGTATTTGTCTAATAATGTGTTTAATAATCATCTTCAAGATCCAATACAATATAATTAAAATCAATATCAGAACCAGTGACATTTTTTATTAAATGTCAGACTTTGTTGGGTATTTGTTGTCTTAAACGTTGAGGTAATATGTCGTTTGTCAGTGTCAAGCCCATGGCAGCTCTCTGGTTAATTTTTCCACACATATGGATATCAACATGACAACATGCTTGAGGAACCTAACAGCAAGTGTAGCCCATGTCCTCCTGCATTAATACAAACTCTGTCACGGTATGGAGGACACCTGCTGGCCGCCCCCCATCAGCAGCGTCAGTATTTCATGTTGTCCTGTTGTGATGATGTGTTCATTCTTCAGGTGGGCGGGGCCCATCAGGAAACCCAACACCTGAGGGTCGTTTGTCTGTCTATATATGTTGTGTCTTTTTACCAGTTGACTGCTGGTTATCGTATCCTTAATTTGATTAGTTTACGGGTTTTGAGTTTGTGCATTTTACCAATTAAATCCTCTTTTTTTCCCCTGAGACTGACGTGATCGCTTCACTTTGTATTTGCACTTCTCGCCTGTCACACTCTGGTATATTTGGTGGACTACAAGACCACATTCTTACAGAAATATTTTAAATCTTATTCTCAGCATAAACTACTCCTACTTTTCTCAATTATGAAGTGTGCCATGTCAGTTTCAACAGTCATAAAGCTGTGTTTGTACAAAAAACACATTATCCTGAGAATGTGAATATTATTGAGAATATTTGAAAAAGCAAGGACAAAACAAGGCAAAACTATAAGTACTGCCCTTACAGATTACGCCAGGCATCAAGGCACACTATATAATCTTTGGCTGAAGTAGAAGGCCAGTTGTGATTCGCTAGTGTTGCCCTGGAGCGTCTCATTCTATGCTACGAGTTAGAAGGAGCTAGAACAACAACAATACAATATGTTATGATATAAACTGTTGCATGCCTGCAAAATGTCTGTTATGCTGGTGCAATATTTTAACCGATAAGTCATAAGAGCATTTTTCATATGAAAGTGTTGCATAAGCCTGTATTCTTTTTGATCGTACACTGTGATCTCCACAGGTTGCAAAGAAGCAGTTTATGTCTGATATTACACCAAAATTTGGTGTCTACTAGATATGAAACACTGAAATATCACTGTCAAATACATTTTTACTGTCAAAATGGTTAAGTTCCAATCAGCAAAGAAGTTAACCCTTGTTTCGCCTTTCAAATCTGAAAACCTATGTTTCGCCTTTTATATTTGAAATGCACCTTTCAAATATACTGGCCACTATTTATAAATTTTTTGGTCTGCCATTTCAAAGAGAGAACTCTATTAGGCCTACATCCCAGTATTTAGAACATGTCTTGTTTATCTGTTCATGCATCTGCATAATTATCATAAATTATAAATAATGTGCTTCAGGATGAAAATATGTTCAAACAATCCTGATTAGACTATTTTTCCTTATAGGAGAAAACTTAAATTGTGTCTAGCTTCATTGACCATGATTTAAAATGAAAATTTCTGAAACCCTAGTAATAATAGCTCTCACTGTAATGTGAAAACACTAAACACTGCAGGGACTAGTATTCCTTTTAATAATGTGGCAGAGAAATAAAATCAATATGGGACCTGATAGCTATAGGCTTGGCTGTAAATTAGAATTATTCCATGTTGAGTAAGATTAAGCACACCGAGACTCCAGCATTCAAACACTTGTAGGCAAGGTTGTTGTAAGAAGCACAGGCACGTCAGGTCTTGAATTAGCCGCATGCTTCACAAACAGCAGTGCTTCAAAACATTAGATCAAGAAAGTGTAGACGCGTGCAGTAGATTCACTCACATTCAGTATTTAAAACCAGGTAATGCTCCTCAGAGGAACAGCTACTGTACTGCAATTTGTATGTACATTCGCTACTTGGATATTGAAGTTCATGTAAGTATTTCCATTTAATTAACGCATACATGCTTTTTTGCTGGTTGTTTTTTTTTTTTTTTTGGCTGGTTGTTTTTGACATCACATTTACCTTTTGAATGATGCTTGGTCTTTTTTAATGATATTTGCACCACACTCATGTCCCATCGAGATAATAACATGCCCAGTACCTCTAGCCCTGGATTAACTTGTGTCTGTCATTAGACACTGTCTACCAATGGGCACTGAATCCAAACTCAGCTTGCATGTTTATCCAAGGTGTAAAGTGCATCAGCTAGCACTAAGCAACCATTCTGCCAAAGCAATCATTTTTCCACCCTGACATTGCTTAGTTCTGTGCTAAACAAACTTCAAAGCTTGGCATGTACCATCATTATGAATTTTGAAGGAAAATCTTTAGGGGGAAAACCTACCCCTACAAGTGATTAAAATCCTAAATGCAGTAACGAAGTGTCCAAGTTATAACCATAGTATATGACAAGAATACATGATCAAACGAAACAAACATCAGTGATTCAATATCGGCTCCCAACATTTATTTGTCATGCTGTATCAAACATCAAGCTCTTTGATGCACAGGCAAGGCTCACAGGCATACACAGCTAGTAGATAAACTGCCTCAGCCTCCAGGACAAACCATGGCCTCTTTCCAGTTTCATTGAACTGACTGACAATTTCTTTGATGGGTAACTAAAAAGCCAAATTTATCTTTAAAAGTAAGAAGATGTATATTCTGAGGTGAAGTGATATGGAGCATTAAACGTGAGAGAAATTCTGGTGCTCGCTAGCAAGGTGAGCAGCAATGGTGGGCCAGTGCTGAGATCAGCACATTCGAGTTCTAAACTAATGATCTCGGACAGTTCCAACACCATGTTTGATGGCAACCCTGACTGAGTAAATATCCACGTCAGACTAATGGTGCTCAGATGTGATCTTTCTTCTACATGTGGTCTTAACAAAGCAGCTGGAGGATTATAAAACATCAGCAGAGCTCTCGTTTGCCTTTGGGGGGGTTGGTAATGCTGAAGAGGTCATATTGGAGGTCATGTTCTGGAAGTGTATCTGCGTATGTTGGTTTCCAAACATGGAACACTACATCTTCAGTTGACTGAATGAATACCCATGCATGGTGTCCCTGTTGCTGTAGTGCAGGATTAGAATGAACAATTTTGCCATGAATACTATTGTCCCCTTGAAGACATCTTTCCACATTACTAAGGCTGGAGCCGGCAGTGGCCGACATCCCTATCAGACCCACGCAGGGCTGGTCTAAATGATAAATGATAGCTACCTCCCCTGCTTTCTGAACCAACATCCTACCCTGCCCCTGCACCCACCCAAGGAAAGCACTTTCTAAACTCTTATCTACTTTATATTGCTCTATTACACACATGACATGCTTGACTCTCTGCAGAGCAGAGATAGTTTTGTCATACTTCACGGCTTACCTGGAGCAGTATTAGACACTTCACCCTCCCCCTTCCCTCAAAGTGAGAGAGAGCACTGACTATAGGGAAAACTGGGGCAGGTGCTTTCATTAAGCCAAGCTCAGTCTGGTTCCATCTCCCTTTTGGGAAAACTAGGGAATATGAGCTATATTTACCACACAATCACTGCATATATGAGCTTATGACATTCTGGGCTTTGCCACATGCTACTTAATGCTAAACTCTCCATTGTGTCCTTTTACCCTTTCCATTACTATACCCTTGAAACACTTGTAGGATCTATGATAAGTCGATGCTTGTTGCTTTTTCAAACATCTTCTGAATTCACAACTGGAGATCCCAAATAGTAACTGTCTAAACAGGCCACCAGATCAGGCTTTAAATATATAAACATTACGTGACTCTCTGCGGTTTGTGTACCAGCCTCAGTGATTGCTGACTGGGTCTTTAAATTCAAGTCAAAGCAGAATACTGGAATCACACAAGATTAAAATTACAATATTTTTTTATTCACAGTCTGTGTACAAGTCCACACATATACTGCAATTAAATCACCACAACCTTCATTTGCTTGTTGTTGAAACCATAGATCTTTGGACATAGGCATTTCTTTTAAACCCATGAAAGGTTAAATTTACCTTCATCAAACTTCATTTACACAGTCAGTCCTATGAGCATATGCAGTCCACATTTAACAGTCCCACAAAGCGCTGCTGTCACTAAACTGTCAACATTTCTACAATCGTCTCTACCTCATAATGTCACTGCTGTCAGTCAGCAGACTCAAATCTGAGATATTGCCCTGGGGGCAATTATTACTCATGCTAATAAGAGACACAATGGCATTTCAAAACAAATGACCCTAACCATAAATTTACAGTCTGGACATCATCAGAACACCTCAGAACGAGAGAGAAGAGCTCGCAAATATGCTGCTATTCATTGACACCGTCTTCAATGAGACAACATGCTTCCAGTAGTGTCATTAAGTTATGAAATGCCTAAATGATGTGTGACATGCAGATATTAACCTGTCAGGGAGGAAACTTTCACAGCATTTAATGATCCTGAAGTTAGGTGTGGATCATCATGATCCTATAATTCCATATAATGGAATGTAGGCAAATTAAATGCCATATCTAGGATTACATTTTAGGTAATCTGAGTTTCCCAAGTACTTCAGACCACATCTATCTTTTGCAGTACTACATCATAAAGCCTAGCTTTTCACTTTCTAGTGTAGCCAAATTGATTAAATTTGGCTGCATCTATTTTGAAAGCTATGAAGTAAATTAGAATTCATTCTTATTTGCAAGCTTAATACTTCGGCTGTACGGCACTGCAGAATATATTGTGAATATAGTGGTGTCTTATTTATAGTCCTCTGCATGTCAGAGCTGGGAGAAACCTGGGAGTGTGTGGCATGGTTATGGCTAAGAGGACGAGGCAGCTGCTTAGCAGTAGAGCACAAACAACAACAGCTCTGCAGAAATTCATGGGTCCTCTTCAATCCACATTCTGCCAACTAAATAATGCTTAAGTAATCTGCTTCTTTGCCCCACCAAGGCTGTCCTTTGCCAAACAACCTTGCAAGATTTATGTGCACAAGGAGAAATCTATCTGCATTTCCACTTCATTTTTTTTTCTTCCTCTTTTCTTTTATCACGGCCGTAAACTGCGTCCTGAAGTTGTTCGATTGCATATTTAATTTTCTCGCAGTGCTGACAAAGGCCCTCTTAGCCAGTGAAACAGACAAGCAGATTTTATTGACTGGAGCGACCTATGGGTCTTACTAAAGCTATTATGGAGCCCAAGAAAGGCAGTGTCCCAGTCAATAGGCATATCTAGTGGTGTGGCTGCTCCAACAGCTCTGGACCACTACCTGAGGGGAGTCAGCGTGGGAGGTGCACTGTGTCTGAAGGTCAAGGAGTTAGAGAATGGCCACGGAAGTCCAAAGGGTCTTGTGATGCGCATAAATCAATAGCAGCGATAAATAGGCATTGACAGTGCTACAGAGTCCCAGGAGATCAACAACAGCTGAAGGCATAACAGGACATGCTTTCACTGCCCAGAGGCGCACATACTGAAAAATGCAGAGAAAGTCAGTTATGTTTACACTGCTGCCATGGTTGGGGTTTTTAATATCTATAATCTATAGTAATGGCCTAAACATAAGGAGAGAAATGAGTGGCTGTATGAGGTGCTCAATTAGAAAATGTAACATCATGAATGTCTTAATATAAAAACACACCATTAAATTACGAAGGGTTACCGTTACATGTTCTATGGGTTAGCAACACATCAGAGAGTAAATCAACAACACAAAAAGTTGAAAAATGCAGTCCATTCTCACAAACGCCCACAGCAACACAGCAGCCAGTACCTCTGAGGGACGTGCTCACAATTTCAGGAACGGGAGTGTCAAAACCCTCGGATGTCTTGCAACACTGTCTTGACAAACTACGTAACTGACCTCAGCAACCGATTAGTGAGGTTATGCACAGGCAATAACTCACAAGCTATAAACTCTGTCTGTCTGTCTGTCTGTCTGTCTGTGTCCGTCTGTCTGTGTCCGTCTGTCTGTGTCCGTCTGTCTGTGGTCCTCTGATGCAAACACCACACAGGGAAATATATTGTACCACTTTACTAAAAGACCGTGTTCCTTATGCATTATGATCTGTAAATCTCTGGCAACAGATCTAACCATGATAACCGGCATCATATCTAACAGAACTCATGACCTTTTACCATGTATATATTTAGCTGTCAGTATTGCTACCAGAGTATTATTGCACATCGGCAAACATTTTAAAGAGCTGACAGGTCAATATCAAAGCTTATTCATTATGATTATGTTTGACAGTAAGAAGGACATGTATCCCTTATGCATATTGACCTCTGCAGCACTGAATAGTGAGGAATATACCATGAGCCTGTAAAACATAAACAAACTAATGATATTCCTTTCACTTTTGCTGGCAAGGGTCGCTGTGGTAGTAGGCTGAGTGGATCAGCCCAGACTCCCTGCAACAGATACCAACTCCTCTCTTGGGACACCCAGATTCTCCCAGGCCAGCTGTGAGCTATAATCCAGCAGGTCTCTCGGCCTCCTTCCAATGGGATGTTCCCAGAACAGCTGACCAGAGCTCATTCTTATGAGACGCTCAAACCATCTCAATTGGATCCTCTGTGATTTGTGGAATAGTGGCTGTGAGGCCTGGTGCTGTACACCGTGTCATATAGTAAGAGACCATCAGTCCTGCAGAGAAACCTGATTTCTACCGCTTCAATTCACGATCTCACCTGCAAGAACAGACACGGCATGGAGCTATTAACATCTAGGTCAAGGGTCTCCAGGGACTGCATATACCATCGCCCTGATGAATATTTGTCTGCCTAGAATGTCTGCCAAATGCAAATAAATGTACTTAAGCATTATTCTTTCATCCCCAACCCATTTCTCACAGGCAGAGGTGAGCATGGGAATGTTCACTGATCAGTGCACAGAGAGCTTTGTCCTAAAACGTCGCCATCATAGACCACCACAACGCTGCTAACCTGAGTGTCAATTCCATACTCATTTTACCCATCAGTAGTGATCCAAGTCCTGAGACACTTAAACACCCTCATAAATGCCATAAAAGTTTTCTCCTGTCACATCAAGTTGTTAAATGTCACACCAGCAAGGGTTTGCTTCATGTCACTAAATATATTCAGAATGCTGTGGCTGGACCCTTCTCCAGATATTAGCAACAACCTTTTAAGAGACTAATTATAATCACTGGCCACTTTATTAGGTACCCCTGTCCAACTGCTCATTACCATGTAGACACAGCCAAGATGGTATGCTACAGTTCAAACCGGGCATCAAAATGGGGAAGAAAGGTGATTTAAGTGACATAATGTGGCATGATTGTTGGTGCCAGACAGGCTGGTCTGAGTATTTTCAGAACCTACTGGGATTTTCATGCACAACCATCTCTAGGGTTTACGGCGGATGGGCCAAAAAAGAGAAAATATCCTGTGAGCGGCAGTTCTGTGGGCACAAATGCCTAGTTGATGCCAGAGGTCAGAGGAGAATGGCCAGACTGGTTCAAGCTGATAGAACGGCAACAGTAACTCAAATAACCAGTGGTTATAACCGAGGCATGCAGAAGAGCATCTCTGAACGTACAACACGTCGAACCTTGAGGCGGATGGGCTACAGCAGCAGAAGACTTCACCGTGTGTCATTTCTGTCAGCTAAGAACAGGAATCTGAGGCTACAATTCACACAGGCTCACCAATATTGGACAATAGAAGATTGGAAAAATGTTGCCTGATGATGGTAGGGTCAGAATTTGGTGTCAACAACATGAAAGCGTGGATCCATCCTGCCTCGTATCAACGGTTCAGGCTGCTGGTGGTGGTGCAATGGTGTGGGGGATATTTTCATGGCACACTTTGGGCCCATTGGTACCAATTGAGCATCGCGTATTGTATTGTTGCTGACCATGTCTATCCGTTTATGACCACAGTATACCCCTCTTCTGATGGCTACTTCCAGCAGGATAACGCGCCATGTCATAAAGCACAAATCATCTCAGACTGGTTTCTTGAACACGACAATGACCTCAATGACAATACAGCACCTTTGGGATGTGGTGGAACAGGAGATTCACATCATGGACTTTGTGATGCTATCATGTCAATATGGACCAGACTCTCTGAGGAATGTTTCCAGTACCTGGTTGAATTTATGCCACAAAGGATTAATGCAGTTCTGAAGGCAAAAGTGGTCCAACCCAGTACTACCAAGGTGTACCTAATAAAGTGGCTGGTGAGTGTATGTATTAGCATAATATGCCAGTGCAGAATTTCTAAACCATTTATACCTGAACAGTGCCTTGATTATATTTCTGTGGTCAACATGAATTTATATCACAGGGGAATTTATATAAGTTAAGGTTTGGAGAGGAAACAACTACTATAAACCAAAGTACCAACAAGCATCATCACAGGATAAACGTGTAACTGAAAAAAAAATGGCACAATATCGTAGAGCGCCACAACAAAGAGTACTGCAACAAATTAATGTTTAGAAGATGGTTCCTGGAGAAGCTGTAATACATCTGCTGTTAGCTAACTGCTAAGCAGCTATACATTAATATAAAATTTATTTATTTAAGAAAATTGAAAAATAAACTAAACTACAACAAAAGACCAAACTGTCTAAATACGGCTTATATTCTAATCTCATTCTTGTGTTACACATTTACAGGTAATAGCAATGCAATGAGAAATGAGAACTGATTGTGTAGCACAAAAGGTCAGCAGTCCTTCATTCGTATCTGTGGCATCCTAGCCTCACAAGATTCAATGCAATTGTGACACTGGCTACAAACCCACCAAACCATGGCAAAACAATTAAGCAGCTAAATCTCAATCACTGCACCGGATTCTAACTATTGCTTAGTATTACAAAAGAACATTCTGCTTCTTGAAGCATTTCCATTGCCTAATGAATCTCGCACAAGAGACTAAGACAATTGTAGAGTAATCCTGTGCTTTCTGTGTGGTTTGGAATATGTAGGCCGCTCCAGCAGATAACATTGGCCAAAGACGGAGAGAGAGAGAGAGAGAGAGATAGAGAGAGAGAGAGAGAGACTATTTTGAATTTATTGCACAGAGCACAAATTCCACAGAGAACATTGTTCTGTACTACCCACAACCAGACCTCCTTGTGCATTTAATGCATTATCATAGAGTGCAATTCAAACCAAAATTCACATAGCAGATGGGTTGCCTGTTATGGCCAAAGGCTCAGTCACCTCTTTCATTTCATGCTGGAAGATGCGTCTCCATGCCAAACCTCCTTGCATGAAGAGGCATCAAAAAGTTCATCTACAGAAGATAAGTCATGGAACGTGTATGCCTTTCACTTACACTCACCTACCGTAGAATCAGTTCCTCTAGCATCAATTCCACTTGTCATGATTCCAGTATAATGTGCTTCTGGTAGAGTGGTAGAAAAAAGTCTGAGGACCAATCTCTGTCTCCATGAGTATTTTAAGCTTCTATCTTACATTATTCTTTGGTAAGGGCTTGAAATTTTTATTTAGATTTTCATTACTCCATGGTCTACTTACCTTTAGGAAATTACTGAAGGGAATACATTTTTATATTTTTTTTACTTTTGAATTTTTGTTCATTTGTGCCTTTTTGATTGATAATCTAAAAAAAATATGATTTTAAATTTAAGGCAAAAGGGGGTCCAATCCAGTACTAGCAAAGTGCACCTAATAAAGTGGCCAGTGACTGTATATTATGCTCTGTAGGCATTTTACTTGTTTATATGAAGCACCTTGAATGATCTTTGTGTACATTTGTTAATTTTGCTATACAAATAGACTTGATTTACCTTACCGTGAGTCATAAATGATGCCAGCTTAGCACAATAGCAAATTATCTTGTGACGGAGAGAGAGAGAGAGAGAGAGAGAGAGAGAGCGCACAGAACAAAAGCAAAATCACATGTGATATTCAACTTGAGCAGACGTTCAAAAATTACATATTTTTTGCAGCAAAAAGACATCGTTCTCAATACTAGCATATTTCATCTATGTATTTGTCAACATTCAGCACCATGTCTGCGTTTATTTTGGGCTGAAACTGAACAAGTGAAGTGGAGTTGTGTGTTTACTTGGGTCTGGCTGTCTATTGAGTCAGGAGGCCCCCAGGGAGGCAAGAGAATTGCAAGTGAGAGGCAACAGGGAGGATGGGGGGGGATAAGAGGATAGGCGTGTGAAAACGCGCGTGCGGTATGAAGAGAAGCTTCTGAGGCTGAGGATATTACCGAGTTTTAAAGGCTCTCAGAGAGCCCGTGATCGATAGCTTCCACAGGCAATCATTTACAGAAACTACCCTGCACAGCAGGGAGATCACAGAACAGACAGTGGCCATTGTGTGTGTGCTTGTGTAGCTACCACCACGTGTGGTGGAACTTGACACTACAGTGCCGAGTGTGATCTGGGAGGCTGTGCACCTGGACCAGTGACACCTGGACCTTCACACCAACCAAGCATGGCCCCCAAATAAACATGACCACAGAAATGTGCATGAAGAGGAGTTACAAAAGCTCCATTGGTTCTCCCACACACACATACACACACACACACACACACACACACACACACACACACACACACACACACACACACATGGTCAGTAAAGTACTGAATGTTTATGGTATGTGATTGTGAGTCAGCTGTGATGCAAGACAGAATGGAACAGGCAGTAACACATTTAAAAACATTAATATTAAAGCAAATAGGCTAATTGATGCATACGCAGAACAATTGCTGTGTAATTCTATTCAACTGAAATTCTATAAACCTTGTTCTGACTCACAGCTAACATATCAGTTACAAATTACATTACACAGACTAAGTAAGCAAATATCTTGTTGACTCATTGTTCTTTGAAGACAGTACATTTGCAAAATAATATACTAAACAAGAGCATAATAAGCTCCCTATAATACGTATGAGACCTCTATAAACTTTGTTGAGTGGTCACGCTATTGAGTGTACACTAAATATGATGCAAGCTATATGTATCAAGACATTTTAGCAAGAAGGTTTCTTCAGAATGTGTGAATGTCCCTTTATGTAGCCCCAAGCAAAAGTGTGGAGACTTGAAATCCTGAAATTTATAATAAAAAAAATAAAACAATGAAAAATTCAACAAAGAAATAAATTAGCAAAAAGGCAGCTAAAATGTATTAACAGCAAAAATCCTTCAATCCTCAATTCCAATTAATTACATGGAAAGCAAAGATTATAAGCTTCCCCAGAAACAGCATTACAGATTAAACTGACATAAATGTGTTGCCAAGCACACATGCACACTCTAGACCAGTTTCCAAAAATTGACATAAACCAAAACAGCTTTGTGCAAATGGGCCAAGTTCCTCCATAACCCCTGGGCAGCACTAGTCAGCAGCTACACAGAACATTTGATTGAGGTTGCTAGAAGGTTCATTCCACACCAATTCAACCAGGAGATGTTCCTTGGTATCTTGGAATTTGATGCCCACTTAATGGATGGGTGTGGAGGTCAAACTGAAACTAACTTGACGTAAACCATTTTTGAAAAGAAACGTCAGAGTTAATGTAGATCAGATGACAATATCCAGCTTCATAGCCCTAAAACCTAATTAATCAGATTCTAAACACCCAGAACCTAACATGCAGATAAGCAGGCACAATCTTCACAGTTAATAACACACTCATTCATGTCTAAATCCCAATGGACCCATCAAAATAGAAATCACACACATGCACGCGCGCACACTCACACACACGCACAAACACACCCACACACACACAAATGCCAGCTTACTGGCACAAAGCATTTAAGATTTATGAGTCAACATTAAGTTGAGCTTTAATAAAATCATTCTGTTTCTATGTTGCAGTTAAATGCTTTCCTTTGTGCATATAGAACTTCAGGAATATAGAGGGCATTAACATGACTCTTCATTTGAATTACTTAGTTACACAGTGTCTTACTTCTTAATTGGTGGCTATTTGCTCATTTTTTGTGGCTCAAATAAATTGCATACAGATGCATTCAAACATCACAGAGCATGAATCACCCCCCTGTTCACTAGTCCCACACACGCTTAGAGATCAGGAATGTAGGTCATTGGGTTCATTGGCACGGGTTAGCCTGTTTGTAGTGCATTACTGAGCATTGCCAGTGACTGCCTGTATTCCAACCAAAAATCAGACCCACAGAAGGTGACCACGTCAGAAAGGGCGAGGTAGTCTGGTAGTCTGGTTTGGCATGCTACTCCATCTTTAAGTAGCCATGCTCCATATTGACAGAAAGCATCTCCAACACTTCTCCAACACCGTCAGCCCACTTGACCAAAGACTGAATGGTACAGGAAGTGAATGTGGTATGCCTTCATGGCAGGGGTTTTTTTTTTGTAAATTCCAACCTATTCCTTGCTTGTGAAGGCATTTCCCATAAAGTTGAAAGAATTACTAAAAAGATAAAGATTAAAAAAATTGGATTGAAAGATCTCCATCAAGGCCTAAATCTCTAAGTCTAAGAACCTACAGTCGTATCGCCACATCCCACTGCATTCTTTCTAAACCCTGAAGCGGTTCAATTTTTTATGTGGCTTCTTATCATCTGCAAGCAGTGTGGTCTGGCTGACACCCACATGCCCCTTTAGTCAGCCCTGCTGTAGAGAGTCTCTCTGCTCCTCTTCCTCCTCCCCCTGGACACAGAGCCAGCACAAGCTATGGCTCAGACCTCAAGCCCAGTCTGACCTTTCTTCACATATCCAGCCCAAAGTGATCAGCCCCAAAGCCCAATGGTCAGTGGCCCGATTAGCGAAACAACCCGCAATCAATACAACATTCCCTCATCCCCTGCATTAATGAAGTCTTTTAATCGATGAGTTGTCTGTTCGTGATAATTAGGGACTGAGCTTTGTTTTTTGTTCTGTGGACGCTGCCTAGGATGGTATTCCTTCTGGTCCAGCTCATTACAAGATCACACACAACGGGTGTGTTTTTACACACTCTACTCACCAACACAGTAGTTTTGCAGAGCACTAAAAACGTTGTTAAAGTGGCACCTCAGAAACACAATCGGCTACTGTGTTTCAGTAGACATAAATACAATGTCTGCTGAAAAATTAAGAGTATAACATCTTGATTACCTTGTTTAAGTAATGACAGAAAGAGGAAACATTTTTTTGCACTTTAAATTGGTGCCAAAGATGAGAAACTTTAATATCCATTGAGGATACCTTCATATAAATACTAATAATGTTTGGAACAAATGCTGAACAAAAGGTTGATGTCCTTTGGAGCATTTTAATCATCGCATGCAAGTATGTCCATATCTAGTCTCACGGAGAGCTAGAAGGACGTCTAAGAAGCAGATAATCCTTTACAAGTAGTTGGAAAGAATGCTTTGCACTGTAACAACTTCTCTTTGATGTTCATGACAAAAGTAGTCTTGGTCTCTTGAGATGGAAGTTTGCTTCCACATCTGGCGTAGGAATCTTCTTTCAAATTACCGGTAGTACTCTCATTTGCAAAACTTTTCACTGTAGGGCAGATTGACTTGCAGAAGCATGATGCAAGAGAGTGGATTCCGGGGTCTGCCATTTCTCCCCCTCTACCCTCAAACAGCACCGACAGCCCATGTGTCTTCTCCTGAAAAGCCATCAGTTGTACTCACTGACTCTGCATGTTCTTATGAAGAAGCTCAAACTACTTTGAGACACCGAGTTTCCTGTGCATCTTGGCCTGGTCTCAAAGCATGCACAATTTGCTAATGTAGTCTTTCTTGATTTATGAATGAGGAGGGCATGATGATATATGGCTATGACCTTTTTGAGGCCAGACAACACTGGGCAAATAAGATTATACAGCATAAATGGCACAGGATTTGTCTAGATTCTTTATGAAAAACTACTAGCTGGAAAGCTGGAATAATATACATGTAATAAGCATTATAAAAGTATTTAAGTAGATACACACACACACACACACACACACACACACACGCACACAGATACATATATCAGGGTTGCCAACTTTTGAAGATCGCTTGGAGTGAGATCTGAACCTGGAGGAGGTGGCGAGTGTAAATTGTTGACGGGGAGGTGGGGTTGGGGTGGCGAACGTAAGTTGTTGACGGGGGTGTTGGCGAACGTAAAATGGACACAAATTAAGTGTTATAACGCGATCTATCGATCGCCGGTGGTTGGCGCCAAATAAACTAGTTTTTTTTTCGGCGCGAGATATCGGAAGTGTGGCGTGAGAGCGTGTGAAAACGGTCAGAAGCATGTGTCTCACGCTCAATGCATGAGAGTTGGCAACCCTGATATACATACAAACATATACATACACACAATGGACATGCTAATAAAACAATATAAATACTCAAACATGGTCTTTAATATTATTTGGCATAATTATTCCAGTAGCACCCAAAATTGCCATGGAAATCAAGTTTCCTCCACTATAATAAGGTTTGATTGAGCTGAAGGTGTTCATGGCCAAAATTACTAACTACTGCTTAATGCATCACCAAGGAGCTCCACTGTGCTTTCAGATGCAAACTAATTCTCAGATAACATTGTCTGACTTTGTAAGGAATGCCACCTGATCTCCACCTAACCAGCCTCACCTGACACTCATCACCACGCCCCCCCTGTATCTCTACTTAAACGCCCACATTCCACTTCCTAGTCGCGAAGTATTGCCGACTCATGCCGCATACCAAGCCTTTCTATTACCTGTCTGCTTTCCTGTGTTCCGACCCTCGCTTACGTCCCCGACCTTGTCTCCTGCCTAGTCCCTCTGTACCTCCTGACTTCTGCTCCCCCGGTATGACCCTGGACCGTCCTGACCACGCCAAGACAACGCAGTTGTTACTAGTGCTCGTGATACACCTGCCTGTGCTTGTACCAACGTTTCATTTCAATAAAAGCGGTGTTCTTCCGCATTTGGATCCCTCTCTGCCTGTTCAATACGTTACAGAAATACTTCGCCCAACCATGGATCCAGCAGAAGATACACTAAGGACACTCACCGAGACGGTCCAACAACTCGTGGGGATAGTTCGAGATCAAGGACTCCAAGTGGCAGCACTCCAGGAAGCCGTTCGTCTCGTCACAACGACAACCTCCACACCCGTGAGCGTCCCCGTAGCCGTACCCGAACGTTACGACGGGTCTCCCGACCGATGCCGTAACTTCCTCATGCAGTGTTCAATATACTTCACGTACCACCACGCTCGATTCCAAGCAGAGTTGCCAAGAGTCCACTTCATTCTCTCGTTTCTCACTGGTACAGCAGGTGCTTGGGGCACCGCTTTGTGGGACACCAAAGACCCAGCCCTCCAGTCAGAGAACCAGTTCACAGCGCTGCTCCGAGCAGTCTTCGATCACCCTGCTGACGGTCGCGACATCGGAGACCGACTCTACGACATCCAGCAAGGACAACGGAGCACAGCAGATTATGCTAGGGAGTTCCGCACACTGGCAGCAGGGAGCGGTTGGAGCGACTCAGCCTTGAGGACCGTGTTTCGTCGGGGACTGAGGACCGACGTGCAGGTCGAACTCGCCTGTCGGGGAGAAGCATTCTCTTTAGCTGAGTTCGTTCAGGCAGCGATACGAGTAGACAAATTGTTGGGGCCCTACCGCTCCGAAATAAATGACACTCCCATGCCCATGTCCTGTACACCATCTCCCCGCGTATGTGAACAGAACCCCCATGAATCTGATGAGTCCATGCGGCTAGGCAGGTCCCCACTCACTTACCAACCCTTACTGGTTACCCAGAGAAAAAACCAGGTTAACCTACCAGTACTAGTATCTTGGGGGGGCATAGACACGAATCTGTCGGCTTTAGTGGATTCAGGAGCGGCTGGCGATTTCATAGACCGGGACCTAGCCTATCATCTCCACCTTCCCACCGTGCCTATGGATCCCCCCCTGAAAATCAACTCGCTAAACGGACAGCCTTTGGGTGAGGGTGTAATTTCACTTCGTACCTGCCCCGTAGAGCTACGAGTGGGCCTGTTCCACAGCGAGATGCGGGAGTTTTTCTTAATTTCCACGCCCCGGGATCCTCTCATACTAGGCTTTCCCTGGCTATCGGCTCACGACCCGGAAATCTCCTGGAAGAGACGAGAGCTAGTACGGTGGAAAACCCGTTGTCTCGAAGATTGTATACACTTACCACTCCGGTCCTCCTCAGTAGAAAGTCCTGATACACCCCTGTCTGAGGTCATCCCCATACAGTATCGTGGATTCGCTGACGTGTTCGACAAGGACAGTGCCTGTCGTCTGCCTCCCCATCGGCCATGTGATTGCGCAATCGACCTCCTCCCAGGAGCCCCCTTACCTCGTAGGACGAAACCTTACCCTCTCTCACGTCCCGAGGATCAGGCGATGGAGTCCTACGTCACCGAAGCCCTACAGAAGGGATTTATCCGACCATCCACTTCTCCTGTCGCAGCTGGCTTCTTCTTCATCGAAAAGAAAGGAGGGGGATTACGTCCTTGTATTGATTACCGTGCCCTTAACGCAGTCACATCAAAGTACGCTTACCCTCTTCCCTTTATCACCGCCTCACAAGAACGCCTGATGGGAGCGAACCTCTTTACGAAGTTGGATCTACGGAGTGCGTACAACTTGATTCGAATCCGAGAGGGCGATGAGTGGAAAACCGCCTTTATCACCGCCAGGGGGCACTATGAGTACCTCGTAATGCCATATGGACTGACGAATAGTCCCTCCGTGTTCCAGGCATTTATGGATGACATCTTCCGTGATATGATTGATGATTTCGTGTTTGTCTATATTGACGATATCCTGATTTATTCCCCGTCTGTCTCTGAACATGTCCGACACGTCTCAGCGGTGTTGCAACGCCTGCGGGAACACCACCTGTATGTAAAGGCTGAGAAATGTGAGTTTCATCGTTCCACAGTGACTTTCCTCGGATGTACGCTCTCTCCTGGTCAGGTCTCCATGGATACAGATAAAGTCAAGGCGGTCACGGACTGGCCAACCCCCCGTTCTACTAAGGAACTGCTGCGATTCCTGGGTTTCGCCAACTTCTGTCGCCGTTTCATCCGCGGCTTTGGTGAGTTGGCAGCTCCTCTTACCAATCTCCTTAAAGGGGGAAAGTCACGGGAGTTTATCTGGACTGCCGAGGAAGACCGAGCGTTTTCGCTCCTTAAACGGGCTTTCACGTCGGCTCCTGTACTGCATCTCCCTGACCCCCTGCTCCAGTTCATCGTGGAGGTCGACGCCTCGGAGGTGGGAGTGGGCGCTGTTCTCTCGCAGCGTCAGGGAAACCCGCCGAAGTTATATCCCTGTGCCTATTACTCAAAGAAACTGTCAGCCGCCGAGATGAATTACGACGTCGGTGACCGAGAGCTCCTAGCCATCAAACTCGCCCTCGAACAGTGGCGTCATTGGTTGGAGGGAGCGACACACCCCTTCCTAGTCTATACAGACCACAAGAATTTAGAATATCTGAAATCTGCCAAGCGACTGAACCCGCGGCAAGCCAGATGGGCGTTATTCTTCTCTCGGTTTCGCTTCACTGTAACTTACCGACCCGGATCAAAGAACGTCAAAGCGGATGCCCTTTCCCGACTGTATGAAAAGGACACTGTTGTTAAGGAACCCGAGTATATTCTGCAGGATTCCTGTTTCCTTGCTGTCATCAGGTGGGAGATTCAGGAGGAGTTGGATGAAGCCCTGCGTACCGATCCAGGTCCCGTGGAATGCCCCGAGGGTAAACAGTACGTCCCCGTACCCCTTAGAGGGCGTGTCCTCCAACTCGCTCACGACACGGCAGGCACGGGTCACCCAGGTATTACACGTACACGACACCTCATCTCACAACGTTATTGGTGGCCGTCCTGGGAAGATGACATCAGGGATTACGTGTTAGCGTGCTCGGTCTGCGCCCAATCCCGCACTCCCCGTACTCTCCCAGCAGGAAAACTCCTTCCTCTACCTGTTCCTCTCCGGCCCTGGACTCACCTCGCTGTGGATTTTGTCACAGATCTACCCACTTCTGGAGGTAACACAGTTGTTATGGTTATCGTAGACCGATTCTCTAAAATGTGCCGCTTGATTCCTCGCCCCAAACTACCTACAGCTATGGAATCCGCGCTGGATCTGTTTAATTATGTATTTCGCATATACGGCTTACCTGAAGATATCGTCTCAGACCGAGGAGCACAATTCACGTCTCGGGTCTGGAGGCAGTTCTGCAAGCTTCTAGGCATAACTGTTAGTCTGACTTCGGGTTACCACCCCCAATCTAACGGAGAGGTCGAACGATACAACCAAGAATTAGGGAGGTTTCTCCGTCAGTATTGTGCCTCCCAACATGACTGGCACAAATACCTCCCGTGGGCAGAATATGCCCGTAACTCCATCATACACTCCGCAACCAAACTCACACCCTTCCAATGTGTCTATGGTTATCAACCTGCATTCTTCCCGTGGGACAAGACACCCGCTGACGTCCCGGCCCTGGATGAGTGGCTCAAGCGCAGTGCCCGCACCTGGGAGATGGCACATGTCCATTTACGCCGCGCCCTGCACACACGCCGGCTCAACGCGGATCGCCGTCGTCTTCCAGCCCTAATCTATCATCCGGGACAGAGGGTATGGCTATCGACACAAAACCTGCATTTGAAACAGCGTAGTAAAAAGCTTAGCCCACGGTACATTGGGCCATTCAAAATACTCAGCAGAGTCAACGCTGTCTCGTATAAGCTCCTTATGCCTGCTCATTATCGTGTCAATCTTGTCTTCCATGTCTCTCTCCTTAAGCCAGTTCACTACAGTCCGTTCACCACTCCCCCTGTGTCCACTAGCCCTCCGGATCCCCTGGAAATCGACGGTCGACCGGCATACATTGTCCGGGAGCTTCTGGAGTCTCGGCGCCGAAGGAACGGACTCCAGTACCTCGTGGACTGGGAAGGATATGGTCCCGAGGAGCGGGCCTGGATTCCGGCGAGGGATGTCCTCTGCCCTACCATGATCGCGGATTTCCACGCAACACACCCCAACTTTCCCGCTCCCAGACGCCGCGGTAGACCCCCGGCTCGTCGTAGAGCGTCGGGTGCCGCTCCTTTGAGGGGGGGTACTGTAAGGAATGCCACCTGATCTCCACCTAACCAGCCTCACCTGACACTCATCACCACGCCCCCCCTGTATCTCTACTTAAACGCCCACATTCCACTTCCTAGTCGCGAAGTATTGCCGACTCATGCCGCATACCAAGCCTTTCTATTACCTGTCTGCTTTCCTGTGTTCCGACCCTCGCTTACGTCCCCGACCTTGTCTCCTGCCTAGTCCCTCTGTACCTCCTGACTTCTGCTCCCCCGGTATGACCCTGGACCGTCCTGACCACGCCAAGACAACGCAGTTGTTACTAGTGCTCGTGATACACCTGCCTGTGCTTGTACCAACGTTTCATTTCAATAAAAGCGGTGTTCTTCCGCATTTGGATCCCTCTCTGCCTGTTCAATACGTTACAGACTTGATGGCTCTTTACCTATGCATTTAGAAATATAGTAATCAGGTTTATTATAGTTTCATAACACCATTGTAAAGAGACCATATGTGCAATTCAGTGGCTTAAGAGAAATGCCCCTCTTATAATTTTTTTATTGAAACCTTTCATAATATATATTGCTTAAAATCAATGATGACTGGATCAGTAGTGATGGACAAACAACAGTCCAAACAGGGAACATAAGCAGAAGTCATTCAAACTCAAGGAAAACTTTAATTTGTATTTGAGTAACAGCTTCGCGGATGCATTATGACAGGGTGAAAAACCATCACACTCACTTATAACTCAATATATATTTTAAAGGCATAAGCTACTCCAAAGATGCTTTGTGACTAATAAAATTGAAGTTCAAAGAAGAGCACTATGATCAAAGAGCTAGAATTTTCAATTTAACCCTAATGTAATCTTTCACAGAAATGATGATACCTTTCAACCCCACATTCAACCAGTACGAAATTTGATTGGTTTATATTTGAAACCTAATGATGGAAAACTCACAGCAGAGTCAAGTTAAGGGGAAACGTGAACCACTGGACTAAATGCCCTCTCTGCATGAATCATCTCTTGAGTGTGGAAGCCTACTTTAATGAAGTGCTTTGGCCTTGTTAGAATCAGAGGCATAGAGCCTTTGGCACAATAGACTTCTTACTGCAATGTGTGACTTCCACAATCATTTTTTTTTATCCAAGCCATATTACCCCATTACTCTAAATTAAAAAATTATACAGAAAGGCTAACATTAAGAAATATGTCTGATTAATTAACCCAATGATTCCAATTTTAAATAAGAAAAATAGAAAAAGTAGCTACTTCATCATTTGGAACACTGTTTATACCAGCCTAATCAAATTCAGAATATGCACAAATAATTCAGTTTTCAGAATGACCGATAGTTGTCTCCAAACCTAGGACCTTACTAATCTGACATAATTTCAAGAGCTAAATAAGTTGGAAGATTAGAGAAAATATGATGACTTGTTAAAGAACAATCAATCTCTGAGTGGTGCTTAAAAACGTCACTTAACATGCTATTCTGGCAGCATTCAGGGCTAAGTGCAACAACACACCTACACTAATAATCATTTTGGCAGGCCCTGACCCTGTGACCCTTGTGAGGCAAGCCCCTGTAAGATACAAACACCAAAAAGAAAAACAGGAGTACAAGAGAAAAGAAGAAAAAGTAAAGAGTATACAAGGCCACCACACAACCTTATATAAAGTCATCCTACAACTCAAGAAAGCAGCTCCCCTGTCTCTGATCCAAAATAACAGCTTTCTGCATAACTTCTCTAAGATAGCATGAAAGCCACCAACAGGGAGTATATTTTTCAATGTGAACAATCATCTTTAGTTTCGTTCATTTCTCACTGCCTGGTCTGCTTTTGGTGTTGTGCTGTGGAATACTGCAGAATTATTAAAAAGAACTAGAAGATTTATGAAACAGTTCAGCAGTAAAGCTGCTACTGCCAGCCAGTGATAAAAAACAAGTCTCAAGAAATGTGTGAGAAAGGTCACATGTATAAGTAGAACCTTACTGTAGGTCTTGGAGATATATCTTTATTTAAATATTACTACCTGAAACTAAACAATGACCTTGGACCTCTGATCATATTTCTTTGCCACTTTTCAGACTGATCTAGTAGTCTAAGTATTAGATAAAGAGCACTCTGTGTGCGAGTTTGCGTGTTTTACATGCAAACAATTAATTACACCAATGTTACACCTGCTGCCAGTCACATAGGTTTCATGTACTATGCACAGACAATAAAATGCTGAAACTGTTGACAACCCCATTAAAAATTATACTAGCTTTGTGGCAACAATATGTGAACAAAGGTTTTCAATTTCTAAAATGTATGAAATATCTACTTAAGACTGAACTCTGAAGAGTTATGACAAAATATTATGCAATAGCGTTCTCACCCTATGAGACCACAGAACTGTCCATTAAGAAGCCTGACCGAGTGTATGGAAGAAGGGCTGATGGGAAATAGTCATATGAGGCAACGTGATGAATTTTAATGTAATATTCTAAGATGAGAAAACAACCTGAAAGTGCTAGTCAGGACGCACACCCTGTTAAGATTGAACGAAAGCCTGAGGCACATCTCACCTCTCAGGTGCCACAAGTTTCCTTTTTAGACCCCCCCCCCCAACCTCCACTCCCACTCCACATTTAGCAGATTGCCAGTCTCAGAAAAGACATTGAAACACAACGATCAGTAGGTTGTACCAAGAACACTTGTTCACATTTAAAATTAAATGATCTGTAGTATTTTTTCAATGAAAGTTTTATTTTGAACTGTATTAATTTTTTATATTGCCATTGCAAGTGACAATATAAAAAATTAATACAGTTCAAAGTAAAACTTTTCATTGAAAAAATACTACAGATCATGAATGTTTACTGTGGCCAGATTACACTATATCTAATCATTTAATCATCAGTAGTTACAGATTGCATAAAAGGGACACAAAATAAGCATCGCATGCATGGACACCAAGAACACTTCATCCCTGTTACAGGTTTTTTATCCATGCATAGTACTCCACCGGGCGAGAGCCGCACTCGTGCTTGTCAAAGTCTCCCTCACCCACATGTCTGATCATGCATGCAAAGATGCATCAGTGCAGTTTTAAATGCGCTGTGGGAGGGGGCAGAGGGATCACATGTGCCCTGACAGGTCCATGAATATTCAAGGGCGCTCATCCTCACACACCCACAGCTCACAGCTCTGCTCGGCACACGCGCTACATGCAGCGTGCTCACTCCTCACACATCATAGGTCTCACACTGATTTAGGTTTGTCACGTGGGAATTTGAGACTACAGAAACAGAAACAGTATCAGCAGCCCTACAGCACCACCGCCAGCAGCCCTATTTTTGTCAAGCAACTACAGCAAACTAACGCAGTTACTGCGCGAATGTGCCATTGTGGTTTATTCAAACAGAGGCACGTTCAAGGAGGTTAGCCGCAAATGCATTGGGTGAAAAGGAATACATACTCATCATCCACTTCATCGGAAACACCCACTCTTGCACCTACACACATTTTATTAAGTACACCTACGGTATCTTATAGGTGCATATTTTTAGGTGTACAGACCATAACCCTTCTGTTGGAATGCACAAAATATCATCTGCCCTCTTCCCCATTCCACACATTTACATTTATGGCATTATGAGATGTTCTTATCCAGAACAACTTACAAAAAAAGTGCTTCAGTTGTATACTCAAAGTTTACTTAGCTAGCAAAAGTAGGTTAGAGCCCAAACATTCCCTTAACCATAACCAGAGTCATAGCCAAAACCAAGCGTCAGTGCTGGAACCTAGAGTGAGAGATACAATACAATACAATACTGTAGAACAACACAATTGGAAAGTAATTATTAAACAACGGCAGGAGTTTTGATAACTGCCATCAAGTAGAAGGCAGCAGGTCCATTTTTCACTTTAAAAGTAAGCATCAGAGTTTTAAATCTGATATAAGCAGGTACAAAAAGCATGATTAGAAAATATAGGTGAGTTGAAGAACAGCCATTTTTGGGTCTGATGGCATTTTCATTTCTGAAAAGCAGAAACTGCATGACCAAATCAACGTCTGTGACTCTGAGAATGACAGCTGGACACCTATAATTACATCAAGGTTTCTTACATTTTCAGATGGAGTGATCAGGGAGTTCTCAAACGAGATGGCAGTGATCCCTGGACCAGTTGCTCTGGGGATCAGTAGAATCTCGGTCTTACTGGGACTCAGCTTTACGTGGTGGGGTGCCAACTATGATGAGATGTTGGTCAAACATGCCTAGTTACAGCTTGTCAGAAAGGAGAAAGGAATTGTTCAGTATTATTGGTATAGCAATGGTAAAATTATCCATGGGAGGATATTATTTTACCAACAGATGCAATGTAGACAGAAAAGGTTTCAGAACTTAGCCTTGTGGGACACTAGTAGAGAGTCTACATAGATCCCTGCAATGCTACCAAAAAAGACCTTCCCTCTACGTAGAACTAGACCTATTTCACTGTTGAGCCAAAGCTTCCTAGGTCATGGAGATTTGACAGGTGAATTTTGTGGGTCACCATGTCAAAGACAGCAGAGAGGTCTAGAAGAATCAGGACCAATGATACTTTGACTGACCTAGATGGATAAGGACTAATATAACAAATGAAGACATGAGCAAAAGAGTGATGGATCCTCTTAACGTTCCGTTCAAACAAGGTGTCAAGATCCTCAGTAGTTCGAGAGATAGAGGGTAAGGAAGGAGGAGGATTGAGAAGGTAGGGTGAATGAGGTAAAAAATAATAAATTAGGTGAATGTATAAAGTTTGCATGGACTAGATGTTGATGCTTCCAACTTCTCTTTGCAGAATGCAGCTTTTGTAGTTCTAACTTCTGAAGGGAACATGAAAATAAAAAATAATGGAAAGAGCGAAGATGCAAATCTAGTTTTAATCATAGCTTTCTAAGTTCCCTGCAGAAAAGAGGAGGAAGAAACAGAGTGAAAGTCAATGAATGTGTAGGCATTGTGCGGACAAGGAGAGAAGAGAGTGGGATAGTGATGGATAAAAATTATGATCTGAAAGGTGAAGGGGGGGGGTATTATCTTGATATCCACTGCTGTGCTGAGTCAGGCCTGGTGAATATCTTGTCACGTGTGTTGCCTACTGTGTGCATCAGAGGAGACAGGTTGAGGTTGAAGTCAAAAGAAAAAGACGAGTGGATGAAGGTTAACATGACTGCAGGTTGTCTGAAGTCACCAAGGAGAATGATAGGAACTCCATCAACAGGGAAGAGACTCAGAAGAATGTCCTGCTCATCTACTGTACGAAATTGCCTAAAGGACAAGGCGGGCAATATATGACAGCGATATGAGACTTAGTGAGAAAGGATACAGTATATGGCATTCAATAGAGATTATGGAAAGGTGAGGGAAAAGTGAGTGGAGTGAAACCATTATCGAGAGAGAAGCAAACTTGTGCTACCAACACTACCAAGCTATAGGTGAGAACTGGAGAAGAAAAGGCAGAAGAAGGAACACCTGGGGTAGCTGAGGTGTCTGGTGTGCTCCAGATTTCCATGAGAACAAAGAAGTGAAGTAAATTCAAAGATATTAGGGCTGAGATGCAGTCTGCCTTCTGGACATCAGATGGGCACTTCCAAAGACCACCTGCAATCCCAGTCTGAGACTGTAATGACCATGAAATGTAGATGAGGTTTTGGTATTGCACTTTCTTGTGGTGGTGATGGAGTTTCTATGGTATAGACTGTCATTGAAAAATACATGATGGAAGTATATAATACAGAAATAAAAAGTCAATATATTGATAAGAAGATCTGACACTTAGCCACGATAGAGTAAAGTAATATCCATGTTAATTGCAGGGATGGAAGGATGTCCAATTACCCACTAGAGATGTACTGACTTTACTGACTCACAAACCACAGGAACACAGCAGGCTTTTCTGACTCACTGAACATAGAACACTGCTGACCTCACTGTCCACAGGAACACTGCTGACCTTTTTGACTCACTGACCACAGGAACACCGCTGACCTCACTGACTAACTGTGACACTGCAACAGAGACGCTGCGTGAGGTGGAAGGATGTAAATGTAGAGAGGCATTTAATAAAGTAGATGAGAACAAAATGAAATAACATAGAAGCAAGCACAAAATGTGAGGAAAAGAGAACATAAAAGTAATACAAAGTGTAAACATTGTAACGTGGCTTGCGCCACGGAGCGAGAGGACGGACACAAGTGCTGAGAAGAGCGAGATTTATTCAGGGGAATACCGTAATCATCGTCGGATAGCCAGGCAGGGTCGATAACAGGAGGGCAGTCCGTAAAACAGGCAAAGACAGGCATCACAAGACAGGGGGCACGGAAAACAGGAGAAACACGAAAACGGTCAGGCACAGAGAACAGCGGTGGGATAAACACGATCACAAATGAATTCAAAATACCGGACAAAGGACAAGGGAGACTCAGGGGCTTTTATACACAGAACTAAACTAGGGACAGGTGATGACAATGACACAGGGGCGTGGTAACAAACGAGGGATTCATAAAACTAACGAGCAGGGCGGGACAAACGGGCAAGAACACAGACACGAGGGAACCCAGAGTGACAGCTAGGAGAGGGGGCGTAGCCGCACGTGACAAACATCAACATAACATAACGTACTTAGAAGTACTTAGAACTCAGAAGTGAGTTCTATATTATTACAATAGTAGAGAATAACAGGACATGTTCATTTCTCTTTTTTGTCAGCACTGCTTCTCTTGTTGACTCTGTTAATCTCATCAGTACTGCTAATTATGCCTGTCCTGCATATATATATATATATATATATATATATATATATATATATATATATATATATATATATATATATATATATATATCTTTAATATAGGCAGACACACCTAACGTTGAATTTAGTTGCCTTGAACTCAAGCTTGTAAATGTAGGCCCTGCATTTTAACTCCACTTGCACCGAGAACTTTTGCGCTTGTTTTTGTAAACTCCCATCACCTGTAAAATAAATAACTAAAATAAATTATTTATGTAGGCCTCTGTTTACGTATGCACTATAACAGAAATCTGTCCTCATAAGGCAGATTATTGAGACTCTAGAGAGCATTTTCATCACATCTTGTTCTCGCTCAGTGTATGCGACCGGTGGTTTTTTAGGCCTACCTCAGTTTCTAGCATTGCCTCGGCGTTTCAGCACGATGGATTCTCCTCTTCCCATTTCACTGCGATTTTAATTGTCCTGTTAGCAGGGTTGCCAACTCTCACGCATTGAGCGTGAGACACACGCATTTGACCGTTTTCACACGCTCTCACGCCACACTTGCGACATTTCACGCCGAAAAACAAATCTAGTTTATTTACCTCTGATCCACATCTACGATTCAATGAGTTACTAGTTCGCTCTGGCGCCAACCACCGGCGAGCGATAGATCGCGATATAACATATGTGTCCATTTTACGTCCCCCCTTTCTATAAAGAAACATACTTAAGCAGAGAGAATTAGAATAACGTACATTTGAAAGTTACTTCGCCAGGAGATAAAGTTGTGCTTGCGTTGAGCCTTAGTGGCTGACTAAATATTCAGCCAGTTTAGGGTTCCTCGGTAGGCAGCATATTTAAGGGGTCTAAGAATTGGAACAGCCTAGCCTACGTGGGACATGGTGAACTGGCCAGAGATGTTCTGCCACTGGGTGAACAGATGCCATGAAGGAGTGGACTTGGCTGTACCTGCCTTTGGTTTTCTCTTTTACAGATAGTACTCAAACTGGTCATCTGCTGTTGGAGCCCATCTGTGATAAGGAACAGAGTTGTACATTCAGACGCCAGCACCAGCATTGTCTTCTGCTGTGATCTGTTTGTCATTACTACTGTTTGTCAGAATGATTCTTGATATCATCTTACCCATTTCGTCCATGAGTTGTTTATGGCCACAATATCCATTTTCATTGGATGTATGTCCTAGATTACACCATTTGTTATATTCTTGACACCTTTGCATGGGAAAACCCCACAAGGTTGGCAGTTTTGAAACACTGGCCTCCGCTAGTTTAGCACTGATGACCATGACTTGTTTGAAGTCACTGAGATTTATTTTCCCATTCTAATGTAGATTCCTACCAAAACAGATCCACAAAAAGCTCAGCTGATTTTAATGTCGCACTCTGGGGTTGTGTATTTAATTTCCAAGGAGCAAAGCTCCAATCATGAAAGGTATTAGTGTATCTAGTGCCATTCAGTATATGATTATAAATGATATTGTTCCTCATTCCACTGTAATCCACATCATGTTTATGCTTGCTGATGGTGTCACCAAATGACCAGATGTTTGTGCTGGATTTTTGAGCTAGTCGTATGAGATTCTTATTGCAATGGCTTAATTATTCGTACCTGCTGCATGATTTACACTGAACTCTGATTTTATTGCACAGTGCAATGATACAAAGGCATCCACATATTATAGGGCTACATGTGTCTTTGCACGCCCATAAAAATAAGGGCATACAAGTCACCCATAACTAAATAACTTGAACAGTGGTCTACACAACTGACCTTCAATTAAAAAGGTTTACCTCACAGTGAAAAAAAGCTATTCATGTTATTCAGTTTCATATTCATATCACATCAACATGCATAGAGCACTGTCACAAAGCAGCAAACACATACCAGCTTCCTAAAAAATTAAGACTTTAATTAAAGTTAAACTAGCTTCATAGTGCCAACTTTAGATGAAGATGATATGAAATAACAAATGCTCCATGTGAACTCAGCAGCATACATGCTCCTCCAATCCCGCTAAGAACATCTGCCTTTTTAAATGCAAATTTCTAGTCATCAGTATAAAATCTGAAATCTTTGTCAACAAATTTCAAATTTCAGACATTAAACAAACACTTCTTTACCACACTCATAGCCCAATTTCACTGCGGAAGGCTATGATGCAATATTCCACAAGTATCATTTAATTTCTTTGGCTAGATAAATAACATGTTACAAGCATGAGGACTGTCGTCACTGTTGGCTGTCAACGGAGAAAACATCACTTTAAGTTTACATCACAAGCCCTCTAACTGCTTGGCTTTCTTTTAGTGTTTTAGTACAGAACACAGCTGGAAAGACTGATGGAAATGCGAAAATCAGTAGTTTACTGCCACCCAGTCAGCAAAAAAGAAATAAATCTCACCAAGGTCTAATGGGCATTCTGCATATCTACAAGCAGAATGCCCATTACTTTAGGATTTAGAGATATATCACATATGTAGTATCTGCTCATTTAAATTAGACTACTTGAAGCTAAACAAAGGCCTTAGCCCTCTGGAGTCACTGCAAGGTAATTTTCAGGTTCAGTACTTCTTAATATCACCTCTTCAATAAAACATAAAACAACAGGCCATTTTGCTATTTCTATGTCACTTGTCTGAGGTAGGCTATTTGACAGAAAAAAAAACAAAAGCATGAAACCCCTTGCTATTAATACTTCTCTAGCTCACACCTTCTGTCATTATAAATGAAAAGATGTTAATATAATTGTATAACCACAAATCTCTACAATACTGTGGTGTTAAGATCATAGTAACCAATTAGTGTGTGCCCAAAGTTGTCACTCCCCCTCATAATTGTTTCATGTTCCTGAGGTTTGATCTGATGGTCTCCCACGTTTGTGTTTTGTTTTGTCTCCATATATGCAATGCAGTGGGCAATGTCATAGAAATGAATGCATGAAGGAGAAAATGCAGTCAAGAAACAAATGTGCTGTACAAAAACGATGCGATTGATGAGATGATCACAGACACGTTTTGAAAAACATGAGTGGATGTCTAACCTACCTTCAAGGTACAAGGAACTCACCAAGTCTCTTATTATAAATGGAGAGCCTTGTGTTCATGATTCATAGTTCAAGGCCTTGGGCCTAGCACATCAGCAAGAAACTCATTAGTGTGTGTCCAAAATACACAGGTGTAATCATTAGGAAGGGGTTGAGTGTGTACAAAGGGGTTGAGTGTGTAATGCATTCTATTACCACAATGCATTTGGTGGAGACCCACAACTTGTCATTAAAATCATGCATGTGCAATGCAAAGGACATCAGAAATGTAAATATACATGGAAACACTGGAACATCATATATTGTATGGTTTACACCATATACACCAGGGGTGCTCATTACGTCGATCGCGATCGACCGGTCGATCGCGAAGGAACTGTCGGTCGATCGCGAAGGAATGTGCGTAGATCGCGTCACATAAAATAGTAGTAGATGAATCGCACATCTGCACTGACGGTTGTATTTTGATTGACATTCACGGCAGCCAATCTGCAATCCACTCAACAAATTACGTTCGCCACCCCCCCCCCCCCCCCCCCCGCTCAACATATTACGTTCGCCACCCCCCCCCCCCCCCCCCCCCCCCCCCCCCCGCTCAACAAATTACGTTCGCCGCCACCCCGGTAGATCTTTCTGACTGGGTCATCTTATAAGTAGCTCGCAAGCTGAAAACTGTGGGCACCCCTGATATACACCATCTAAACCTCATCTTTAAACACATCACAGTATCAAACACTTCTCATCTGGACAGCCCCCGCTGCATTTAGTAGCTTTGACTGCAAGACTGAGGATGCTCTGCTAAAAGTGTAAAACAAAATAATCTACAGCATAAAGAAAAAGTTACAGGTCTAACAACAGCAAACATGTCTAGTGTTTATGAATAGTTAAGTGACAGTAAAAGTGAAAAAGGCAGCAGTTGTAAAATCAACTTATGCATAAGTAGAATGGCCATATGTACTGCAGGATAAAGCTACATGTAGACTATAAAATCCAATGCCCCTGTAACTGACTAGTAATAGTTATTAAGTCATAAGTAGCAACAGTAAAACAGGCCAGTATACCACACTGACAGTGACAGGAATAAATAAAGTGTTCAGTGAGTTTGTTTTCTGTTCAGCAGTGTGATGGCTTGGGGATAATAGCTGTTTCTAACTGCTTGTGTGAAACTAGATGCTTCAGTGGTGTTTTCCACAAGCAGCTACCCTGGACACCCATTGTAATTGGTGATGTTTTTCAGGTCTTTTTAAGACACAGTTAACTATACAAATCCTGTTGGGAGGTTTTTGCTAAGGGGCAGTTCAGCTGTGGTCCTGTGGAAGCATGACCTCTCCCCTTGCTCCAGTCCACTATTTTCTCAATTTGCTTTGCTAACATTTATGAAGAGGTGATTATAAGAGCACCATAGAGCCAGGGCTTTCATATCCTTCTGTTGTGGCAGAGATAGCCCTAATGGTGCTGTCATTGACAAATCTTAAGGTGACTTAGGCAGCACTGTGCAGCACAACCATTTGGGAACTGAGAATCCAGGAGGCAACTGAACAGGGTCCCTGAAATAACTTAGGGTGGAGGTTAGAAGGCTGTCTACTCTGACTACCTGCATCAGTTCTCTCAGGAAAATCTAGTGGCACATTCAGGTCTAGATCCTGTGGTTTGGTGAAACGTTTGAACAAAAGCACTGAATGCTGAACTGTACAGTCAACAGCTCAAAATTCAAATAATGGTGGAGCGTATTGTACATGTATAGGCAACAATTTAAAAAGTTGCTGAGCTTTACCATAAAGGAGGCCAGCCCTATTTCTGTTAGCAATCATAGTCATCGACTGTCTAGAAGGACATTATTTCATGAAATATTTATTTTTCTAGGGCTTTTTCTTCAAACACACCTTTCTTACTCACACTTTTATAGATAGATAAATTCTTGGATATATAGAACAGGACATTTCGGACAGAGGTACTTCATCAGTTTTGCAAGCAAAGTGTATTCAACAAAGCCAATGAGATATAGTTCTTTTTTGGGGGGAGTTGTGGAAAAACAAAAACAAACTGACATCAGAAGTGATTTTGAGTTGAAAGAATAATGAAGGTATCCTTTGTAGGGAATGGCTTTTGGTTTTTAAAAGAAGAACCTTATAGTGAGGTTTCCAAATCCTCACTTGCTCTTTGTTATTGTAACAATGAGCAAGTGGAGGCAGGATGCAAACACTGAGTAGAGCAAGTTAAGGGCAAATCCATAACCAGTTATACTGCAATGGTCCAAGGTCGAAGAACAGAGAAGTTAGAGAAACAAAACCCAACTACATATTAAACACAAGGAACTGAATACAAAAGCTCAGAGTTAATGATCAACACTGGGAATATACAATATATTCAGGAATATAATATATATATTATATATTATATTATATATATACAATATATTCAGGAATTCAATATACAGGAAAAACAGGTAACAACTGCAATGATGAACAAACACTAGAAAATACACAGCACACACAAAGCCCACACAATATACATGAAAACACAACACACAGATAAAACCCACACAAAATGCATGAAAACATAAAACACACGGCAAGCAAACAAGACCGAAACTGAAGCCATAACAATGGACACTTTCGCCATGGTGTTGGCGATGCTGGTGGGGGGGATTTGGTGCTGGTTGAAAATATGGTCTACTACAGAAGCAAAAAACACAATAGCACAAAATGTCCTTTTCAAAGAAACTGTTTTATATAAAAATGCAATCAACTTCCACCCACATCCTTGGTTTAATGTTTCATGAAAGCAGACAGGAGGCTCTTATTAGGAGCGTTCATAACTAATTAGAGCAACACTATTAGCCTGATGATATACGGCACTTACAGAGCAAACTCTCATTATAATCATGCTGCCAGTCAAAAGCCTGCACACAGGATGGCACTCTCCTCTGCCCTGGCATGGCATGGCGTGCCATGCTCTATCCAAATCCTATCCATATATGTGGTTTCTAAATGCAGCTTCCGTCTTATGTAAAGGCCATGGCAGGAAATTTTACTGCTGATAAAGAGTAATGAGCTTCTCTACAGTTTTATCTGTTTCTAATTGCATTTGCTGTAATAGGTTTTAATTGCCTCATTTTGCTTAATTCTGTTTAAGTGAAAAACAGCATTAAGGCTGTAATAGCACTCAAAAAGATTAAATAATTATTGAATGTTATCAGTCATTAGTCTACAGTTGTCCAATTTAATAATAATCATTTCCTTTTATGATAATGAGTTGATGATATTTTTTTCTTTTTTATTTCAGGTATTTTTGTCTATCATGGTGATAGAGAAATATGCAAATAGGATTCTAAAGCAGTCTGTTAAGATTTCCTAAATAGCATAATGACATCAAACTGTAAAATTATTTGTAATTAAATTGACAAACCTCAGACTCTGTGTATTTTTGGAGGGGAGAGGCAAGAATCTCAACAAGGTGTTTAAACACATGCAGCTGAGAGCAGCGGTATAGGTATAAATCAGCAGCAGAGTGTTGGGTCCTGCCTGCAGGCCTCACACACAGCTGCTGTGTCTCCTGTGTGGCTTTGCTGCACTGCATTTCATACAGATGCAGTATTTAAATCACTTGAATCTGAGGTCAGTTGTGTAATATATGGTAACATAAAATGTGAATTATCATGGCAAAACATAACAAAGATGACAAAACCTGAAACATATTTTATATATCTAAAGCTAAATGTAACCATATAAGATACAGCCCAGATCAACACAATCATAGCACCACAAATACGTTTTCATACCTAGTTCAGTTCAATACAAATACAAATTAGTTTAGACCAGTGCTTAATCCTGGTCATGGTCCTGGCCCTGCTGTGCATATTTTAGAGTTCTCTATCACCTGCTACTGTTGAGAAACATTTGTTTGTGAATTCACATCATGATTTTAGTACTGGAACAGAGGCGAGGTGACCGTGGGAGGGAAAGAACCTAGGTGAACTCTGAGCCAGAGTTCTGTTCAGCCTCCATAGATAGGAGAACCTGGCACAGAAAGCTTCAGGTAATATCCGAGATATCTGCTGATCGGATTTACTAAGGTATTGTTTATAACTGCGGTAGAGTCATGTTGCAGTAAAGATGGTGTGGTCTGGGATGTCCTGTCTGGATGTAGAGGATGCCATGCAGTGGTGTGCAAGAAGGGTTCATGATCTCATAGGGGTGGGTAATGAGTCTGTATGGTCAATACACACTTGATTAGTACAGGTGGGGGAAAGCAGTGTGTTGAGTGAACTGATTTCCTCGAGGAAGTAATTGTTGTGGAGTCTGGTAGTGGCGGCATGGATGCACGTTGCAGGAGAGTGAAGAAATGGAGAGGGTTGTGGTAAGAGGCACTGATGGGTGAAGAGACCCTGATGATCTTCTCAACTGTTTTCACAGTCTGCTGTAGGAACTCGCTGTCTGAGACCATGCAGTTCCCGTAGCAAACTGTGAGACAGCTGGTCAGGATGATCTTTATAGTTCCCCTATAGAACATGGTGTGGATAGAAGGAAGATGTGAAAGCAGTGCTAGATTTTCTTTGCTAAGCAGATGAAGTCAAGTATCCAGATTTCCAGGGAGTCTTCTTTGATGGCTTGTTATTCTACCCTTTAAATCATGTGTAAAAATTGCTCAGTGTGTCTGGGGGTGAAATGTCTCCGTTACAAACATATGATGACACAATGTAGTCAGTCATGGCCTGCTTCTTCGTATATTCTCCAGGGACAGGTTAGCTGGTGCTGTGCAAAGGGTTGCCTCATTATATGAAAACAGTATCCTGGGTTTTACAGTTATATGACGTAAGTTCTCCTCTATACCACCACTTACATTAAAAAATCAAGCTTAGCCACTGTATCCAGTGTATCCTATTTCTAGGGGACGTTCAGGAAAATGCCTTATTATAATGTACACTTATAATATACAGTTTTCTTTCGGGTGAAGTGATATTCAAGGCAAGACATGTAAGACAACAGACGACCTGAATTTCCAGATCAGTTAATCAATCATATTGATAAGCAGTGGGTTTCCCGAAACGTTCGTAGTGCTAAGTACTTCGTAACCTCGTTTGAAACATATGAGGTTAAGAAGTACTTAGCGCTACGAACGTTTCGGGAAACCCACCCAAGTTTAGTAATATGTAGTAGTATAAAATTAAAAAGGGTGAGAGTGAATAAATAGTAAATTCCTTCCCAAGCTCATTAAAAATCCACTTTGCTACTTCTTAGCTTGGCAAAACTTAAAGTAGGATTTCCTGCAGAATCTGTTCTGCAATCTGAACGAAGCTTCAGTTTTCAGTTCAGAAGCTGGTGTCTATCTAATCCGTTAATCTTTAGTATTATCTTCGATTATTATTAGCTTGATGCTACTTTCCTAGTTCTCTTCTCCTGACAGAGCTCCTCTATAATAGAGCCGTCAGCCATCTATGAGTTTGTTGTGGTTTTTGTTTTGTTTCTGCTTTTTTATGTTGTCAGCTTATTTCTTCTGTTATCTGCCTCTATTTGAGTCCCTCTCCCATGTGTAAGTTTACGAGGCAGAGGCAGGAGACAGAGGCAGGAGGCAGAGGGATTGTTTTTGTTTTGTGAAGTTTTATTTAAACAATGAAGATGACATGCAGCAAGGAACTTGAAATAGACAAAGACTGACAAATAGACAAAGACTGACAAAAAGACAAAGACTGACACATTTGCGTTAACAAGATGATGGACTGGAGAAATGAGTAACACAGTTGCACATTCACAGATAAACACACACACACACACACACACACACACACACACACACACACATAGACACACACACACACACAGAAGGTAGGAGTCAGGGCAGCTACCTGTTAACACGACTATACATAATATGCTCTTGATTATATTGTTAGCCATCACCAATCATGTGACCATGTGTTCTGCGCATGCCTCATGGGAAGCTTTCGTTGTTGCCCCAGTAGAACTCTGATTGGGAGACGGTTGTCAGAGAAACGGCATGTTTTTTTAGTTCTTCTCATCTAGGTCTCAGTTACCATATATCAGCAAGACTCTAGTTAGCTTCTCCCAGTCTCAGCTGGTAGTGCCTCTTTGGTGCATTGCTAGTCAGGGTCCTAGCTGACTCCAGACAAGCCTCCTGTTTCAGGATGTAGACATGTTCCAGGAGGAGAAAGAAACACTTTCAGACTTAGACTTACTCTATAACTGCATTTAATACCACAAATTGTTAAACCGTGTTGACAAAGCCAATTTCTCAAAAGTTGCATATAAATCTGTTCTTTAAATTTTTGTTTCTAAGTTTTTGAAAATAGCTAATTTTTCTAATTTTTTTGTTAAATGAACTATATGAACCATTTCAATGCTATTTCACATGATGTATTGTGCTGTCTCAGACAGCAATTATATGACTTTTGTGAGGGTGGCCTCCTCTTGCCAATAGCCACTGGCACTAGGCAGCAGTATAGGCAACATGGAATTGTTTTTATTATGTTGTCTGTCGCTTTCTCCTGTTTACATTAGCCCAAGTCTCCCCCAGGTGGAATGTTTTGTCTGTGAGTAACTACACCACTGGGGGGCTTATTTTGTCATTATGTTTCACCTTATTTAAGTCTGTTTAGTTTGTTGGGCATTGAATGTTACATTGGCTTTTTGGTCCACTTTTTAGTGCACTTTTAAACTAAATTTTCATTTGTTTAATTAAATGATTTATTTTAAGTTTCGTGTTTCCTTCCTTTTTTCTGTATGTTCTTCTGTGACAGATCTGTTGTTGCAACATGTCCAAAATCCTAACAAATAGTTTGTATTGTTAATAGTTCATTTTATTGAGCACTGAACTCCAGTGAGACTAATTGTTTCTGGTCAGTGTTTAGTCTATGACAACATTAGCATTTTCCAACTATTTGATGTCACTTTTAAATTACCGTTCTTGCTTGTTTTGCAATGTAAGCAGGAGAACTTCACAGGAAGTAGGACACCAGAAACTTACTGCTTCAGGCTATATTACAATTAGGCAAACTTGAAATGGGCATGTTGGCTAATGCACTGCTGTATATATATATTCACCTGCAAAATGATATTGTTCTTGCTGTTTGATGGATTAAAAGCATCCCTGCATTCACAAATGAGGAAAAATACAACTCATATTATGTTAAATTGCAGTTCTGTTAGTAAAATGTAAAAGGCTATTAAAACAGTGCAATGCAGTAATACATTTTAAACAGAAACAACAATAATCTCAAAACAACACTATGCTTTCTTTAGTGTGTGGTAGATATAATTTGAGTTTTCTAGAGTTCTGCGGATCACAATACAATGTAATAGAAAAACACAAGTCTGTATGTGACTGCATTGTGTTAACAGACTAATCTGATAATGACTTGTGCAGAAAGGTGCCAGGATATATCTACAGTGATGATGGTTTTCAGGTTAATAAAGCCCTAAGGACTTTATTACAGAGGTTTTCATGGTGATGGCAGGACTTGTGGGATTTAATGTGAATTTATAGTGACAAAATAAGGTAGGCCATTCTTATCCAAAGCTCATGTGTGGCTGGTCCCCTGCTGGACAGGAAGGCTCCAGGATTCTTTCATTAGGATCCTTTTAGCATTCGGAAATTCTTCATGTCGATTATTCTGACAGCTTTTTCAGCATCAAAAAAGTGGTTGCATTAATAGGGCTAATGGGGTGTCTTTTCACAACGCACATGCTGACGGACCATTTTTCCTCAGGAAAAAGTCCTGTGAAAAACCACCGACTGTTTTATGCGTCAGGGACAGCACTCTGCTCGGGTTCTTTCAAGTAGCTTTCAACTTCATTCTTTCTTTGTGTTCTCACCAAAGGTTTCCTGAGTGTGCTTGGTCATTTTCAAGTTCCACAACTGCTGGGTCTGCTTACAGCAGGCAGTAAAAATAAAATAGAGTCCGAAAGCAGAAGACCCAAATGACACATGATAATCCGCTGGGTTGCCAGTTTACACCTACTCTAGAGTCATACCTTCAAGGTGCCAATTCTTTTCTCAGTCCATTCTTAGTTTTGTCTTATATGGGAAAATGTAATGACAGCAATAATAATTTGGTGTGGACCAAAACAACCTATCAAAGACCACTCGGGAGAGATGACTTTAGGCTGACTTTAAATGAATCCTGGTGTACATCAATGGCAGTGACAGCACGCTTGAAGTGAACTGCAGAAAATTTTAAAAAGTGCATTATTTCTGAGTTGGCTAAACAGCAGGAAAATGAGTTCCAGGAGATAGTCCTGGAGAATTGCAGAAGTAGACTGCTTGAAGTTTGGGATGTGATGTGATCTGCATTTTCCACTATCAGGGTGATGGTGTCTCTGTTTAAATCAAGATGGTGGTAAAACCATTTCATTGATTGATTAGTGGAAATAACTCCAATAATCAGCAGATCAACGCCACCAGGACAGTACTATCTCAATGTACTATCAAAATATACTAGACTATTATCATTAATCTGACTTTGCACTGAATTTCCTTTGCATCCCTGGTTCCTTATAATTCCTTGTTTGTTTGAGTTGAGGTTAATTTTTTATAGCCCGAGGATGTTTTCCCTTGAGACTGCCATCATTGCCGTCTTACTCATTAGCAGTAAGGACATGTCTGCTGTAAAGTGACTTTGAGACTGTGACCTTTATTCATTAAAGCTGCATAGAATCACATCTCATCCTAAAACAAGTGGAATCACATTTTTGAGACAGTTTAATGATCATTTTCATCTTTGGTACATGTGAATAATAATAAGAATTATTATTATTATTATTATCATTGTTATTGTTGTTGTTGTTATGAGAAGAAGAAAAATACACACAGGAATCTTTCTTTTAAAAGGGTATATTGTTTAGTTTGGTTAGGAAACATATATAATGTGTAATTGCCTTCTACATTTTGAAGACTTGGACTTTAATAATCAGTCCTTCAACTAAGTATTAATAGTCAAGCACCCCTCTGATGTATAAATCTCTGGGTCTTTTACTTTTGTTTGTTTACTCGCATTACATATGCATAAATTAGGATGTGTTCAATGCAAATAATATGGATATGAGGGCACTTCTGGGCATGCTCTTTGCAAGTGCTATGTAAATTAAACACCAGTGTGCCAGTACCCATCTGAAGCTGATTTGCTAATTGCACTCAAATCACCTTTTGTTTTGCTGTCATATGACAGTTTTATGAATCAGACCTGACAATTGTATGCCATTCAGGTGTCTAAATCTGTGCTTGGACCAAGGTGTATCATTAAAAGCTCTATATAAATAACATATAATTCAGTATTATTTATAAGAACATTGTGTGTCAAGCAACCTCTTTTGATTACTTTTAGGTTAGTTAACAGAAGAGATTACATCAGTCATAATTATAGTCGTAGTGCACCAATCACCCAGCATGAGGGGCGTGTCCACCCAATCACCCAGCATGAGGGGCGTGTCCACCCAGTCACCCAGCATGAGGGGCGTGCCCACCCAATCACACGCACACATGAACACACAATCTGCCTCTTATTAGTTATTACACACACCTGTTCATTGTTTGCCCTCATTTGGTCTCCCTATTATTTAAGCCCACAGGTACCCGCTATGTGTTGAAGTAACAACTGCTCTTTGGTCCCAACGAGGACACTAATGAAAGAGGCCAATAGAAGCTAAAACACACACATATAGGAGTCAAAGCTTTTTAAGAGCAGTTATAAGTCACATTAATCCCTCAAGCCCTGTAAACGGCTCATACACCCACCCGAGTGATCTGGGCTGCAGCCTTTACCCAGGGCAGCAGAAAGAATGCTGGACTGTTCATGAACTTTCATTACACATGGTTGTGTGAAGAATGAATCAATCTTTTAATAGCTTCAGATGCACAGCCATTTTTAAAGCTTCAGAAGCAATTTTGAATAAAATTACTCAGCAACCAGGTGCAATTGCACCACAGATTCCACCACAATCTGGAGCGTGAAGCTCAGTAATCTAGAGCACAAGGCTGCTGTCCTATTTTTTGATATTTGGTTCACGCCACCTCTGGCATCTGGCCTGAGGCATGCGATCCTCTTTAACCCCCTGCATTCACTTACTGCATCCTCCACTGACTGTGTCCCTCTTACTCTCATGACATTTGCACCAGTAACACACACGGGAGTCCAAGGGGTTGTTGCTGTTCCTCTCCTGACCCCATTCTCATTACCTATTGTTTCAGAGAGTGCTAGAAGGAAAACTCGGTGAGGACTCGAGAGAGCGTGTGGCAGCCGTGCTGCTTGCTGGGTGTCCAGAGATTGCTCCCACTGGGGGACCTACGTGTCAGCACAGGAGACTCTGTAAGGGAACCTCCACCCATCAGCAGCTCCCTAGAAGACTTCAACAGAAGTGAATTTAATGAACCTTATTTATATTTCTCTCCTGTCTGCCTATATTTTCAAGCATTCGACCACATTCTACCACAAATATTCCTGGAGAAGCCCTAATATACATAATCAGTACTTGCATCTTGCTGTCAACTCCTCCCATGAAGAATGAAGGGTGAATAACTCATTTTCAATGATTAATCATGTGACTGCTCCCAGTTTGAGAAATGGTGTGAAATTATTTCACTGATTAACAATGATTTTGCTTCATGCAATAACTACTTTTTAAATGTATGTTTACATACTGAATCTAAATATGCTTTCAGAATTTCTCTTTCACCCATAGCGGTTTTGTTCCAGTATTCTCACGTGTCATTATGTATATAGTATGGAAACGTGGTACCAAAGAAGGTTCCCTTCTGTGTTTGCACACTGTCCAGCGGCACTGAAGAGGAATATTCCTGAGGCCAAACAAAGACACTAAATATGCACTATACATTTTAAATGTACATGTGTGCATACTTTAAGTGTAATAAAAGCCTTATTTATTAGTAAGTAATATTTAATTTATGTGAAATCTAAATGCCCTATTAAATTTGAGATTCATGAAAAAAAAAAAATCTAATTCAGGATATAAAGTACTATAAAGGTCCACCTATTTTAATTTTGTTGCCCAGTGTTTTTTTCAGTATGTGTTATTAACTATGTTATTTTTCTTCTCCTGACTGTAAAAACAAAGGATGAAAAATGTTTTCCTATAAAGTATTGCCTGATAAGTTAATCATGGTGAAGTTATTTTAAAGTGCAGGTAATGTATAGTATGTTTAGTGCAGTTAGTTGCATTCTACATATTTTCATTTATGATATTTATTATCCTGAAGTTTATCTACTGATGGAATGCTCTGACCTACTTTAAACATGTGTTCTAATTCCTAACACGGGGAAACTGCCAGAAGTGAAACCAATGACAACCTGTCAGCAATGTCCTGTGTTAAAGCTGACAGCTGAAACCAACATTGAAATCTGAAATCAGACAAGGTGAAAATGCGTGTGTGCGGGTCCTTAAACATCTGGAGCAGCTGCAACAGCACAAAAAACATGCTATAAAACATGCTGACAGACTGCTGCGCTCTGAAAGAACAACCCAAGGTCAGTTCTTTTCTTAGGATCATGAGACATGGGCTTTTTCTCATGCACAGAATTGAATCCAGCACACCATGTTAAATAGGTTAGTAGACAATCAAACTCTGCATTTTCTTTACATTTTAGATTAACCAAGGACATCATCATAAATGACCGCATAAATTGCAGTGCACTGTAATGTAAAAAAACAAAAACAGACATTAGATTCCTTTGAAAATAAGACAAGAGAGGAAGTGTCTAGTGTCCTCTAGTGGGGAAATCATACATGAAGTACATTTCAATTTCTCTGAGATTGCAAAGTATCAATTTCGGCATATGAACAAAGTATGGAAATATTAATACAAAGGACGTGGGAAATATTATTTTATAATCACAATAAGATGAATTGAGGTTGGCATTTGGAGAATATCACCCTGATGTGATTAGCATGTCAGACTACTTCATGCGTGTGGATTTAACTTGAAAATAGATTCAGAGGTTATGTAGTTGATTTTGTAAGTGAACAACCCCATCATTACAACAGAAAACAAGACAAACAACCTGTTTAAACACATTTTCAGGTAGGCCGATTTGTGACTCTCCCATGTTAGGCATAAGAGAGTCACAGATCGGCCCACCTAAAAATGTGTTTAAACATGCTATAACCTTTATGTGTGTCATTTGTCACAAATGGCCATATAAATGTACACACAAGCAAACCACTGTGAAGCAGTATTTACATGCTTATACAAGTGGTTAGTAATGGCACAAAATGTTCACTGGGTATAACATGAGCAGATTACCACCTTTCACAACATCTGAAGCAAATCTCAGAAGTTAGCAGAGTCTGACTTTTCTTCTGTCTCTTACTGTTGAGAGAAAAATTGCATTTGAGAAACAGGCAATACAGTTTGAAATAGGCAGCATTTTTTTAATGTTTCCCATGAGGAGGGATTGGAAGACACCACCTTTTCCCCCACATCAAATATGGCAAACCTTTAGTCAGTTTCAAGAGAAATATCATTGAAAGATGCACATTCTTTTTGGCAACAAAAGCAATACCATTCATCCATAGATGTTGATCCCATTTATTTAACAGCTATTAATAATAAAAAGCAATTACTACAACAATGTTTATCAAGATATTGTATGCTTGTGCCAAGAACAGTATTATGCTTTTATCTTTACACAATGATGGTGCAAATACGTGTGTAACGCTCGCAGTGTTGAGGAGTGATAAGGTGGACACAAATGCTGAAAAGAACGAGATTTATTAAAGGGCAGAGTCCATAATCACGGTCGTACAGGCAGGCTTGGGTCAAATCAGAGAGGGAGTCCGAACATGAAACATGGCCAAGGTGCAGAGACATAACAAACACAAAGAATAACTAGATACCAAGACACCAAAGCACGATCAACAATACACACTGCATGCAAGACATCGACCAGCAACAGACAAGACCAAACTTAGAATATAAACAGACCAGACTAAACAAGCAACACATGCAACCAATAACGAGGGAGCGAAACACAAGCTGGGGCTAGAACACACACATGGTTAACGAAACAAAACATACATGATTGACAGCTGGGGGAGGGGCTAACCGTGACAACATGAAATTAGATTCATTAGATAAGGTCCTATATAATTACAGGAATCCTCACCACCATTAATATCACCAAGAACATCCCCAGGTCATATCTCTGCTAAGCACCACCTTAGTTAGTGAACTACTGCCTTAGTTAGTGTGTTGAGACTCCTTGCACTCCAACAATGGTACTCAATCAGAGAGTGAATGAAATTACACTCTGCTAATAATAAATAAAGCCAATGCCTCAGTGCATGGTCAAACGTATGTGGACAACTGACCATCACACTTACATGACTTTGTTGGACATCCCATTCCAACACCATGGAGTTGCCCAATCCCCTTGGCTGATTCAACCGCTTCCTTTATTCTGAGAGTGACTGTGGGAATCCGTGCCCATTCAGTCAAAAAAGCAGTTGTGAGGGCAGGCACTGTTAGATAAGAAGGCCTGGCTTGTAACTGAAATTCCCAGTTCATCCCAAACATGTTCAGTTGGGTGGAGGTCTCTGTGCAGGGATCTGGAGCTCCTCCCCACCAAACTTGTCAAACCATGACTTCATGGACCTCGCTTTGTGCACATGGACACTGCCAAGCTGGAACCGGAAAAGGCCGTAATCAGTCTCATGCCACAAAACGGGAAACATATAAGCATGCAAAATTACCCTTGGAACTAAGGGCCCTATCGCCAACCATGAAAAACAGCTCCACATCATTCTGCCTTTTCTGCCAAACGTTACTGTTGGCACTACGCATTCTAGTAGGTAGAGGTCTCCTGGCATCCATCAAATCAACCAGATTCATTCAGACTACCAGATCGTGATGCATTATTTGTTTCTTCTGAGAACATGTTTTAACTGCTCCAGAAAAGTCGAGTGTGGCATTCGTTACTCCACTCCAACACTTGGCACTGCACACGGTGCGCAGCTGCTATTTCAAGAAGCTTCAGACGCACAGTCCTCGTACTGATGTTCGTTCCAGAGGCACTGTGAAATTGTATTGGATACAGAATTCTGTGATTTTTATGGAGTGCACGCATAAGGTCTTGGTATTCCTACTCTGTGAGCACGTCCGGTCTGCTGTTTCATAGCTCGGCTGTTGTGGCTCTGATAAGCGTTTCATGAGAAGGACGAGAGCACAAGGCCCAAGGCAGAGGTAAAACTACCACTCTTGGTGTTACCGAGCCAGCATGGGAAATAAAACTCAGTGTAAAGATCTGAGGCTGTCTGGACAAAGTGGACCTGCATGTTTGAAATGGTAGAGCAAAAGAACAAACAAAAAAGTCAACCGAAAATGTCTTTGCCAACTACAAAGGAGGGCAGGCAAAGGAAGCAGAGGATGAGAAAAGTAAAGCCAGATGAAGCTCGAGGACTTGAAGAACTCTGGCAAGGGCTTGCGGGAACTTGAGAGGGGAGAAGACACGACTCGAGGCTTATAGGAGTAGCTTGAGTAGGAGAGAAACAGAGAACCGGGAGACAGTTGTTGAGGTCCCGACCCAAAATAACAGACTTGTCATTTGCCTGATCTCTCAGTAAAGATTGAGCACCAGAGCTTACGAGCTACTCTTAAGATGACAGGAAGACAGGTGTGGGTGAATGCCCAATTACCATGAAGCCGCATTGTGCCTCCCTCTAGTGGCCAAATACAGCCTTGCAGATGTCCATGCCCAGAGCTGAACCCTTACAATTACATAATGCTTAGGTACTCACTAACTAGAGTGAAGAACCAGAGCCTGTGATTTTATAGATTGCTGACATCAGTTCCTGTAAATTGTCTGATCAAAGGACAAAACCTTCATTCCAGAGAACAAAGTGCTTCTGAAGTTCTAAAGTTTAAATTTGATTACCTTTCTCTCTCTCTCTCTCTATCTCTATCTCTTTCTCTCTCTCGCTCTCTCTCTCTATCTCTCTTTATATATAAACACATGAGAGAGAGAAAGAGAGAGAGAGAGAGAGATAAGGTGAGCCTAGGCCAACCTCTGAAAAATCATCCCAAAGCATCCCTCCTCCACCAAACTTTATAGTTGACACGATGCACTCGGGCAGGTTATGTTCGCCTGGCATACAACAAACCCAGAGTCATCCATCAGAATGCCAGAGAGAGAAGCATGATTTGTCACTCCACAGAACACATTTCCACTGCTCCCGAGTCCACTGGAGATGTGCTTTATACCAGTCCATCCTTGGCATTGTGTTTTGTGATGTAAGTCTTGCATGCACTTTCTCAGCCATGAAGTTCCTGCTGCAGTTTGTGTGCTGACGTTAATGCCAGAGGAGGCACTCTGTACTCTGGTACTCTGCAGTATTTGAGCCAGTAGAGCGTTGGCTACTTTTATGCAAAGTGCACTCTGTAACTGCACAGTACATGGGCTGTCACTGTTTGGCTGAGTTGCTGTGACTCCTTTTTTATTAAAAATCTTCTACTTTTTAATAATACCCCTCACAGTTGATCATGAAATATCTATGAGGGAAGAAATTGAATGAACTAACTTGTCGACGGCGTCCTATTGCAGTATTACACTCGGATTTTGTGATGATTGTAAAGGCAGACCGTATAGCTAAGTGCTTGATTTTATACACACGTACACAACTGCGGCAATGGGACTGAATGGAATAAGGCAAAAGTAGTTGAACAGGATCAAGTGGTTGTGATGTGACAGTCAGATTTCTTGCTGACTGAAGCATCACTTTATATCTATGTGTTTGTAAGAGTGAATAACCCACATAAGAAAACAACAGGTCTTGCACTCATCCTAGACAGAGGTGATGTAACACAGGTAATAGGTGCTACACCTTTTACTAACTACCAGGTACGAGTTCCCCAGCAAACCACCATAATGCACATTTGTCGCCATGCAGACTGATCGTAGGGTGCTTACCTGCACTTTACGATGCCCAGTTTGATTGAACTAGTTTAAAACTAGTAAAAGATTTGCATTGTTATAGATTTAAACTCTATTATAAGCTTGTCATCAGCAGCTTATCAGCAAAACACCATTTAAGTGTGTTATATTTTGTTTTAACCAGAGTATATGTTATTTTGACTTTGTCATTTATCTCTAAAAGCCAAAAGTAGCATGTTACTTCTGGTGATTCAGTCACTCTTTGTTTCCATAATTACTCAGGTGTGTTTGATGCTCATCTGGCAGTGCTGCTCAGAGACATGAGAGGTGTGGGGAAAGTGTGTGAAAACAGCCTTTGCTGTTAAATGTTGACTTTGCGCTGTTATGGTATCAAAGCTGGCATTGTTTCCTGGGGCCCTAAGATCTGTGTTTAACTCTTCCCTCAACTACAATTGATGCTCTCAACTACAATTGATGCTCTCAACTACAATTGACAAAATCTTCATGAAGTTAATGACACCCTCCTGCCATCTGCTATGGGCTAGCTGCAAAACAGAAGTCGTGGTATTTCCAGAATCCTATAAATAGCAAGTTGTAGTTCTGCCACAATTTTAATGAACCACAGCAATGATTCGTGTACCTCACAGACAGGATGTGATGTCATTTCCTGCCTCACAAATCTCAGTGTCTTCTTGGAATATTTGGTAATTGGTTGACTTAGGGGGAAAAAACATCACTTATGAATACTGCAGTGTAAAAAAGCTGCCTGATTGTTCTTATTAACACTCTCATTGACTTAAAAGACATGGAACATTAGAAAATTTTGAACATTTTGAAACATGAAACATTAGTGCCATTTTTCCTTTTCTCAGATGTTTGAATTTACCTTAGTCCTACCTTTTGGGGTCTGTGTGTTCCCCGCCTCACACTTCCTCCGTCCAGTGCAGGGCGATGGTGCGTCATGGAGGAATGTGTGTCTCAGCACTGTGTGGAGAGTGTGGTTAGAACCACTTTGGCACACATGTGCACTTCTGCTTTCAGTAAAGCACTGCAGAATTTGCCAGTAGTTAAGGGAGTGGGCAATGAGTACTAACAAGGTTTATCTACAGCTCATATATTCACAGAAGCCAGCAGCTCTGTCATGTTGCCCAGAATACAGCACTGTAGACATGAAACAGTGATTCACAAGAATGCGGAACTCGGAAATTTCATCACGGTAGCTAATGTGTGTATACACATACACTAATGTGTTTTTTTTTTTTTTTTTTTTTTGAGGGATAAATTATTTATCTGCGTATCACTACATTAAAGTATTTTTTGATAAAACTATATTTTTCTGTTTATGTCAGCTTTTAGACTTAAGAAAACATATTTGTGGTTCTGATCCAACAGTAATGACTTTGCTGTCCCATGTGCTCTTAAGTGATGTCACCGGCCATATGAGCACATCCATTCCTCTCCAATAAAATGTTCCCCATGGCTCATGCTGGTTGTTACTTTTTAGATGTAGCACCTAACATGGTAATAAAAGCTTTATTTGTTAAGGGGGTAGGAGAGATGGGGGGGGGGAGACAAAACAAAGCATGTGAATCATCATGTTTTAGAACATGTCCATGCAGAAAGTAGCTCTATAGTCCCAAAAGGAGCAAAGTATGGACTGTGCAGTAATTTGTGCATTATGGACTGTGACTGGCACACTGTCGAACAGACTCTGCATTGTACACCCTTGCCAGTTCACAGGAATGTAAATGAGAGATTAATTTCCACTCTTAGACAACAGAGTTACAGCAGACAGCAGATATGTGAAGGTCAGCAGAACAATCTAGTCTCTTGATTCTTCTCATACTGAAGGTTGAAACACACATGGAAAATGGGTTAAAATTCCCACATAGTTGTTTTCTTACAGATAGTGACTCCGTCTTTGAAAAGACAGAGAGAGGTTTAGTGAAGTGATTTTATGCTATTCTTAGGCATTACAATTTGTACCAACAGAACATCACTTTTAGCCCGCCCCATTTTCTTCTAACAGATTGATATAACAAAAATGCTTTTATTCAAATGTGTTTCTTTACAAAAGTGATTTTGTTGTTGTTATTGTAATTTGCTTGTTTTGGAGCAGTTGATGAATTTCTTTTAAAGTACACCCCCAAACACTCAACTCCTCAATGCTATTAGTGTAATCATTGTTCAAATAGAGAAGTTCTCAATTAATACAGTACAAATAACTTCATCAGACAAAAAAAGATCAAGAACTATGAGAAGTGAAAGAGTCCTTCAGTTACAGTACTGCTCCAATGGTTTGGTCCTGTTGTGATTGCTGATGTGTAATGGCAGTCTGGTTGTAGTGGGAGGGTTGATGTGACTTTATATGGATATCGTTTGCGTTATCTCTTGGACCAACATACCTAAGTCCCACTCTAAAACCCTTCTCACTACTAAGAAGTTTTCTCAGGTGATTTTTATTCACTGTTCATTCAGACCGACATTTCAAGTTATATATTAAAACTACACTTATGTTTTGAACACATTTTACATAACATTTTTGATGTGCTCTTCTTAAGCAAAGAATATTTTCAGAGAAGTGAGGTTAATCATTCTGATTGTACGTATATTCTGACAGCCATACATTTATAGTGGAAAAGTTCAGTCATTTTAAAAGGCACTACTTTGTTGTTATTATGAAGACAGATTAAAAAACAAAAATGCTACAGACTGGCATATTTGCATGAGGCATAGATGCTCACCATAACAGAAAGAAAACAGGAGGAATGTTACATCATTTGTTAGGTACTGTGAAATACCTTCATACACAAAAACATACAGTAAACACAACTATAAAATATATATTTCTGCACGGCTGCTGGAGATATAACTGACTTTAAATTATTGCATACAAGATAAAAACCTGGAAGCCTGAGAAAAGGGAGTTAAACCCTCTACTTTAAGAGAACAGACCTTTCTCCAGTCATCTAAAGCCAGCTGTGTGCAACCTGAGGCCTGAACCTGAGCCCCCCCGCTCTCCACAGCACTCTCCATGAGGGGGGCAAACGCCCACCCCATCCCACCGTCGTCCTCAGCCTATAAGAGCCATCACACCACAGTCTGCTCGCCACGGCACTTTCTGCACAAACCGTAGATGGCGGACACCAGATAGGCAGTGGTGGTCAGGCAGGCGAACACAGATCCGGTGAGGTAGACCTTGTACAGGCAGTGGTGCTTGTAGTGCTTCAAGTTGCAGAAGGAGTTCTTTTCCATGGTGTAGATCATAATGCCGATCACAGAGAAATAAAGCAAGGTGGCGGCGATGTCGTGTATCAAGTTGGTTAACAACCAGCGCTCGCCCCCTACGATGGGGACAAGATCCTGTTTGTCCAGCAGCGTGAGGAAGAAGAGGGCCAGGGTGAGGAGCCAGAAGAGCACTGCGACGAAGAGCACGTAGTGAATAAAGCCTTCATACTTGTTTGCAGCAATGGTGACCCAAAGACTTGCTCCCAGGACTATCTGCAGGATACGGACAATCCCAATGAAGCTCTTGAGGAACTCCAGGAAATTCCTCTTCACCTGTGGCTGTGGGGGCATATCCTCGCTATGGAGTAGCTCGCGTCCTTCTGTTTAGGGTGGAGGCTGACTGCCACAACCAGAAGAAGAAGAAAAAAACAACTTGGGGTGGGGAAAAAAGACAAAACGCTACAATTTTCAGATGATGGTGGAAGATTTGTAAAACAAAAAGAGGAATACAGAGAGCAATACGTGAGCACAGCCTCGAGGTTTTGAAATGAGTTTTGTGTTTCGTCTTTTCCGTTTCCTCTGTAGGGCTTTGTCTCCCTCCTCCTCCTCGCTTGGCGGAGGAACCTCGGAGAGCAGGGGGCTGGTCCACCCGTTTAATTAACCCCTCTCTCTGGATCACATCAAAATGTTATACGTTTGCAATTTTACTACGCAACATTACTCAAATGTGTTTTTAATATCATTTTAGGGTAAACAAGTACTGAAGTGATGCAAAAAAATAACTTTCAATCACTAACCTTTTTACGAATTGAAAGATTTGTGTCCCAAAGCGAGAAGCAACAGAACAGCGGTTGTTTTACACCTTGAGACGTGGCTGTGATGGACCCCTCCCCTCTAAAACCGAGACACACACGGTTCTGGAGCGGGTTCTGCCCACCCCCGTGTCCGGTGGGTGGACATAAATGTCTTCCTGCGCTTCTGTAACTTTTCCAGGATTCATTGCTGCTGCGGAGCGTTTACCGTTACGCGATACGGATTGCAGGAGAGGACATTTGTGAGTAACCGAATCATGTACAGGGCCATCTGTTGTATTTTATGAATCCTCGGACACGACCGGTTATTATTAAATACATTTATTAAAAACTCTTGTGCCATTAACTGTACAGCGACTCTGACTCTGATTTTATCTTCTTAATGGGTGTTTCACGCAATGTGTAATAGGCCTACACTTTCTTTCTTTTTTTTACAGATGCTTAGATTTTTACAACTGCGATCGATACAACAACAGTTACTTTGCGCATATTTGAACTGCAAAAGAGAGTGATAAAATATTAGTCCCACCCAAGACATTTTCCACATATAAACTGTAATTTTAATAAGATCTATGCACTGGACAAGTAAAGCCGCAATAAGATATTTATATTGTGTTACCATATGCATTAGTGTTGGCAGTAGTCGATATTATAGAATACACAGTGGTTTTTAACAAGTTGTACAAGTTAACACCTGTACAATTTAGCGCGTTTGTAGTGGCGTTCATACAGACCCTAATGTGGGTTTTAGTTTATTTCGAAACCATGCTACGAATTTTGAGAAGTTAACATGCCCATAGAATCTCTTCCGTAAGTGCTCCATCATCTCTCGTTTTACCTCAGAAACTTGTGTGATTTTTACACTTATTGACCAATATGTCTCTATGGAATCTCAGCAAAGACAACTATATTGTGACAGCGTCTGAATAATCCTGCTGAGACAACGTAAACTGCGCCACCTTGTGACAACGTTTTAGCAGTGCTGCAAATAGGTGAACGTCAATGTCACAGTGTTGTGTGTTGTCCCCAAAATAAATAATGTCAGTCTATGCTCTTTTGACAGGTCTTTCACCCTCTCTGTTTGGTAGGATGGAAGCCACCAATGTTCTCTATCCTGGTGGCGTCTCGCAGGGCCACAAGTCTGGCCTGTCCAGTCTTCTTTGCAGGATGAAGCTGGAACAGCTACAGAGGATATTCTGGTCAGAAGAAGGTTCTGCTAGTATCGGGCCACAGTTGTTAGACTGACAGCACATCCTCTCTGGTCTACAGACGCAGAAGGAGCAGGAAAAAGCAGGAGTCTCCTGTGGGTGGACAGAAACATTGTTTTGCTGTTGTTGAGGACTTAGGTTTTGAGAGAAACAGCGGTTTGCCTTTGATGTGAGCAGAAATGGCCTGTCTTTACTCCAGTTGCATGTGTTTATAACCCAGCTAAAATATATGTAAATACAGGTGCGGTTAAGAAAAACTTCAGTATTTGTGATGTCATGTGTATACTGAGGAGAATAAACCTAGGGAGAAAGATGTTGAATAACTGCAAATTATACAAAAATCACATAAAATCTATTGCCCAAAACTATTTTAATTGGATCTGTGGTCCATAATAAATAACGAAATAACTATGCATGATGTTTTCCAAAGACAAATTTGGTGGTGCCTGAATTCAGCCTAGGTCAATAAACAATACAATAAACTACAATGAAATTACAGTTTACAAACTGAATACACATGTTGACTTGGGTAGAGAACACGGCCAAATGCGAACATGCAGTTTTGAGGGCTGTCAGCAGAGGTCACTGTGCAGTGCTGACAGACACCACCCTTTGAACAGTAACTCTAAGGAGACAACACTACTTCTTGGCTTTGCCCTGTGCTGCCACAGCCTCCATGGCTTTGCGGACCGTCTCCTCATCTCCCAAGAACTGCATTGGCTTAATGGGCTTCAAGTTCTTGTCCAGTTCATAAAGAACAGGGATGCCTATAGCTCAGGGCTGGACTGGGACAAAAAATCAGCCCTGGCATTTTTGGTATAGACCGGCCCCTCATAATTAGCCGAGCACACCGACTTTGTAATTTATGTATGTGGGGTACGATGTGGAATTATTATTATTTTTTAATTACTGGTTAAAGTCATTGGACTCAATCTTAGCATTATTATATCACAATCACTTTTATGATTTTATTGAAATCATCTCTAATATGTATTTTCTGAATATCTCTGATAAAACAGCTGAATTCTAATTCTTCAGGTTAAAGGTGCTCCCTCCTTTGAGCAGCTATAACATATATTTGTATCCAGCTACAAACAAAGCTGCTTTATGAATTCATGCAATGCAAACATGTCTTAAAAGCATTTGACACCGTTTTACTCTTATTCATTGTGGGCATATCTTTTGCTAATATTACTTTTATATATTTTTACACTTACTGTAGTCATGTTTAAATTGCAAAGCTTTTATTTATCATTTATAAGTTTTAAAATCTATAATTTTACTTGTTTGAGTGCTTTTTGAACATGTTGAATCACAGCACAGATGCTACAAAGTCAAACTTCTATGCAGCCTTTCAACACACCTTTAACCTAAATATCTAAATGCGTAACTTCTCCGCACCCCCTTTCTGCCGCTTCTGTCTCTCCTGCCTCTCAACACTGAATGTAGCGGGAGTTACGGCGGACCACGCAGAGAAAGGGTGGGGCCACTTTCGTCCTATATCCTGATTGGTTCAGTCCACTGTCTATATTGAAGATGGGGCAATGGGCCGCCCCCTCTAAATTGTGGGCCGGTCTCTTAGAAAAAAAAACCATCGGCCCCTGAGGACTGTCGGCCCACTGGGCAAATGACCGTTATGCCAGATTACCAGTCCAGCCCTGCTCAGCTCCATCATGTTGCCCGATGCCCCTGAGTCAACTAGAGCAAAACCCCCCACAGAGCAGCCCTTGTAAGACACCGATGCATGAATGGTGAGCAAATTCCCAGTCAAGGAGTTACTAACCCGAGCTCTGCCACCGCCCGGTCCCCCTGGCTGTGGTCGTCTTCCCAATCTGCATCGGTTCCGGTGTTCTCCTTTGGGGTCGGTGACACAGGAGCGTTGGAAACGGGGCAGGGCGGCGCGCGGTTCCCTCTCTCTTGCAGCAAACGGTCATACGTGACCGCCAACCGAACCACATGATTAAAAGAGTGTGAGCGAGAGGCTGTGAGCGAAAGGTTTTATTATGTTTTATGTTTAAAGTAAACATTCAGGTCACAAGGCAGATCAAACACAACAGAATACTTAAGAGTATGCAGGTAAGTAAAGAGGCCAAAGGCGTATGGCAGGTCCAATGCAGAGCACTGTGATCCCACTACACTGCAAGAAACACTCAGACATGCTCTGATGGGGAGTTTGTCAAAGAATGTTCGTTGGGCTTTGCAGCGCTAATTTGTCCTGAGAAAAAGGAAGCGTTTACAAATGTGTCTCTCTCCAGGTGAACAGATTTGAGACGGATCGAGGGGAATTTGGACATTCAGCTGCAAAACAAAGCGGGTCATTTTGTCTTGACCCCAGATGAGAGCTGTGGTGATACAGCCCAGTTACTGATCTACATATGTGGAGCTCTGATGATACAGCCCAGTTACTGATCTATAGATGTAGAGTTGTGATGATACAGCCCAGTTACTGATCTATATATGTGGAGCTGTGGTGATACAGCCCAGTTACTGATGTACATATGTGGAGCTGTGGTGATACAGCCCAGTTACTGATCTATATATGTGGAGCCGTGGTGATACAGCCTAGTTACTGATCTATATATGTGGAGCTGTGATGATACAGCACAGTTACTGATCTATATATGTGGAGCTGTGATGATACAGCCCAGTTACTGATCTATATATGTGGAGCTGTGGTGATACAGCACAGTTACTGATCTATATATGTGGAGCCGTGGTGATACAGGGCCGGAGTGGGTCTGATACATGTCCAGGGGCCGGAGTGGGTCTGATACATGTCCAGGGCTAGAGTCGGTCTGATATAGTTCCTGGGTCAGAGGGGGTCTGATACATATCCATGGCCAGAGGGGATCTGATACATTTCCAGCACTTGAGTGTGTCTGATAAATGTCCAGGCCTGGAGTGCATATCTTTCTCACCCTGGGAGTTTCATGCCCAAACCTGGCACATTTTTTCATGGAGAAGGAATTGGTGTAAATAAAAGTAGAATGATTGACATTTGCCAGCCCAATGGGATTTGATCTTGAAGATCTTGAAGCCAATTAGCAGTTTTCAGAATGACATTATTGAAAGTAGTCGCTGGCTTTTTATATAACTACGTCACGATGACGTCACGATCTATGACGCAGGCAAACGTATAAAAGGAAGCCGCCGCAGCCGGCGTCACCATAACTACAGACAGCGTCATAACTACCGCTTAAGGGTTACTGCGTTTCTGCGTTACACATTATGGAGCGACTATTCCAAGTGACCATGAAGAAACTAATGATGAGGGTAAGTTCATGTTTCTTTGAGCTGGTTCCATACGTAAATTGTTACCGGGGCGGTGTATATATACAACCGTCAGTGCAGATGGACGATAGCCTGTCATTCATCAACTACTTTTTAATGTCATGCGATCTACCCACATTCCTTCGCGATCGACCGATCGATCGACGTAATGGGCACCCCTGGTCTACACAGACCACAAGGCATACCTGTCAAGTCTCGCGTTTTGGCCGTGAAACTACCGTATTTTATCCCTCTCCCCAGTCGTCCTCCCGTATTAATATTTTCCCGTAAATTTCCCGTATTATAATAATTTTTAGTATTCAAGTGCCTCTCCAAAATGAATTAAGTCGCTAGCCTCGCGGGAATGTCAACCTGCAGTGGCCCGAGTGTCAGTTCTCGCGAGGTTTAGTGCTGACAGCGGGAACAACAAACCCGAAAATCAAATCAGAGACGGATGAATGTAACGAGAGAGAAGGCGCTCCTACCAAAAAAAGTGAAGACTTCGTGTAAAATATAAGGGGTCCTGGACCTTGGTTGGTCTGGTGGGAATGCTCGCAGCAACCAGCGGAAATGTCCCCATATTTTTAAATAAAAAACTTGACAGGTGTGCCACAAGGGAGTCTGTATGTTTGTACGTGCAAGCGGGGGGCGTCGCGGGGCTTCGCCAAGTTCCGCTTGTAGTTTCGCTTCAACTTCTTCTGACGCGGGGGGGACACGAGGGTCCTTCCTTCATTACACAGCGTGCGTCTGGAGCGTAACGTAACTTTAACATAGCTGAGAAAGGCCTGTATAACACGCGTGGTTTTACAAATGTAGGCCTATATCTCATTAATGTGGTATTAAGTGTATTACACACCCCTCCCACCAGAGAGGGTGACCTGGCGCAAGGTGTGTGGGGCGCAGTGTTGCCAACTTAGCGACTTTTCAGACCCTCTAGACTAGAGACCTTTTGTGGTAAAAAAGCGACTAGCGACAAATCTAGCGACACTCTGAACACACACGCTCTTTAGTTGCGGTCCTCTGGGGCGGGTGCTGCCGTGAGCACCGCCCCACAACACTCCGTGCAGTCTCACACTCAGAGCACACCCTCACCGCTCCACGTTCACACTGCAAATGAACTGCGCATGCCCAAAGCTGCCGCTGACGCCCCGCCCCGTATTTACAGAGCGGGATGTAAATATAAATGCTTTAAATAAATATAAATGTCTTCAGTGAGACACGAAAAGAAATCACTGCATTTAACTCACACAGTCTCATTCATTCCTGCTAATTGCTACTCTTGTACTAACATTTAACAACACAGCAAAAAAAAAAAAACATAATTTACGTAAAAATAATTAATACAAAGCATTAAAGTCATGTAGTTCTTTTGAGAAGTGACTGCCTATTTCAAAAGCAACAGATGTTGTTAATTTGTAGATCCAACATATTTAGGGTGTTTTTTACTCACTTTTTTCTCTCCCAACGTTATTCATTTACAGCTTCAAAAACATGTATTATGCACATTATAATATAATGTATGTATTGTGCAAATTATAATATAATGTATTATGCAAAGGTATTCAGCGCAGTCCAAATACGACACGGACACACCCCTGTTAAGGCCGTCTATAACCGGGACTGCTTTCAAAATATGCCTAAATATGTGACTCCCCAAAATGTTTTACAGTTTGTTTTAGCGCCCCTTATGCGGTATTCTGAGAATTGTAAAACCGCTAATGAGTGACTGAAATTTCTTCATATTCTCCTCAGATTATTAAAGCTGGGCCTCAGACTAATAAAGCAGAGATGGAGGATCTCAACACGCCTCCATGTGGGAGAAGTGGAGTCTCATCCACCCCTGAGACTGATGCTGCAATTGTAACTGAAGAGTAAGTTCTCACTCTCCACACATCACCTACTCAACTTTTACACACGTGCTGGAATATTCAACTGGGTGACAATTTAACACTTTAAAAAATCTTTTTCAGACAGTGGCAAACGCTGAGGAATATACTGCCAAGCAATGTGAGTACGAGTCTGTTTGTCCGTTCGTTCAGTGTAGTTTAGAGAGCTGTGTACCGTTTTAACTACAGGGGCCTCTAGACTTTTGGTTCTTGACAGCAAAATCAGGGTTTGTACCCTGAGTTACCATGGCACCACAAGCCTTTGGCCATGTGTTCAGAGCTTTATAACAGTATAACATGTTCTTTGCATTGGCGTCTTACTTGTTAAACAAATAATCAGCTTAAGTTTAAAAAAATCATGTTTCAGTCATTAAGCAATAATTTTAAATAATTAAGCTTTTAATAATTAAGGATCCTGATGACCTTTTTACACTTGAACCTAAACTAGATGAAGTTGCAAGATTTCAATGAAGTGCTGGAAAAAATGTCAGCATGGGTCAAAGTAGCTGTGAAGGAGGTGGTTGTTCCAGCTCTTGAGACAGGCCCGTTAGTGGAGAGGTACACAGATGGAGTCTCCATCTCCAGCAGCTCCCGTGAGGTGGAGCGTGGAGAGATGTATGATTCTCCTTCTCAGGTAACCTGCAGCCAGGGACATGTTGAGGAGAGCAGACGTAGTCGTCTCTCTCTTCTGTTAATCTCCGCTTCCTCGAGCAGGTAAGTCAGTACTCAGTCTGAAGGTTGGTGATGGGTATTCATCTGCAGTATTAACATGCTGAGTTATTAATTCCGTTAAATGTAGAGGCATTGACTCAAATCCATAAGCAGTTAGTTGAACAGTTTTAGCTTGATTTATAATCCAGCTGGTGATGTCTGTATGTATTGTGTAGTTTATGGGGAAACGTTCATTTCAGCAGGTTTGATGTAGCCGCAGGAAGCAGCACAACACCTCTGCCAGAGCCTCTCAGGACCATGTTTGGCATCTCGGAGGACAAGATCTTCAGCCTGATCTATGAAGAGGTCACGAGGGTCATTCTAAATATGTTGCCACCTGAGATAAAACAGTACCTCAGCGTGAAAGCAACCGTCAGGTTCATGTCTGCTATTGTGCGGGACTTCCTAAAGCAGGTGAAGGACCAAAACATTTTATTTAATTGATTCTATTTTTACTGTTATTGTTCATATTTTCCTCCATATTTGTTGTGTTTATAAATCCAGTGATCAGTGACTACAATCTTGTTTACTACTCACACATGTTGTTACTCTAGATCAACTTGTCTCTTCCGGATCCTTATTATGCTGCTGACACCTCCGAAAGGTTTAGACTGCCTGGAAGATCCATTCAGGACCTTGCCCAATATCTGATGCTCACCGTTATGACCAGCATGGAGGATCTTCTGGACTTCTGCAAGTTCACTAGCTGGTTAAGTGACAGGCGAGGTTTTCTTACTGACATCCATGATGAGCTGGATGAGTTGCTGCCTTCTGTCACAACGGCAACAGTAGGAGCAACTGTTGAGGACATGTTGAGGATCTCCAGTGAGGAAACATCAGGTGATGTTGCTGGAGACGTCTCAGGCAGACCCCTGTGGCACTTCCTACAGGCTGTGTCTCAGCACATCACCTCTGCAGCTCCAGTGCCTGTGAGAGTCACCTCACCAAAACCAGTGAGACGGCCAGGGTACCAGTCCTTTGCTACAAAAATTGGAGGCAAAACATCATCCCTGCTTGAACAGAAGCTGCTGAACAGCAAGCCAAGACCTTGCTGTGAAAGGGTCTTGGAGAGCATCCTTTTTAGCAGCACAAATGAGGCTCACCACAGGGGCACAGACACTGATGAGGTGAAAACACACGGGCTCTTCGAAATGTCCTGTGAGACTTTCCGGTTTGAGGCTGCCATGAGGGTCATGAATGTCATTATGAGTGAGACCTCAGAGCTCACCAAAGCATCACAGGGCATCAAAACCCCGGACTCGAGCTTCAAATGTACAGCGTTGAGCTCATCTCAAGTGTCTGATGCTTCCCTCAAGAGTAATGCATTTGCATCAGCATTATCAATCGTAAATACACTAACCTTCACTTTCAGATGCGCTTTTGAGGAGGATTTGTTTTTAAAGATAAGTCATCCTTCCACTGACCCAGCACTGTACGCATCTCAAGTGCGCCTGGTGTCAGAAAAGGTCCTGAGGTCCACCCAGGGCAAACTTAAGGAAGGTCTTCTTACAAACCTCCTCATGAGGTCTGATGCAGATATTGCAGCCCAATACAGTGCGAATCAGACCTACAAACTACAGCTCAGCTCAAAAAACCTCATAAAGTGCATTATTGAATGTGTAACGAATTTGATATCATGCCGTTACAGAGGGCTGATGGCAATGCAATTTCTAACAACTCTGTCCAAAGAGGTGGAGCTTCTTTACATAAAGCAGATCTTAACACCATCTGCCATGCATTTAGAAGCCCTCAGTGACCTAATAAGTACAGACAGTTTTGAAATAATTGCTCAAGACGTGATCTGTGGTGCAGCCCATGAGCAAAATGTGGAGTGTTCCTGGAAAGCGCTGGACAGGTTCCTCTCCATAGAAGCCCTCAGGCAGTCCTCCCAGCAGCTCATCCCCATAGTGGGGAACCAGATGAAGGACAATATTGCTGCTCTGGAATATTTGAAGGCACAAATATGCTGCAGAGGGAGCTCAGTGACGTCGATTCCTCACATTTCCAAAGAGGCCATCGTGAGAAGCTTTGTCAATACAGCTACAGAGAAACTTCTCGAATTTGAGCCCCGTTCTTCTGGGAGCGCCTCTGTGATGGAGGCTGACTTGGAAGAGCTGCAGTCAGTACAGCGATGCTTCTCTGAGCTGTCAGCAATGATTGGCCACATTGTGATGGGTGATCTCACTGGCATCACCACTTCTCAGACAGAGCAGGACCACACAAGCTCTGATCTGCAAGTGGACGTGGGGCTGGAGAAGAAACCTCGTCGCCGGTTCAGGTTTCCAAGGTTCCTCAAGCTCATATTCAAGGTATCTGTTTTATTCTTTAAAATGTCTTCCATTTCTTCCCAGTCACACCATTAGTTTTAGACTCTGCTCTTCTGATTGATTTTCAACTGTACATTTATGTTGCTGTCGGAATCATATTTTGAATGACTAATCAAATTGTCTCCTCTTTGTAAAGAAACAGAAAAACAAAGCGTGTGTGCACTCCGAGGAACAGATGGCGGACAAACGTATGCCAGATGGTACGTGTTTTAGTATTTCTATGGTGAACGTTTGACAGTATTGTGCATAAATAAATGAGGGGTACATGGTTTAGTAGTCTTCCATGGTTTAGTCATCATTGTTCTTTATTTCAGTTGTGCAGCATGAAAGATTAAACCTTTATTTCATTACACACAACATCATTGTTCTTATGCACAACTTTCCTCTTTTGCAGGTCCCCAGTCTCCCAGTGCTGTAGCACCACCATCCTGTGATACGTCCACCCCTAAGCTCAGGAGGAAGTCATTCTCTACCACACTAGCAGCTTTCTCCAAGATGTGCAGAAAATTAGGGAAAAAATGTACTTGGGTGATTTTTAGAAAATGTGTTCCTCAATAAAAAAATAATTATAATAATAATGAACAGACTGCTTTTTTGTGACGCCAAGGGCATCACAAGACATTATGAAACAAAGAATAAACCAGAATATGGTCACAAACCTCAGCAACAGGCTGTATAACAAAGACAATGTTTTGTTTTAACTTTGCGTCTGTCCAGTCAGTTCGCTCATGCACCTTCACTCAAATGTGTCGGCGAATGTGTTGGACAGCTTTCAAGAAATCAGCTCTTGGCTCTAAAATATGTTGGCTAATGGTAAAAAATTAAGCTTGATACAGAATGCAGAGTTTTTAACAACCAAAGGACTTAAAAAAATTATTTACTGACGTCAAATGTAAAGCTGTGTGCTTTGTTTAGGAAGCAGTTAGCTGTGGTGTTTATTACAATTTGAATGTCCATTACGAGAGTAAACACAGAGACAAATACAAGAACTTGGCAGATGCAGAGTGGCACGGGCATCTGAAGATTTGCCAGCGAAATTGCAAAGGCATCAAAGATTTTTTTACAGAGCTGCACTTGTCCAGGGATGCAGCAGTCAGAAGCAGCTATGTGATCCCACAACACTGCAAGAAACAGTCAGACATGCTCTGATGGGGAGTTTGTCAAAGAATGTTTGGTGGGCTTGGCAGTGCTAATTTCTCCTGAGAAAACGGAAGTGTGAAGGAAATATTGATTATATTCATGTTAATCATGTTTATGCAGATATTATAGCACAGTCAAAAGTGTCAAAAGTACTGCTTGCACAGCTTAGTAATTAACTATGACCATATTGAAGATGTTTTTCTGTAAGACTGAAGTCTTCTGTGCAGTTAGAGATAATAGGAGTTGGAGATAATATCAATCAAATTTGATTTATATAGCGCTTTTTACAACAGTTGTCACAAAGCAGCTTTACAAGTGTCTGAGTCCAAGAGTGACAGTGGCAAGGAAAAACTCCCTAAGGGCATGAGGAAGAAACCTTGAGAGGAACCAAGACTCAGGGGGGGAACCCATCCTCCTCTGGCCGACGCCGGTCACCATGACAACAATTTAAAAAGAGGGAAACAGATAAGATGTGAGAGATAAATAAAGTCCGTCTTGGTGTGTATTTATATACCTGAGCTCTTTATGTAATTCCTGTTCAGTCCTAAATGTCTTGATAGTTGATAATGTTAGTCATAGTCATCAGATGTGCCAAATCACAACAGAAGCAAGTGATAACCTGGCCTCCAGGAGCCATCTCTGCTCTTCAGGACTTTTGAACGCACTGACTGGGACATGTTTAGAGAAGATGCTACATCTGAGGCCTAGTCGGGCGCATGGGTATTGCAGGTGGGGCACAAGCAATTGGAAGAAATGAACCTTTTTAAGCCTGTCGTTTTAATGTCTGTTCAGTTTTCATAAGCCCCGGATGTTTAAAATGTCTGCGTAACAGTGTGAACCAGGGCTAGATTCGGCCCTTTAATGAATTTGTACCGCCACCCCCGGTCAACAAATTACGTTCGTTGTAAGAGAATTACAAGTTTTCTGAAATGTTATGTTTAAATATGCAACTTAGGCGTTATCTAATTAAAGATATGTTAATTTGCATATATTTCAAAAACAAATCTGAACAATGTATAAAGTCAGGTTCAAAATTCTTGTTTTGAATTTTGAGATTCTGAATATCTCTTTTTATTATCCCATCCTCATCGAACACTTTCCTCAATTGCCCCCAGGGGATGAATTAAGTTTTCTGAATTTGAATCTGAATTAATTTATAAATCAGAAAATACTGTCATAAGTAAAAAAAAAAATATATATATATATATATATATATATATATATATATATATATATATATATACACTACCGTTCAAAAGTTTGGGGTCACTTAGAAATGTTCTTATTTTTGAAAGAAAAGCAGTTTTTTTTTTCAATTTTTTTACAATGGTGTGTACTACTCCCTTCAGAGGAGAGCACAGACAGGCTCTAACCAAAGTAGAAGGAGAAGTGGAAGGCCCCGCTGCACAACTGAGCAAGAAGACAAGTACATTAGAGTCTGCAGTTTGAGAAATCGACACCTCACAGGTCCTCAACTGGCAGCTTCATTAAATAGTACCCGCAAAACGCCAGTGTCAACGTACAGTGAAGAGGTGACTCCGGGATGCTAGCCTTCAGGGCAGAGTGGCAAAGAAAAAGCCATATCTGGCTAATAAAAGAAAAAGATTAATATGGGCAAAAGAACACAGACATTGGGCAGAGGAAGATTGGAAAAAAGTGTTTTGGACAGATGAATCAAAGTTTGAGGTGTTTGGATCACACAGACGAACATTTGTGAGATGCAGAACAACTGAAAAGATGCTGGAAGAGTGCCTGACACCATCTGTCAAACATGGTGGAGGTAATGTGATGGTCTGGGGTTGCTTTGGTGCTGGTAAAGTGGGAGATTTGATCAAGGTAAAAGGAATTTTGAATAAGGAAGGCTATCACTCCATTTTGCAACACCATGCCATACCCTGTGGACAGCGCTTGATTGGAGCCAATTTCATCCTGCAACAGGACAATGACTCAAAGCACACCTCCAAATTATGCACAAACTATTTAGAGAAGAAGCAGGCCGCTGGTGTTTTATCGGTAATGGAGTGGCCAGCGCAGTCACCAGATCTCAACCCCATTGAGCTGTTGTGGGAGCAGCTTGACCGTATGGTATGAAAAAAGTGCCCATTAACCCAATCAAACTTGTGGGAGCAGCTTCTGGAAGCATGGGGTGAAATTTCTCCAGATTACCTCAGCAAATTAACAGCTAGAATGCCAAAGGTCTGCAATGCTGTAATTGCTGTTAAAGGAGCATTCTTTGACGAAAGCAAAATTTAAAGTAGAAAATTATTTCAAAAAAAAAAAAAAAAAAACATTATTTCTACCTTGTCAATGTCTGGACTATATTTCTATTCCTTTTGCAACTCATTTGATAAATAAAAGTATGAGATTTCAAGGAAAACACAAAATTGTCTAGGTGACCCCAAACTTTTGAACGGTATATATATATCACCTTTAGCCATGTTTTTTAGGCATAAATTGTTAGATAATTCAGGCTATAATTGATATATGAAGAATTCCCTCTGTAAAAACCTTCTGAATATAGATATGAATAAAAGAGATCAACCTGTCACTTTGATGCATGCGGTATTCCATTTTATATATGGTGCCTGGGCCTTCATTGGCTTCCAGTGCAGTATCGCATTCAGTACAAACTGCTCGTGTTGGTTTTTAAATCCCTGCATGACCTTGCTCCTTCCTACTTAAGTAGGTTACTCCAGCCATACTCCCCGATGCGTACACTTAGATCGTCAAGCCAACACTTGCTTGTGGTCCCGCCCTATAAGTTAAGTTCCACTGGGAAAAGCGCGTTCTGTGTCGTGGGTCCAATGCTGTGGAATGGGCTCCCTGATGAAATGCGGGCTTGTATATCTATAGATATTTTTAAAACAGGACTTAAAACTCATCTTTTAAAATTAGCATATGGATGAGATTTTTAGATTTGTATGTTATATTGTATTTTTATGCATATTTAATTGTATTTTTAATTGTAGCTTATTTTTCTTGTGTTGTACAGTGCCAGAAAGGCGCTTTACAAATAAAATGTTGCTATTATTATTATTATTATCTTAATCATGTGGTTCGGTTAGCGGTCACTTATGACCGTTTGCTACAAGAGAGAGGGAACCGCGCGCCGCCCTGCCCCGTTTCCAACGCTCCTGTGTCACCGACCCCCAAGGAGAACACCGGAACCGACGCAGATTGGGAAGACGACCACAGCCAGGAGGACCGGGCGGTGGCAGAGCTCGGGTTAGTAACTCCTTGACTGGGAATTTGCTCACCATTCATGCATCGGTGTCTTACAAGGGCTGCTCTGTGGGGGGTTTTGCTCTAGTTGACTCAGGGGCATCGGGCAACATGATGGAGCTGAGCAGGGCTGGACTGGTAATCTGGCATAACGGGCATTTGCCCAGTGGGCCGACAGTCCTCAGGGGCCGATGGTTTTTTTTCTATCAGACTGGCCTATCGGGCAACATGATGATGAATTACAGCAGACCACGCAGAGAAAGGGTGGCGCCGCTTTCGTCCTATATCCTGATTGGTTCAGTCCACTGTCTTTATTGAAGATGGGCCAATGGGCCGCCCCCTCTAAATTGTGGGCCGGTCTCTTAGGAAAAAAAAGGGAAGGAAAAAAAAACTCCATCGGCCCCTGAGGACTGTCGGCCTACTGGGCAAATGCCCGGTACGCCAGATTACCAGTCCAGCCCTGCTCAGCTCCATAATTGCTTCTTCTGACACATCTGGAAAAAAATTTTAACACTGTGGATTAACTTAGTTACATGTGAACTAAAAGTACACAGTGAACAAAACCAGTTATACATAAATCCATCCAAAAAGAGCGTTTAAAAGGAACATCTGAAGGACATAATTCAGAAGTTGCATTTAATAGTGATGTTACAGATGCAGTCCAGAAACACTAGTTTTATGAACTACAAATGTAATTGTTCATGAGAAGAAAATACCCCAGGCAGATACCAGCATCACTGTGACCTTGTATAAATACCTGAAATAACCACAGGAGTCTTATTCTTTTGGCAGCAAGCCAATTGATTGGAATTGCATGATTTTTTTAAAGTCATTGAAGCATTTAGACCTCTTTTAAAAGAAAAAAAAAACTCTTATATTAAAACTTTCTTATAATAATAAAAAAAAACATTTTTTTATTTACTGTAAAATGTTAAGGCTTTTTCAATGCTCTTTGGCAGTCTATAAGAACTTAATAGCGAAGAAAAATCAGTACCAAAGTAGGTGAATGAACTGTGGAAAGTTCCGAGGTTGCTCGTCGTCATTGGCTGAATCATGAAGTCCTGACATCAGCAGAGCCTCAAGGCTGTGAAAACCCAAAGCAAGGGTTCAGTTCGTAAAGCTCCGGCGGAAGTCTAGCTGTCTTAGCGGTACTCAGTAAAGGTAGTTATATCGATCTACACATTATATAGTGATATATAGATGTCTTCCTACAAACTCATTCTCATTCGCCATGGCGAGAGTTGCTGGAACCAGGAGAATCGCTTTTGCGGGTGGTTCGACGCGGACCTCAGCGAGACTGGCATCCAGGAGGCAAGGAGAGGCGGGCAGGCTTTGAGAGGTTCGTGTAATGTCCATCTGGAGAAGTTAAACGTGTTTATTAACACAGGGCGATGGGAGGCTCTATCCACATCCGTATCTAACGTTGTAACACCATATTGTTCTAGTAGACCCGCTCATTACTGAAATATTTCCGAAAATGTGTAGCGATTTGTGACGATTTATCTAAAATGGGAAAAGATTTAAGTTATAAACGCGGTCTTGGTCTAACACTTTCCAAATGAGTTGCCATGAGTTTCCCGCACGGGCATGTTAAGTCCTCGCCTCATGAATCATTGTACTGGAGCCAACCGGGCATCTCTGGACCTGCGTACCGTCCTCCTCCCAAGTGTGTGTGTGTGTGTGTGATCTGATGAGCACGTGGTGCGTGGGACGTGCATCTTTCCACGTGCCGAATACTTTGTATGTGGCAATCTTAACGCAACCATGAGCGTTGTTTTTAATGTTCCAATAATACATTTTACAGCAGTGTTTTATAAGTTACTTTAACAAACTGGTATGTATGGCTAAATTCAGTACGTTTTTGCCTCTGCAGATGCCGGATTTGAGTTTGACGTTTGCTACACGTCAGTTCTGAAGAGGGCCATCCGTACGTTATGGATCGTTTTGGATGGTATCGATCAGATGTGCATACCTGTTCACAGGACGTGGCGTCTGAATGAGCGCCACTATGGTGGCCTGACTGGGCTAAATAAAGCAGAGACTGCAGCAAAGCATGGAGAGGCCCAGGTCAAGATATGGAGACGCTCCTACGATATCCCCCCTCCTCCCATGGGGGTGGACCATGACTTTTACAATATCATTAGCAAGGTAAGCCCATATGTATCAATGAATCCAATACATGAAATTACATTTCAGTTGCTTTAGTTTTTGATAGTTATCCTATGACAGTTCTAGGTAACAGGGTCAGTTATTACACAACTTCTGAGTAATACAACGGGATCCTGGTTAATGAATACTACAGTTCAAAAGCCAAAGTTTAACTGATGTTTTTGAGCTAAAGAGCCTCTCCAGTGTTGTGACCTGAAAAGGTTCAAGTTCAGCTGTCCCGCCTGTAAACAGGGCTATTTTGTGAAGTTACACATTTCACATATATACAACATATGCAGACCAAAGGTTTTACATGTCTCCTGGTCCTTCTGTAGGACCGGCGCTATTCTGACCTGACCGAGGACCAGCTACCTTCTTGTGAGAGCCTGAAGGACACGATTGCCCGCACACTACCGTTCTGGAATGAAGAAATTGCACCTCAGATTAAGAAGGGCAAAAGGGTGCTGATTGCTGCCCATGGAAACAGTCTGAGGGGCATAGTGAAGCACCTGGAAGGTGGGTGGTGCCTTCTTAACACTTCTGTGTGACTTCAGAATCAGCCCTGTGTGGATGGATTTATGTACAAATGGTTCAGTTCACTGTGTACCTTCATGCATTGATCACATGTATTTGATCAATTTCCAGATATGTCAGAGGAAGCAATTATGGAGCTGAACCTCCCTACAGGCATCCCTGTTCTTTATGAACTGGACAAGAACTTGAAGCCCATTAAGCCAATGCAGTTCTTGGGAGATGAGGAGACGGTCCGCAAAGCCATGGAGGCTGTGGCAGCACAGGGCAAGGCCAAGAAGTAGTGTTGTCTCCTTAGAGTTACTGTTCAAAGGGTGGTGTCTGTCAGCACTGCACAGTGACCTCTGCTGACAGCCCTCAAAACTGCATGTTCGCATCTCTACCCCAAGTCAACATGTGTATTCAGTTTGTAAACTGTAGTTTCAATGTGTCCAACAAGCAGGAAGCTCAAAATATTTATTAACCAAGCAAGTCTTCAGGGACCACGTTTTTCATTGGAAAACATTATTCCTTGTCATTTCAGAATTTATGATGGACCACAGAGCCAAATAAAATATTTTTGTGGCTATATATTTATGGCAATGAACATATTTTTACAATCCACTGAGAAATACCTTATTTTGTCTGTATTATAGTGAAAATACACATTGCATATTCAATGAAAGGAAGAAAAGACACTCATTAGATAATGCCTACATATTAATGGCAGTTATGCAGTGATATGTTTGGGTTTAAACATTGAATCCCAATAAAATACAGGTCATGGTATCAAAGTATTTTGCACAACAGGTATCATGTACACTTCTAAAAATATCTACATAACTAAAGTGGTGCAACTGAGTCAGAATTACTGAATCAACATTCAAAGAAATGGAAACTTGTTAAATGAACCACAGACACCCTGCTCATAAAAACAATCGTTTAATCCAGCTCCCTGGTAGTACATCATTTTGTTAACATACCTATAATTGTTTCAGAATAGATAGATTAACTTCAGTTATGTTCAGTTCCAAAGAAGGCTTAATTCAGATTCAGAAACCAATCTTGAAAGCTTCTTTGAGTTTATTCTATTCTCTCATTGTTATTATTAAATGTCATGACAAATGTTTCTTGAAACTTAAAGAAACAACATGTCTTTTAAGGCCCTGATCCACCTCTTTTAAATATTTCATATGGAAAACAGCTTTTTCTTCCACAAAATTTTCAAACAAATGAAGTCCACCCCCCACCCCAAAATAATGAGACTTGGTTGCTAAGTAGACAACTCCGTCCTTAGCGAGCAGTTCATGAAAAACACTATGAAGAGGAGAGTAGTATTCTGTATTGTAGATGGTTTCAGATGTGAAAATTATGTCATATTTGAACGTGGGATCTTTGGTTTGCATGAGTGCGAGATAGGAAGTCCAGTCTCCTGAAAAAAAACTGGGGTGGTCTTTGAGCGAATGAGGTGATGCATTCAACGTTCTCCTCTTTGGTGGTGGACTGGCATTACTGTCTTCTTTATCCTCTTCATCACTCTCTTCCTCAGTATTGAGCACCACATTTGGCATAGTGAACTGCTCTATCACAGTGCTGTTATAGTCCTGGAAGTGGACCTTGCCTGCTCCTCTCTTTAACGCAAGAATCCCAAGCAGTCCCGCCCCACAACCTAGGTCCAGGACACTTTTCCCTGAGAACGTCTCTCCCTCATCATCAAGGTACTCCAGCAGATCATAAGTACATTCCCAGATCTTAAGGCCACCTTCATACACTCCACTTATAAGGTCTGAGTTTTGGGTGACGGCTTGAGACAATATATTCTCACTGTCAGCTCGCTCAGAGACGGTCTGTTCAAATACAGATTCATTCAGATAATGAAGAGGCGGTAGTGTGCCAATGGTGACCGTTTCAATAACAGAGTTTTCAATTTGAGAGAGCGCATCCGGCGTATATATGTGCTCCGTGGCTTCTTTTACCTTATTGGGGACAGACTCACCGGCATCCTAAGGGGGTTACACAGAAACATTAGCTGATTATATCTAGATCTGTGTTGTATAAGGTACAATCAAATTAGCTACAGCTAGCAACTAGGTTAATACTGAGCCTAGGCATAACAGATTGGTACTAAGTAGACACAAAAATGGTTCAAGAACAATGTTTAGAAAAAAATAAATACACCTATGGCAGCTATCTTCCATATCTGGCTAGCCTGATCTTTTCCTAAGAAAAGGTATTTCGTTACTTACAATAATCGTGCTCGACTTATTCGCATGATCTTGATTTTCATCTTTTACTTTGCCCTCTTCGTCACATTTATCTGTCGTCTGCAATGGAATATCGAAGTTAAAACTGAATGCCATTACTGTGCACAGCCAAGCACATGTTGTGTTGAGCGTACTGGACTACAACTACCACAATACACCAAATCTTTTCCTGTTCCTGTAGGGTAACCGTAGTTAAAAGTCACCTCACTGGTGGCACTGGAATGTAGAGATACATACCATACCATACTAAAACCATACCAAATATGATTTTAAATAGGTGTTAATCCATGAACGCTTGCTCAAAGCATCGTCGGATATTTTGTTTAATTCAAGTTTAAGTTGTAAGAATTTATATTGTTCAAAGATGTCAGATAAGGGATGTCAGAATCACTAGACAGACTAATGCGAAAAAAATTGTTATGCGCGCTACCGCCAACTAAACAGCACATGGTTTTATGTGTTATTGGGGGTTTACACCCTCTTCATTCCCTTTCACATACTCTGTTGATGCTAATTTGAACTGCATTTCCCACAATGCCCAGCGCGACGGCCCACAAATCAGTGCGTTACCGGACAGTGCAGGAGCCAGAAGGGCTGAAACAAACGTGAACCGTGGACGTGGACGTCCGCGATTAAAGCCTCCGTCAGTGATACTATGTCTTGACTGTTTTGTCTGAGATTTTGCGGCAGAGGAGCAGAGTCAGGTGAGACATCACGAGTGCTCAAGCTGTAATGTGCATTGGTTTTAGCTGCCATTATGAGTGGTTAGCAGGTGGCATAGGGCCATCACTTTACTCCTACATGTTTAGTGTCAAAGACGCCCAGATGTCAAATAAGATCATCCATCCCTGTTATAAACCATCATGTAGACACAAATGTACTGCTGTAGTGGCTGACTGGTTATGCTTGGGCTGATTTAGCTATTTGGGCGCCGTATGAGCCAACATCTGTAGCTGTGTTTGCCTCTCAGACTGGTATTTTGTCCGTTTCTATCTCTGTCCCTCCCTCCTCTTCCTCCTCCTCCTCCTCCTCTTCCTCTTCTTCCTAACCCTTTATTTTAAAGTTGCAGCTCACACCCTGGGCGGAATGTGGAAGATCTGGTTGTCTGATGGATACGAATCGTATAGTTTTGTCCAGTTATTGCTATTTACTTATTTTCAGCTGAGGATATTTTGTTTACATTTCAGAATTTATTCTGTTACCCTAAATTCAGTGTGTCTCAAAAATAAGGAGGCAGCCATATAAAATCAGTATACTTTATGCAGATATGGGATGTTGCTTTTGCTACCATTCAGCCATGTAGTGAAAGTTCAGGAATGGGTGAAAAGGAGAAAAGGATAGCTTTAACACTCGTTTTACTCGTTTTCTTACTTTTGAGACTCACTGTACATCAGATGTAACTACTTGCAAAGCCGTTGAAAAAGCAGCAATATGTCATTGGTTTCCTTATAAAAAAGGATGTGCGTGTGTGTTTACGCTCGTGTTAATCTCTCATTTGCTAGGGATTTGGGAGTGCAGTGGCTTTTCTTTAGGGGGAACGAAGGCTGCCTGGTGAAGATTAAACATCTGTCACAATCCCAAAATCCAGATTAAAATCATACAGATTAACTGTATGATTGAGTGCTCAGATGTGCTCAGATGTTCCTGCAGGGTGTATACATAAATAATTGTTTCAGGTTAGAGAAACATGTGCATACACGTTACCTCTTTGAGTTCAGACTGTAGGAAGTTCCCATGTCATGTCTTTTGTGCATCCATTAATGATTTAGTTTGTGCCTTTCCACAAGTGACCTCAAACAATTATTTCACTCTTGAGCAATAACTAGAATTGTTTGACATGTATACATTGACATGTATGTGTTCGATAATCCAGTGGTCTACATGTCCTTTGTACAGTTCATTTCTGTTATTTCACTTTATCCTAGCTGGATCAAATACTTCATTTGACTAATTGGCTTACACGTTCAATAAAGAGGTCAGTGCCCACTGATCTAAATGTAGGCTGTGTCTCTAAGAGTTATGACTCAGAGCTTTGCTTAGTGTATTGTACAGCTTGTACATCAGTCTGTCTGGTCCAGGGCTTTTCAGGACTGAATCTTCACAAATGAAAAGTGTATTGTCTCATCATTTGTGTTAACAATTGTTTATATTTGAATCATTCAGTGCTGGTTCACCTAAGCCTCCCAGTTCGTGTCATGGATTTTGTAAACTGCAAAATCATTTTCAAAAATTATCTCCACTAGTTTTCACATTCTTGATGCAACATAAAAATCTGAGTGCTAAAAATGAAGCGATATAAATACAGCTGAAAAACACTCTTAATGATATTTTCATTATATTCTTCCAAGGAATTAATTTCCTTGGGAACTTTTCATGAAAAATCCATGATATGAACTGGGAAGTCTAGGTAAATTAGCAAGTTATGATTCAATTGCATTTCATCAGTAACTGCAGAGTTGTTGCAGTAACTTTAAAACATTTGGATCAGTACACAATGTAGTACACCATGTAGGCATCTGACGCCTCTCAATGGGTATTCTGTTGACTCACAGTGGGAGTTTAAGTCTGGCAAATGCATATGTTGTGGAAACATTTTGTAAATAATAGGCTGTTTCACAAGCTTTCTCAGTACACACCAAAAATGAACAAGCTGATACAAACATATTTTGCACAAAGCACAATCAAGACAGCCTATTCAGCCTATTAATCTTTAACATGATTTATATTTTGTCATTAAATTATCATAAGCATTACCGGTATTTATATTTTGAGGTGTTTTGCCATGTTTGTGCCATGCGATTAAAGAATGTGAAGACCTGCTTGAGGAATGTCACCCTTTGCCCTCTGTGGTCAGAATGCGACTGTGCGGCAGTGCCATACACCTGGTGGCGAGGTGCCTGAGGGGCTGTTCCAGGCGAACCCGCAGCTGTACGCCTCGCAGGCTGAGGGAGCCCCTGAGCTACATCAGCCTCATAGTGCGCTCCCTCTACTACAACTCGCTCACCAACTCTGATGTGGTGACAGATTCTCTCTTCGAGCCGGTCTTCTGGATGGTGGACATTCTGACTCGCTGGTTTGGGAAGGTAAGCCTCTGAATTCTCTCTGTTTGTGGGTGTGATTTATCTTTTGTTTAGTTTTTTTTGCTTTTTAAGGCACGTTACACGTTTCACTAAGCTTGTGTAATTGTGTGTTTCTTTGTTGTCTTTGAGGTCTTCGTATTTCTAGTAGTGACTCTCACCAGTTCCGTTCTCCTCATCGCCTACGTCAGCCTCCTCCCTTTGGCTCTTCGTACATATTCTCTCGGTTGGATCCTATGGCATCTGTGTTATGGAAACTGGATAATAGTCATGATAGTCTTCCACTACTACAAGGCTACCAGGACATCCCCTGGGTACCCTCCTCAGGTTCGGTATATCCATGCTGTTAAAAATCGGTGAATTGTTCGTGTTTGACACGAATTCAGCCGTCTACGCTTTTCTTTTCAGGTGAAGAATGACATTTCATTCGTATCTGTCTGCAAAAAGTGTGTAATACCCAAACCGCCGAGAGCTCATCACTGTGGGATTTGCAGAACGTAAGAACAATAACCTGTGGTGCCAAGTCTGCAGTTTCATCATCTGCTGTGTGTGTGTGTGTGTTTGTATGTGTATATGTGTGTGTGTGTATGTGTGCGAGTTGTATTGCTGTCTTCACTTTACTCTTTGCTTGCAGGTGTGTACTGAAAATGGACCATCATTGCCGTATCCTTTTCTGGAAGACAGACTCAACCTTTCAGGGCCTTTTGCACTGCACATCTCGTGTAAACAGAACCAACATTACTGGCAGTACATGTAATCATTTTAAATGACTCTATTAATCAGGTTATTCACTGTAATGAGATTATTAAATGCATGTAAGCACAATGAGGCATTGCCGTCCCCTGTTGTTCACCTCTGTCCAGTTACAAGCGACCTTAACTTGTCTTCAGCTTGGCTTAACAACTGCGTTGGACATTTCAACCATCGTTATTTCTTCTGCTTTTGTCTCTATATGACACTCGGCTGCCTGTACTGCAGCATTAGCGGCCGAAACCTCTTCATAGACGCATATAACGCCATAGATGTAAGGTTCTGCACATTGTCCATGTTTCATGTCTACAGACTGTATGTTATTCGCAGCACTCTTAACACCTGTTGGGGATGAAAACAACTCTGGTTTCTTTACATGGGGAACTCAGTCTTATTTCTTCTGTGAAAGAGGTTCTTTCGTCTTTCTGTTATCAAACCTGGGCATCCTGTGCATTCAGTAATGCTGCCCGTTCTCTTTCTGGCGTTACTTCAATAGCACTTCAAACACATGGATGTGGAAAAACAAGGGGTTCCAGTGACAGGTGTAGGCCTGCTCATAGGAATCCTGCCACAAGAATCCATAACTGGGAAGGTAGTTTCATGAGCTTTGCACTCCACTGATGGCATTTCAAAAAACCAAATTGGATTTTCTTTGTACTTACAAACTCACCCTTGCATACTTACAAGAAGTACTGGAAAAATGTACCCAAAAATATGAATGCTGCAATAACACTTGTTAGATGTGTTCTTGTTAGAATGCAAGTATGAAATTGGGTATTAACTCATCTTGGTTTTTCTGTTGCCACTGTAAGGGGCTTTCTAGCTGATTTAAGAAATTTAAGACCTTCTTGTATTGGACTGCTACAACTCTTGGTGGTGGGGCATTTTTTTTGTAGGATTGATTGATTGATTTGAATTGCTTTTTTACAATTAGACCTGTTTCTCTCTCTTATTCAATTAGAATTATTATCAGACATCATCTTTGACTTTTAAGGACAGGATGTTTCATAAGAGCATTATCTACATGTGGGTCCTCACAAGGTACGTCTGTCCACCGGTCTCCTCCTTCAGCGCGTTCACACATGGACTGCATGCCTGAGCTTGTCTTGTGGTCCCCAGCACGGTAGCTGTCGCTTTAGGGGGCTTGACCGCATGGCATGCCGTCCTCATCTCCCGTGGAGAGACCAGTATTGAGAGACACATCAACAGTAAAGAGGCCAAACGGATGAAAAGGCGGGGAAAGGTAAAACTGTGACCTTTATAATTATAATTGATAATTAACCTAAGCAGCCTTATCATGAGTTATATTCAAGTAAATGTACTTCCTATTCCCAGTGCATAGGATGCACCAGATGCTAAATATACAACAGTGTGTGTTTTTGTTTGATGTTAAGATATCAAGGTTTTTTTTTTTTTTTTGGCATAATGCTTGTGTGAATATTTGACTACTTGCCCAGTTCTCATGTTGGAAAAAAATTCACATGTAGAGACGTTTGTGATCTGCTGGAAAATATCAGCCAATATAAGCCAAACAAGTTAAAGTAGCTTCAACGGACATTTTGATGTATTTGAATACTGATCAGGATTAGTATCTCTTATGCAATAAATAACCTAATTCTGTGCATGACAGGTCTTCAAGAATATCTTCAACTATGGGAAACTGAACAATTGGAAGGTGTTCTTTGGTGTAGAGAAGAGAAGGTAAGGATGAGTTAGAAAATGAGTTAGAATAAAACACAGTAAAATTCGAGCCCATGATAAGCGAACAGTTCCAGCTAATTGGAAGCAGAGCATGTTTACTACATAATTGCACATTACATGAATGTTGTAAAATCAGATTATATTAGTACAACTATTTTAAGAATCATTGTCCTTGGAATATAACATCATGTTGTGCTATTCTAACAGTCATTGGCTGACGAGGGTTTTGCTGCCTTCTGGACACGTTCCTTACGGTGATGGCCTGACATGGGATATCTACCCACTCAAAAAAGACATGATTCCAGTGTGAGCAGATCCTTGGACCAGTGGATGTAATGTCAGTGGAGGCCAGTTCACTCTGCAGGTCACTGTCTAACTGTGCCAACACAGGAGAGTCAAAGCCGTGCACACGTGGAGTATACCAAGCTCACGTTTATGGCTGCACTGATGTGAGATGACCGTCGTGAGGAGGCAAAAAAAACTACTTATTTTACTTTATATTTATTTTACTTTTGAACTCGTAATGGTGATCTTTTTCTAATGTACATTTTATGTCTGGAGCTCGTATGTGGTGTGAAGATGGTGAAGCACTGACTTCTGAGACACTTTGAGATTGTGGAGCTGTGCTCCCTCAAAACTCAAGACAACCTATGACATCAGTGTCATGACATATCAGCGTCATGTTTGTTATTTATCTTCTGTTTATCAGGCGTATGGATCCAGTCCAAATTAAGAAACATTTTTGTCTTATTTTCATTTAAAAAAGGGGGTGGTTTTTCCATAGGTTTTACAATTCTTCTAAAATTCTACAGTTTCATGTATATAAAAAACATCTTTTTTGTATTCTCTTCAATTACATGTGAATTAAGTCATGAATTTTCTGTCACATTGTCTTGATAAGTATGGTTGAATTTATTTTAAATTCTCTGTACCAAATCATATGTATGATGATATCTTTACTATGATTAGTAAAGTGAGTTGGAACATGAACCCTTCTTGTCTTCTGTGGCCTGGAAAGTATAATGATTTTGGTTATTTTAACCTCTCGAAAAACCAAGAATTTATTTTCTTGTTGGATTCCTATGGAATTGGTCTATGTTTGATGAGTAAACTGCCATATTTTAAGAATTTGGTTTTTATTGCAATTCGTATATGATTATGAATTATTATTCTGTAACTTTGTTCTGTCTGTTGTATTAATATTATGCAAGTAAAAATTCTAAAATTCAGTTTTGGCAGTTAAGCTTTGAATTTCATCAAGTTGTTTTTAGATTAATACAGAATGGAATAGAACAAACTAGAATGAACAAGTTCAGTCAAATATAAACTACATCATGTGTAGAAATAAAATGGATTTTATATAATGACCAATGGAAAAAGAATGGCACACAAAATGGAAAATAGTTTTCATGTATATGTAAAATATACAAAAGTACTATAAAATACTACAGGTCATACAGGAAAACCCAGTCTCAAGACAGGCAGGTCTGTACAGTCCACTCAGGTAAAGTGCCAACGTTCTTAATAAAGGTACCTGAAGTTCATTTAATCCACAACAGAAGGCTTCATGGTAGTGTTTGGTAGATTTGTATTCAGGCAATGTAGTGTTAATGTAATGCATTTGCTTCAGTGATTTTAATCAATCGTTTTAACCTAATTCTACAAAAGTTGCCTGATTTGATCTGTTTAAAGTTGTCTTTTTTATGTTGACTTCCAAGTCCAAGAATTTGGTGAGAGCCATCTTATGAAACACATTAGCAAAACACAACCATGTTAGTATAGGCTAGTGTCTGTATTGTGGTGCAACCGGACAGATATAAAATATGGAAACCTGATGTTCATAAATTAGGATGCAATGAACTGGGTTTCCACAAGCCGACTGGAAGAGTGATTATCTCATTTAAAGAGATGAGATGCCCTTGAAACTGGTACTGTGGTCATGGAGTGCAATGACCTCCAGTTTGCTCAAGCTCAGTGCAGGGGTACTGTTTTATTATTATTTGGCATTTCTTTATAGTGTGCTATATGTTTAGTGGAACTTTTTCACAAGAATCTCACAAAGTCTTATCATTACCTGGTGCTACCTGAATTTGTAGCACAATGACACCAATGAGAACACACACAGGAGACACACCAGTATCTGGCCACTTTATTCTCCTTAAGCAGACTACGGTTTATTGAAATAATTTGGAACAGTAGAAAACAAAATATTTAATCTTAATCACTTCCAAATGTCTCCCCCTGTCAATACAATTATTTCAATAATAATAAAAAAAGACCACATCAAACTTTTAAGTTGAAATGTCTTTTCTGCACACTACATGCACGATGAAGACCTGGCGCATCATGATGACGATATCGAAGTAGCGACGTGAACGCAGGGAGACGAGCGTGGCTGAAACGCGAGTATCATTTCTCCTGCCAAAATGGTGAAATCTGGAAAGCTGCGGTCGGGAGCAGCTCAGAAATTAAAGAGATGGAAGAAAGGACACAGCAGTGATTCAAATCCACAGACAGATCGCTATCGGCAAGCTGCACGAAGCCGGTTTTTCAGTCGCCCCAGAGGTAAAGTTGAGATAGCTAAATGAAGGTGTTGCTATGGCCCAGCCGGACTGAACACGTGGATTACAGATTGTTTTGAAATCCTTTGACTGTACAGCTATATTGTTTGCCATTGTTCTTTGCTTTATTAGAAAAAAGTGATCTCACGATTGATGCCCTCAAACTCCATAATGAGCTCCAGACGGGATCTCTGGAGAGAACCGCCGAGGGGACCGAGGACGCCATGGACGAGGCAGCCCTCACCGAGAGGACATCGGGGACATTTCTTAGCGGGCTGTCCGACTGCTCCAACCTCACATTTAGGAAGGTTCAGCGTTACTGGGAGTCCAACTCCGCTGCGCACAAAGAGGTCGTCTGATGTTTCCTTAATGTGACATGACCGTGTGAAGCGCTGCTGTCCTAGATGATCTAGTGCTGGTGTGTCAGGTCTTTTATCTTGTATATTAAATGTCATTCTGTGGGGTTTTTGTGACGTTTTGCAGATTTGTGCTGTACTGGCAGCTGTCACAGAGGTGATCCGCTCTCAAGGGGGGAAAGAGACAGAGACAGAGTACTTTGCTGCTTTGGTGAGTGGGCTTCATCACATCTTTGTGGTGGGATTTGTGTTGCTTATAGTCTTTTCCTGTAAAACACAGTACACTAAAGCCAAAAACTGCACATGCTTCATTAACGTTTTTACATTGGTTGACCTCAATCCTCATTTCTAAAACAGATGACGACCCTTGAGGCCGTGGAGAGCAGTGAATCGCTGGCTGCTGTTGCTTACTTACTGAACCTCGTAATGAAAAGGTGCGTTGTCTTTCCAACCATCAAGATTGCATGCTGGGATATATCACACGCCCAGTACACATCCTTCTGAATGTTAAAAGCTTTCAGAGGTTCTGCCTGGTGATGATATATGGATGTTGCCTTAACATCAGTGTTGATCGCCAGCTGACGTTCAGATTTCTTTCTCTGCGATTGCTCAGTACGTTGGGAAATGAATCCTGTTTGGATGAATGTTGGACTGAATCTGTGGATCAGAGCAACGTGAAAGCTCATTAGATCCAGGCCCTTTCTTGCTCTTCACTGATTGGTTATGTATGTTTGAACATCTGCTGGTGATTGGCTGTGCCTGTGCAGGGTTCCTGCTCCAGTACTGATAAAGAAGTTCTCGGACACGGCAAAAGCCTTCATGGATGTAATGTCAAAACAAGCCAGTGCTGACTGCGTGTCTTCTCTGCGGTGGGTGAGTACAGCGTTCTTGCAGTTCCTACTATCAGTTTGCCTTCATGATTTGTTTGTCCCATTACCACCACTCCCCTTTAAACAACAAATCATTAACAGACTACGGCATGCATTACATACCTAAATGATTTAGTTGTGGTGTAAGAGCAGATAAACTTGTTTGTGCCGTTTAAAGCATCAGTGTCATTTCATTGATAAGTTTTGCGCTGCAATTGTATAGCCTACATGCAGGAACAGATATAAATAAAAGTTATTGTACTGGTTTCTGATTTTAAATAATTTTGCACAGTTTGGTGACATTATCTCTGCATTTCGTGTCAGAATTATTATAGTTTGTTTGGAGAATCTCTTCTTCTTTAACAATGTTTTATAATAGTAGAATTTTCAATAGTTGGATCTGTGGTGCTCAGATCCTTTACAAAAGACAATGTGTAAAACTATGCTACACAATAGGGTCAGTGCACTAAGTTAAAATGCATTTCTGCTATTATTAACTGAACAAAACAAAAAAGGAATCAGCTATTTGTTATAAGTAACGAAGAGTAAATCACGTTTACAGTTCATTCTTTAGAGGAAAGTACCGAATCTTACTGTGTTTGACCATTATAAGCCACTCTTTTCCAGATCTTGTCCTGTGTGGCCACCTTACTAAGGAAGCAGGAGCTCTCTGTGTGGAGTTATCCGTCCACACTTCAAGTCTACCACGGTCTGCTTAGCTTCACCGTGCACTCCAAACCAAAGGTCAGCCTTCTGATCATCGTCTGGGTGCTCCATGTGTGGAAGAACCGTGATTCTGGCGCTGGCGGTCGGATTGAGCTCTGCCTGTGTTGTGTGTTTGAGGTTTTGGCTTGTGTCCTGTAACTCGTGTCCTGTGCGTGGCAGGTGCGTAAAGCGGCACAGCAGGGCGTCTGTTCCGTCCTGCGGGGCAGCGAGTGCATGTTCACAGACAACGCGCCCAGCCACCACCCTGCTGCTGTCACCACCGCCAAATACTGCATCAAAGAGATGGAGCAGGCGGGAGGTAAGCCTACACCCGCCCACCCTGGGCGTGACCCCGCCCACCCTGCCCCGCCCCTCCCGAATGCCAGCCCGTCTCACCCTCCCGTCCTTGTGTTTGAATCAGGCAACAAGGAAGACACGACCGCTCTACACGTGCTGGGTCTCATCAGGGAGCTGATCACGGCCTTCCCGCTCGCCTCCGTGAAGTCATGCTGCGAGACCCTCCTTCGCGTCATGACCCTGAGTCACGTGGTGAGGTGCCCCCCCCCCCCCCCCCCCCCCCCCCCCCCATACCCCCCCATGGAGGCTCTGAGTACGCAGGGCTGTGACTGAGCTCCTTGTCCCTGTCGTTCAAAGTTGGTGACGGCGGGCGCCATGCAGGCCTTCCACAAGCTCTTCAGCGCCACGCCCAACCCCTCGGCCATGTCTGCGGAGCTCAACGCCCAGATCATAACGGTAAACACAATAACTGCACTCGTATCTGGTTTCTTGCGCATCCTTTCAGTGTTCACTCAGCTGATTTCTGTAACTCTCTCATGTCCTACTTCAATGAAAAAATCCAGAATATACACCTAAATCTCAGTCCAGAACCCACCACTTACATCTCCTCTTCCGTCTCTTCACCCACTCATGCTTTTACGTCTTTTTATCTTCCCACTTATGTAGAGATTTCTGACCTAATCCACAAGGCCAAGTCATCCACCTGTCAAATAGATCCCCTTCCTACAGTACTCATCCAAGCTTGTATCCCTTCTCTGGTTCCTCTAATCTCTAACATAATTCATTCTTCTCTTATGACTGGAACGGTTCCTCCTTCCCTCAAATCTGCTGTAATAACTCCAATACTCAAAAAACCTGGTGCCGTCCCAACTAACTTCAATAACCTACGTCCTATCTCAAATCTTGCCTTCATATTCAACATTCTTGAAAAAACTGTAGCTGCTCAACTTCACTCCCACTTAACTTATAATAACTTGTATGAACAGTTCCAGTCTGGTTTCCGCCCTCTTCATAGTATAGAGACAGCTCTTCTTAAAATTACTAACAACCTCCTTATGGCAGCTGATTCTGGACTAGTTACTATTCTCGTCCTTCTCGACCTGAGTGCGGCCTTTGATACCATTTGTCACACCACCCTTCTCAATAGGCTATATTCCATCGGTTTACGTCATATCGTACTCAATTGGTTTAAATCTTACCTCTCGGGCCGCACTCAGGTCATCTAGGTTAAATCATTCATATCCCAGCCTTCCTATGTTACGTCAAGTGTGCCCCAGGGCTCTGTCCTGGGCCCCCTTCTTTTCATTATCTACCTCCTTCCCCTTGGCAATAGCTTCCGTAAATATAAAATCAGTTTTCACTGTTATGCGGACGACACCCAGCTCTATGTCTCCAGTAAACCGTCCCCCAGCCTCCAGACTTCTACCCTCACAGACTGCTTAGCAGAAATAAAATCCTGGAAACAAATTTTACAACAAATTTCCTTAAATTAAACAGTGATAAAACTGAGGTTCTTTTCGTAGGTACAAAAGCATCACTATCCAAAGTAAACAGTTTTTCCCTAATCATCGATAACTGTTCAGTTTGCCCTTCCCCTCAGATTAAGAGTCTGGGTGTCATTCTCGACAGCACGCTATCATTTCAATCACACATCAATAACATAACCCGGTCTGCTTATTTCCACCTTCGTAATATTAACCGCCTCCGCCCCTCGCTTACCCCCCATACCACTGCCACTCTTATTAATAGTCTTGTCACTTCCCGTCTGGACTACTGCAACTCTCTTCTCTCCGGCCTCCCCAACAAATCCCTCCATAAAATCCAACTAGTCCAGAATGCAGCTGCCCGAATTATCACCAGAACCCCCTCCACGCACCACATCACTCCTGTTTTACAGCAGCTACACTGGTTACCCATCAAGTTCCGCTCAGATTACAAAATTCTTCTGCTTACATTTAAAGTCATCCACAATCTTTCTCCTTCATATCTGTCAGATCTACTTCAAGTCACCACTCCTTCCCGTACTCTCAGATCCTCTTCTTCCATACAGTTAACTGTACCCTCTGCTCGTCTTGTCACTATGGGGAGCAGAGCATTCAGCCGCTCTGCTCCCCGACTCTGGAACTCACTACCACCTGCGCTCCGGAATACAGACTCACTCACAATTTAAATCCAGACTCAAAACTCATCTGTTTAAAATTGCATTTTCTTTATAAAAACTTCCTCTGTCTTGATTGGAATATTTTATTTAATTTAGTTTTATCTTTAATGTTTATTTCCTTTGTCTAATTTCATGATTGTCTTTTATTGTACGGTGTCTTTGGGTGCTAGAAAGGTACCATAAAATAAAATGCACAAATTATTATTATTATTATTATTATTATCCTAATAGCATCACCATCATTGATCCCCCCCCGTCCCAACAGGCGCTGTATGACTACATCCCCAGCGACAACGACCTGCAGCCGCTCCTAGCTTGGCTTGCGGTCATGGAGAAAGCCCACGTCCACCTGTGCAGGTAAGCTTCACGGGTGCAGCTCTGTGATTGGTGCATTTCTGCCGGCACGTTCAGTGGGCTGATGCGGGTTGGTGTTCAGCTTGCAGAGCTCCCGGAGTCTGGCCCACCTCCCTCGTCTCTTCTCCACGGCGGTGACCTGCCTGCTCTCCCCCCACGCACAGGTCCTCTCTGCTGCCACACAGATGCTGAAGGTGAGCGGGTTCATCCATGCACGGACCAGTGAACGTTTTCCACTCTGATCATTCTGATTTTGTTGCGTGTGGATGTTTCACCGTGTGTGGGGTTTTTTCCCCCCCCCCCTCTCATCACAGACCCTCATAAGTGAGTGTGTGGCTCCTCACATGGCAGAGATTGGGCCCGTACTGCCCACCACATCTTCTGGTAACGGGCTTTACATCGTTAAGATGTTTCGGTGAGTCTCTCCACTCGGTGTCGTTGGGTTTATCAGTTCTGATTATTAGCAGAATTAGCATCAGCACTCGTTGATTCTGTGTGGCTGTGTGTGTGCGGCGGTGCTGAATGGTGTGTGTGGCAGGGTGGTGGAGGAGGGGTTGTCCTACCGTTTCCACGCCTCCTGGCCCTTCGTGCTGCAGGTTCTGGGCTGCTTCTACAGAGCCGCGGGGAAGCACGCTCACCCCGTGATGACCAAGGTGAGCAGCGACTGCACTTTCAGCTTCCTGCAGCGGATGTAGGAAAGAAAGTATTCTTCACATTAGAGATCTGAGGAAGTAATGATGGCATGCAAGGAATAAACCCATTAATTCATCTGTAAGAAAATTGTCAACGTCTCCACAAAAGGCCTCGTGGCCTCCGAGCCCCTAAAGGTGGAAACATACTTGCTGTTAACTACGCGTTCGCGTACGCATCATGGCTGCTTCGCGTATCCTGCGTCGGTTTGGCGCGTAGGTCTTGCACGTCCTCCAAAAGTTAACGCGACGCGTACGCGAGGTGCAATACACACAAAACCGCTAGGGGCAGTGTAGCCGCTAACCAGCATCAAAATGGACACAACGATATCCAACGACACAAACTCGCCATTCTCACAACGTCTTTGATTTAACGGGCTTACATACCACCTACGAAGGGATCGCTGTCGTCGTTTTTTCTGCCGTGACCGTAAAAATACCCAAAGGCTAATCTCCTCGAGTGTTGCCATGTTTGCATCGTTAAAATACCGAAGCCCTTTCTACGTTCTGCCCTCTAGTGGACGCCTCCAGTTTCACGCGTTGCACATAGGCTAGTATGTTTTCAGTAACGTTCACAACGCCGCCGGTTGTGTACGCGAACGCATGGGCAAACAGCAAGTATGTTTCCAGCTTAAATGTGCAGGTGTGTGTCTTCTCCAGAGTCTGCAGTCGCTGAGTGACTTGCGGGCCACGCCACAGTTCCCGTTCTGTGGCGAGCTGGACTTGGCTGTAGGGGGCGCTGTGGAGAGCATGGGCCCTCAGGTGGTCCTGGGCGCCGTTCCTCTGCTCATCACTGGCACAGAGTGAGTCACTACACCGCCCACCCGTCACGTCTCTACTTTGGCTCCCAGTTCGATTCACAGTTTGGCAAGGGAACGCCTGGTTAGTGTTTAACCATAATGACACGGAAGCCAAGATGTAAAACGGCCCTGTTGCCGGCCTGTGCAAGTTTCAGCTGAATAGCATTTCTCCCGTGGATAATCTCATTCCAAAAAAAGGCTTGCAGGACATTTTTTATAAATATTTTCATTTATGGTTTCTTCATTAAAGGAACATTCCAGCCATTCCCAACCTTTAACATTTTTCCAGTTTAACGTCGAGGTACAGATGTAGGAAGAGTGCCACTCTAAATGACCCTGAGGTCGTGAAGGCCTTTTGGACGTGTCCTTCAAGGCGGCAGTAGCTTGTGTGTTGTGATGACTGAGGAGGTTTGTGGACTTTCAGTGACGACCTGGAGTTCCCGCGCAGTTGGCTCATCCCCGTCATCAGGGACCACGTGAAGAACACTCAGCTCGCCTTCTTCTCCTCATACTTCCTTCCCCTGGCTTCTACGCTGAAACAGAAAGGTAGGCCACCCCTCCCCCCACCCCCCGCATGTCACGACAAAACTATACCCCTGTTGTGTTCTGCACCAACGTTTTTGTTCACGTGGTGATTGTGTCCAAAGCGAAATGTTTTTGCTCCAGCACAACGTTCTCCATCTCCAGCTGGGTTTCTTTCTCTTTTTCAGCTAGTGAGTTTGAGCAGTCGGGACAGAAACTGGTGACCAAAGTGTACCAGACGTTAGAGCTGCAGGTAACGGACAACATAAGTTTCATGCAAATTCACTTTGTCCAGAATCAAAGATGTCACCTGATTGTTTAGATTGGTTAAAGTCTGACTTGGGGGGGTAATGATGTTGCAAGTTGATCTTCCTCACGGTGGTTTCTTGTGGGCCCAGATCTGGACGCTGCTTCCTGGCTTCTGCACCAAGCCCACGGACCTGAGCAGCTCCTTCAAAGGCATCGCCCGCTCTCTGGGCATGGCCATCGCAGAGAGACCTGACCTGCGTCTCTGCATTTACCAGGCCCTCCGGACCCTGATCTACAAGAGCTGTGAGACAGGTCGGCATCTGGGGAAGGAGCGTACTGCTGTGTGTGTGTGTGTGTGTGTGTGTGTGTGTGTGTGTGTGTGTGTCACAATCAGTGATGGTTCGTGTGTGTGTGCGTGCAGAGGCGGAGAAGGCTGAGGTGGGCCGCTTTGCTAAGAACTTCCTGCCCATTCTGTTCAACGTGCACACCGAGCAGCCTAAGGCTGGAGAGAGTGACCCATCCAGACTGGCTGTCCTGGACACCATTAGAGCCTACCTGACCATCACTGACCAAATGGTAACCCACATCCTGCTTCCAGTACCTGTTGTGTTCAGACGATTGCATGGGTGAAACGTGTAAAAGGAATTCTCATATCTCTCCGAGATCCTAGATTAGTAGTAATGTAAAACCTTTTCTGCTGTTCTTATAAGGATAGATTATTTTTTCTTTGGCTCTTTGTCTCCCCTGCTGGTGGTGGAACGGTTATTTATTTTAATTTCTAGATGGTGAGCTCGCTTCTGCAGAAAGCCTTGGAGAAGCTTAGCAGTCCTGACAGCTCAGAGTTCACACGGTAACTACACGCTTGTCTTCCACACACATGAACTCTTTAACCCAAGTTCTTAACTCCAACACATTTACCTGCTTCTTGTGTTGTACTATATCAGAACTTCATTAGCAGCAGACAGCAGGTTTGTTCCTCTCGTTCAAGAACTCACACTGCATGCAACTCTGGTGTTTTATCTACATTAGGATTGTTTAGATTTGTTGTCAGTATCTCCATAGAGGTCGCATATCTGCATACAGTTGGGTAGGGTGCTGCTAAAATAAAATAGAAAGGCTGCACTCTTGAATTGCTGTTATTTTTTACATATTAGCAAATGTTTTGTAAAATAAGGGTTAGAAAATAAGACAATAAAAAACACTGAAGCTTTTTAGAAATTTTGTATAAAAGTTTTGTATAAAAGAAGCATCTGTAACAATTTTGGCAGCACGTTTATCTCAGGACTCTGTTGATTTAATGTTTGATGCGTTTTAAATGTACTATGTGGTTATTAAACCCACTGTCCTGCTCCTACACGTGTTTCAGGCTCGCTGTGATGGATCTGGTAGTAGTAATGGCTGCATTTGTGGACGAGGCAACTATGACACAGACATATGAACTCATCCGTCCACACTTAGAGGTGGGACTCTGGGCCTCGGGTGGGGTTTGTTTGCGGTTGTGTTTGTTTTTGTGTGCTTATGCGCGTGGGTGTGTGTGCTGTGTGTGTGTGTGTGTGTGTGTGTGTGTGTGTGTGTGTGTGTGTGTGTGTGTGTGTGTGTTCACACAGAGTAAGGACTCAGGTATGCAGAAGAAGGCGTATCGGGTGCTGGAGGAGATGTGCGGGGGAGGGGCAGCCCAGTGTCAGAGGTTCGTCCTGACCAACCTGGAGCAGCTCAAACTGGCCCTGCTGGGTACCCTGAAGAGTGCATCTTCTCCGGCCAAGAGAGTACGAGTCTGAACGTTTGCCCACAACGTGTTTAAGTATGTGGAGATGTCCCGTCTGCTTTTACTGAGCGAGACTTTTTCCCGTTTCTGTACAGCCCAGGTTGAAGTGCCTCATCCACATTGTGACGCAGCTGACTGAAGAACACAAGGACTTCCTCACCGCCCTCCTGCCTGAGGTTCCTCACACACCATCAGGTGTCCACCCATCCAGCAAGTTCCGTTTGTGTGTAGTTGTTCATGGTTCCGTTTGTCTTTCTGATAGGTTATTATTTGTACGAAGGAGATGTCTGTAGGAGCCCGCAAAAACGCCTACACACTCCTGGTGGAGATCGGCAATGCCTTTAATCGCTTCAGTGCAAACCCCAAAGGTAGGTTTCATTGAGTCGGTCCTGTGACCAGCACTGGAGCAACCACGTGTTATAGTTCTTCACCCAGTTGTGTGTGTGTGTGTGTGTGTGTGTGTGTGTGTGTTGGGTAGTTCCCCTGCTGTTATGTGTGAATGTTATTGTCACAATAAACAGATACATTAGGTTATTGTTCAAAGGAACTGTCTGTTGGAGATCTCAGGAACATCTCTCTCCTGATGGAGACTGGCATAGCGTTTGGTCAGTGCCACAATTGAATCTGTAGAAAATCCAAAAGTAGCGAACCTTTGAGCCACATGGCTCCCTTTACCCACAAATTAGTCAAGTTACTGGTGTTGGTGGACTGGATCTGTGTTGGAAAGGCTGAGATTGACTAGACTGCTGTGTTGGTGAATAAAGTGACCCGTGCAGCTTCAGATCCAGTTGCAGACTTGATGTCCATCACACATACAGAAGTCAATGGTTATCGTTTATCTCCAGGTCAAAAGATCTGACCAGAAGGAAGCTCTCCTCAGACTTGTAGTCCTGCAGTGAGAAACATTTGGAGGAAATTGGGAATAAAGTGTGTGTGTGTGTGTGTGTGTGTACACGTGTGTACAGTTGAAATGAAATCTGTGATCTGTATTTTGCCTAGTTGTTTTTGTGCTCAGATGGTGATCCTGTATCCGTATTCTGTAGATGCCATGACTGAGTACTTGGGCCATGTGTATGTTGGACTCACTGGATCAGTCACCATGATCACGTGCACCGTACTGGCCCTCACCAGACTAGTGTTTCAGTTCAAAGGTAAACCACACTACTATGTTGCAAGAGCACACTTTACTCAGCAGGGGGCGCCCTGCTTGTCTTTTCCTCACCGAAGCCACTAATGACGTGGAGTTGCTACCCAGCGCTGGTGTGACTGCTGTCTCCATGTCTTCTAGACTCCATCGACGTGTCGTCCCTGGAGTTGCTTCTGCAGAACGTGTGTCTGCTCCTGGGCTGCAGGACGCGTGAGATCATCAAAGCCTCGCTGGCCTTCATCAAAGTCCTCCTCTTCGTCCTCGACGTAAAGGTTCTGGCCAGTCACGTGGCTGTAATCGTGAGTACACGACTACTGGGTAGTTTTCATTTTTGTTGTGCTTTTTAATGAAAGTGCACAATGAAGAAATGTTCAAATGTGTCTCGCGTTCTCTCTCAGGTGGAGGGCATCGCCAGCATGAAGGACGATATGCGGAGACACTGCAGGACAAAATTGAAGACCCTGTTCACCAAATTAGTCCGGAAGTTTGGGTACGTAGTAGCGGGCGGGGCTTCGAACGTGCTGCGCTGTGGACGAGTCTCGCTGCGTGTGTGTCTCTGTGCTCTCGCGCCTCTGCGTGTGTGTGTGTCTGTGCTCTCGCTCTGCTGCGTGTGTGTGTGTCTGTGCTCTCGCGCTGCTGCGTGTGTGTGTGTCTGTGCTCTCGCTCCTCTGTGTGCTCTGTGTCTGTGCTCTCGCGTCTGTGTGTGTGTGTGTGTGTGTGTCTGTGCTCTCGCGCTGCTACGTGTGTGTCGTTGAACTCTCTCCCCTCTGTGTGCAGCTTCGAGCTGGTGAATAGCATGCTCCCCGCGGAGCACCACAAGGTTCTGGCCAACATCCGCAAAGTGGAGGCCCGGACAAAGAGACGCAAACTGCTGAGCAAGACGGAGGAGGAGAGCAGCGAGGGCGAGGAGGACGCCGGCCGAGCCAGAACCGACAGAACCGAAAGGTCCGCTCCACACCGCCGCCGCTCGGCGGACACGCGAATACCGCCGCCGTTCACGTCGCTCGCAAGTGGAAGCGTTCGCTCAGTCACCGCGGACTGGAGGTTACGTGGTGGTTAAGGTCTGTGTCGCTTTCTGCTGTACCTTCAGTATCGAAGCCATCCTGGCAGAGACGGACTCGGAGGACTCGGAGGATGAGAAGCCCAAGATGGCACAGAAGAAGGCGGTGAAGACCGAGGCGAAGGCGTGGCTGAAGGAGGGCACGTCGGACGAACCGCTTAACTTCCTCGACCCCACCGCAGCCCAGAGAGTTCTCGGTAACACGTTGGAGTTAAATTATGGAATCTTCCTAAAGATAGCTGGAAGTTTTTAGTTACAAGGAAAGAGCGATTTTTAAAGGGTCACATTTACGTTTGGCTCCAGTTATCCGGTTTTAAGTTTATGTTTGTTTCTTTTTAAAACGTGTGTAGCCACCAACCCCAAAATGAAGAAGTCGGCGAAGGTTGAACACGGGTTCAAGGTGACTGCAGATGGCCGACTAATCATTAAAGAGGACGAAGAGGAGGATGGTGACGGTATTAAAGGTACGTGATGGCTTTGAGAGGTGTGGCAGAGACTCTGTAGGACAGGATCTGATCTCCACATGTCCTCCTCTCTCCTACAGACGTTGACAAGGAAGTTGATGACATCCTTAAAGAAGCTGGAGTCAAAACTGTGAGTAGCTGTGTCCTTACAGCTCAACAACCAAAGGAAAAAAAAACTGCTACGTCATTTTTGTGTCTGTTTTGAGCAGAAAAAAAAACAGAAGAGGAAAATGGAAGAAGATCTGGAGGATGATGATATGGAGATCGAACCACAGATGAAATACAAAGGTTCATGTTGAACTGAGCGTAACCCTGGAACACAAACATGTAACATGATGGATCAGTACTGGCTGTGTTTCTGTAGTACTCACGCTTAATTATTATTTTTATTACCTTAGCTGGTGGCGTTGGGATCCACAGACCTCTGTCTACAAGAGAAGAATCGGGAGTTAATTATAAATCCAAGGTAAAAATGGATCTCTAACCGTAATACGAGGCGTCATAACCGTGATAGTGTTTAGAGATCAGTCACGTTAGTCATTTTGAGTAGAGGTCAAGCGTGACGTGTGGAATATGGAGTTTATGGAGAAGTGTGACTGTCGTTGCAGAAGGGAAAAGGTGACGTTAGGAAGAAGGACAAGTGTGACCCCTACGCCTACGTGCCTTTGAGGAAGGCCCAGCTCAACCGCAGGTCAGCGGGCCACTCGGGCCCTTTGAACTGGCATTGGTACTGGTTTGTATCGGCTCAGACTGACCCAGCAATCTTGTATTTAACAGGAAAAAGGCCAAACTGCAGGGCCAGTTTAAAGGAATGGTGAAAGGAGCTAAGAAGGGGGCGCGGTCAGGAAAGAGAATGCAGAAGAACAAGAAGAAATCCTGAGGGGCGGGATTACCACACACACACACACACACACACACACACACACAAACACACACACACACACGCCTGCCCACATGCACACACGCTCACCCAACCACACGCCTGCACACGCACACACATATACACACACACACACACACACACGCCCGCCCGCCTGCCCACACATGCACACACGCTCACCCAACCACACGCCTGCCCACACACACACACGCATGCAGTATTCCTCAGTGCGGATGGACAGTTTATTAATTGACCACCGTAGTGGTCGTTTGATCCTTCGTGCATTGAGGTTTAGGGACTCTGTGTTTAAATTTTTCTTAGTTTCTTTTCCGTTTTAAGATTGCAGTAAGTGGAGTTTTGTGTGATACTGAGATGGTGTGAGAAATAAATTGAACGAATGATCAGCTCTGATGTGGCCTGTGTTCTTTTTGTCGTGGTGCCTGTGGTGGAAAAACATTTTCAGTTCAGTGATCCCTCCACCCGTTTGTTTTAATTTGCATATTTGTTTATATCTTTTGTCTTAAAGGCATCTGGACCCATGAGCTAATTAACTTTGCGTCAGGACTTCTCAATTAGACACCAGGTTTAGAGCTTACATTATGCTCTTCAAAAAGTGTGCAGATTGTTACGTTTTCTAAACCTGCACCAGTGATTACGCGGTGGGGGTCCAGGATGTGGTGTTGGAGCTCCTGGACGTGGTGGTGGAGGTTCTGGACGTGGTGGTGGAGCTCCTGGACGTGGTGGTGGAGCTCCTGGACGTGGTGGTGGGGGTCCTGGACGTGGTGGTGGAGGTCCTGGACGTGGTGGTGGGGGTTCTGGACGTGGTGGTGGGGGTTCTGGACGTGGTGGTGGTGGTGGGGGTTCTGGACGTGGTGGTGGGGGTTCTGGACGTGGTGGTGGGGGTCCTGGACGTGGTGGTGGAGGTTCTGGACGTGGTGGTGGAGGTTCTGGACGTGGTGGTGGGGGTTCTGGACGTGGTGGTGGGGGTTCTGGACGTGGTGGTGGAGGTTCTGGACGTGGTGGTGGAGGTCCTGGACGCGGTGGCTTCCTTATGGTGGAATTGCTGTTCTTTACAACAATAAGAAACGTAGTACAGTGATTGGCTGTGTGCCTTGACTTTCTTCGCCTTGGCACCTCTGTTCATTTTTGGCACATTTTATTTCTGATAATATTTACTGTTACTGCAGTCATGATTATGTATTTACCAACTTTTATGCTGTGTTTATGGTGCACTTACCACTTTGTCCAGTAGGGGTCGGTATTTTCCTTTGAAACTGATTGTCTGAACTAATAAGTCAGTGTAGGTCTTACTGAGGAAGGTGGACCCAGGTCAGGTGCACCTCGTCATGTTTCTGGGTTACTGAGTGCATGTTCCTGCCATGTTCTAGCTGTCCCACCAGTGTGAGAGGCAGTAAACACATGAAGCATTAAAAGTAGTAGACAGGGATTTACAAAACAAAACATTGTACTTAGAAATTGGGTCTGATACATATACACTTGATACAATTATGAAATTCAAATTGAATCTCTTAAAATATAATTTTTTTTTAGTGATCAGCTAGTAAAACTACACCCTCTGGTGGACACTGGTGTAAGATGTTAAATGTAATACCAAAATGGCACTGGTCATCATTCATTGTAAGGAAATCTGCACACGCTTATTAAATTTGCTAGTGCAATTTATTTCTGAACAGAAATACGCCTGGTACCAAGAAGCATAGATTGCAAGAAGAAGTATTTCCAGTGCAAACCAGGAAATCGCTGGTTACAGTACAGCACTCACTGAGCAAATAATCCATATATGTCTCCAGTCATAATACACATTATTTAGCATGTGGCTTAATGCAAACAGCCCTTAAACCTGCTCAGTTTGCACCCTCAATAGGCTGAAGGGGAGGTCAGGTGATCTGAGGTTAGTTTTGTTCCCCAGTGGGATGCTGGGACTTCTCCAGCCACAGGCCACGATCAGGCCGCCTGTACAGGAAGTGGGCGTGCGACGGGAGGAAGCTTGCAGCAGGGAGCAGGACCGCGGGACAGAACAGGTGGACCCGGTGGTGAATAGCCCGTTGTGCAGCAGGGCATGACCCGGGTCATTTTGGGAAAATAAGGGGCAAAAATACATATGACTTCATGCATTAAGTTTGCAAAAATGTTAAGGAATGATATTTCCATATGTCATATCGTCTTGCGTGTTAGTGTCAAATGAGGAGCGGTTTTGGTTGGAGATTAGACGCCTTATTATACATAAAAAGCAATGTGAGTGCAAAGCAGAAAATTCAGCAGAAACCCCACTAGTGCTGCGAGAAAGAAGAACGTTGAGCTGAACACCACACACAGTGTCCCACAGCAGTGCTGGTGCGCCTGGCCGCCCCACTCAAGTGCCTTCCAGGAAACCGAGGCTGTATAAATAAAGAGGATAGAACTGCCCTGCAGTTGGAATGATTCTCTCCGACCAAGCGTTACCAGGTAATCTAAGGATACTCCCTTATACTCCCTTTATAGTGTGAGCTCACAACACTGCACTTCAGCGTACTTGAAGTGTCTACCGTTTAGTTGTTGGTAGAAAACATATGCGCATTAGCATTAAATTTGATTTAAAACACCTCACTCAACATTCAGAAGCCTATATATATATATATATTTCAGAAAAAAATATGTTTGGGGATAATCAGTAGTCTATTGTGCTTTTTTTTGCTGTCCAGCAACATCTAAAATCCCAAAGTGTAAGCCAATGGCTTGATAAATACCAGCATTTTTAGCATTTGTCAAGGACTGGGAATTTAGGGTGATGAAGGTTCTTCATTGTTCTCAGCGTCGGTTCCCAGGGCGGGGTGGGGGGCGAGAGGGAGGGGGTCTCGGGGGGCCCGGGGGTGCTCTAGCTGGTGGGGGTCCGTGGGGTGATCGGCTGGTGGAGGGTCCACAGGAGGGTGGTCTGCTGGGAGGAGCAGAGGTGGTGGGTCGCATCAGGGGCCACTGGTCCACTGGAGGGGGTGGAGGTGGCGGTGGGGGCCGTCTGCGCGGTGGTGCCCCGCCGGCCTCCTCTTTCACCCGCGTAAAGTTGATGCATCGCCCCTGCGGGACAACAGCAGATGGCAGGATGACTGACGGTTATGAGCTAAAATTAACCACCCTCTTAACCGTCCCTAAAAAGAGGGTTTAGGTAGGAGCAAGATAAACACTCGAAACCTCTGTCTGCTACTGCGGACGTTAAACCGGACAAGGCAGTAGGAAAATAACACGGCGTGCTCTAGAAAACAGTACAAGACTCGTGGCTTTGGGATGCCCAGAGCATGACCCCCAAAAGGCAAAACACTTCACACTCCCAGAGTCATAGCTGTCAACTATAATTCTGTCCCTAAAATCCTGGGGGTGGGGCAGAGAGGTTTCAGCAGTTCACATTGGGAAGAAAGGGTGAAAATGCCCTTCCACTGAGAGAAAGCTTGGAGAAAAGCAGCATTCTTCTAAGCCAAGTGATTCATCATGGTCAGGAAGGCTACACTTTCAGAAGTCATTGTCAGAATGCTTTCAAGGGTTCTAGCTTAAGAGGGAACCGAACAAAGGTTTTCAGAGCTTTACTTCAGTGTTTTGCAACACAGGTCCACTGTTGCAGCATCTACAGACAAAGCCATAATCTAATATTTCTATTTCATTTTTAATATTTTGATATGAGAGAGTATCAAACTCATTTGCTTCACAATGTCATGATATAAAGTTTTCCTTCTTGTATATAAATTAGGGTGACCAAACGTCCGTATTTCCCGGGACATGTCCGTATTTCACGTCCTGAAACGTCCCCCCCCCGCTCGACAACTTACACACAGTGTCCTGGTTTTCCCAAACAAAAATATGGTCACCCTAATATAAATAAAACCAGCGTTCTTTGTACATGGAATTATAATTGAGAGTGTTTATAGGTTATGCGGTGCAGGAAAGTGTGGCAGCATTGGTTAAACGCTGAAGACCAAGCCTGCATTCCCAATCAGACAGTCAGGCTCATTTAATATAATCAGGTCTGTGTTGATGAGGCTCCATTCAATGGCTAATCGCAAGAAAAGGCACAATGGTAACCAATGAATATCTAACTGGCTTCGAGTTTACAATCAAAGAGAGCATCTCCTAAATCCATTTGAGTTACTTCCACTCGAGTGGCGTCGGGAGCAGCCGTCGGGGGGGCGGCGGCCAATTTCTGACACGCTGTTTAATTGCTCGTCAGACAAACAGATGGAGAGTTTAAAGGCCACGAGCCAGACTGACAGGACCGAGTCCCCCCCTTTTGTTCCAGGTTTTTATAGCACTGGTTCAAGACCAGTGTAAGGGACGAAGAGCCTTTTTTAAAGTAGGCTGCTTTTGATAACCAAGTGGGGATCAGTGGTATCCCATGTGCACCTGCTGCAGAAGGTCTCCGCAGAGAGGTAGGTCTTTGTGCAGTCTACACTGCACATGGAAAGGTTTCGGACCTCTTCACATTTTACACCAAGTTTTGGATGCTTTGAAAGTGTATTCAAATATAAAAAATGAAAAATTCACAATATACATTAGCATTTAGACCCTTCACTTAGTACTTGATTAAAGCATGTTTGACAGCAAGCATCCAAAAAATTCAACACACTCTCCAGTCCAGGACTCAGAATAACATCCCAACAGCGTGATGCTGCCATCACTGTGTTTGTTAGCTTCGTGTTAATGAAGTGATACTTGGAGCCCAAGTTCCTCCAAACATGCCAGTGGGGACTGTGGACAAAATAATTCAGTAAGACCAGGTGATTTTTGCTCATCGTGCTCTGAAAGTTGGCAAACACTGAGCAGGCTGTAATATGCATTTTAGTGAGGAGTGACTTCTTGCTGGCCACTCCATGATTTAAGGCTTGGATGGTGAAGTAAGGATTTCTCATCTACACTAAAGTAACCACTAGTTACTGAGCTTAACTGGGCAGATCTAGGAAGCATGTTGGTGGTTTCTTCCATTTGAGAATGAGAGAGGCTGCTATGATCCCGGGCACTTACAATACTGCAGAAATGTTCTTGAATCCTTGTCCTGATCTGTGCTTCAACATAAGCCCGTCTCACAGGTCTAATCTCGACGCATGGCTTGGTGTTGACTCTGCCAGATGCCATCTGTGAGACGTCATACAGACCTCTCTTAATTATGTCCAGTTTGGTTAGGCACAAGTGGACCCCAGGAAAGATGTGTTAGCATTTGACGGACCACTGGTGGACGTATGACCCAGAGCTCAGTTGTGGTTGTCATAACAAAGGGTCTGGATACTTATGTAAATATGTGTTTCTATTTTTTATAAAATTTTAAAACATTTCCCAAAACAAATTTGATTTTTCCCATAATCCAGTGCATGGAACAGTTGCTCAGTCACCCCTGAGAGTTACGCTGCTTTTCTTCCATTAACACCTCCTTCAGTTCAGACTGCTGTCCTGTATACAGTAATTCACCAGGAGTTTCATCTGAACGTGCTGTGTGCCTGACACATTTCACTCCCAAAACTGCTGGCCGACTGCTGGTGAAGCTGGAAGCCTGCTGGGGGCTGTCCTCAAAGCTTCTGCCTCCATATGGACCCATGTCTCTGCATCCCTGACCCCGCCCCTGACCCCGCCCCCTGACCCCTCCCTCTTCCTCGCGCTTGTCCCTGCACTGACATGTGCACAGTATTCATGAGGCTCCATTCTCATTCGGGCCCATATGCTCTCCCCGTGCGGGGCTGTTGCTAGGCGGCTCACCAAATTGCCCCATTCTCCGCACACGACCGCCAGTGATGCCCCTCAGCGTCCGGTTAAACCCCCACCTCCCCCACGCCGGCCCAACAATGGCCCAGCACAATAAAACGTAGGCCCCACCCAACTCTCTGGCCCCATGTCACATTAGAGGGCTTTCTGTTTAATAGGGTGTTAAATCAGACCACCAAGTATCTGTTGCAGGATGGTGAGTGCCTCAGCAAGATCTCAGGGAACAAAAGAACCGTAAGCAGAGGGAAAACAGTGAAAATCTCTGAGTTTCCTCCTTTTACTCCTGGCTTGTAAATTATGTTAAACAGGCGATTCCTTCTGCTAGCCAGAGCAGCTCATTTTGCTTTCACATTCCAGTGGGTCATAACCAAAAACAAAAAACAAACAAAAACACTGCCTCTTCCTTCCACAGATTGTCTTTGTCTTCACAGTAAATGAACAGAACCCGAGTAGCAAGGCTGCTCACTTATGACTGCAGTGGGCCTGTAAACGCCGCAGACAATAGATACAACAAGCACTTTCAGTAGCACCAAATGCTTTATTCAAATGGTAATAAAACAAAACTGTCACTTCTGCATCACAATGTGTGAAGCTTTTAGATTTAAAAAATTAACCTCAATGGCATTTGTGTTGTATAATAAAAGTTTCTACATGTTAACATTGACCATTACTATTAACCAACTGCATTTTCTCTCCTCATTAAAGTCCCCCAGCTCCATGCTTGTATGTATATATGGGGATTATAATTCTATAATTATAATTTCATCTGCCTCCCAAATAACTCAAGACCACAGAGGCTCAGTTTTCCTATACGTATTTGACCTATTGAATGAGTGGAAAATAACAATGAAGACATAATAATAATTATCTGTGACCTGACCATAGCGTCAGACCGCCAACTACAGGCAAAACTTCACACTGTTATCTAAATGTTTCAAGGACTTAGGAAGCAAGCAAAGATGTAGGAACTGGAGTAAAAGTAACCGAAGAGGACCAGCTTTAGGAAAATGTGCTCATGTAGAAAATTAGCAGGCAGGGAGGAGAAAGGAGAGGCGTGTGAAGGTTGGTAAGTGTATCCACTGTGATGTGTGCTCTGTGGGCCAGGAGGGTTTGCCAGGCATTGTCCTGCAGGTGGAGGCGAAACACACAGCTCACTGTGGACATGCTCAAACCCGTCTGAATGCCACAGCTGTTATCAGCCAAGCCCTCTTCTTCACTGAGTCTGCAGCCTAACCCAGCGCCTTTCAAAGCTTCCTGCGCAGTATATAGAGCAGCTGGACACTGGCCCTCCCACCCACAAGTTGCCTATTCTGCAGTGCGGTTCAATACGAGCAGGCTAAATCAGATACGTCCACGCACAGTGGCAACGGAGCCATGGAGTCGCACTGTACTGCCCGCTCGGGTCTGGCCCACATGAAGGTTGCCTTTCACGGCCACGCAGATGTGTTGCCATGATACTGTTCACCACGGCGGAATAATGCGGGAGCCAATCTCACACACTGCGAAAAGCCTGGCTCTAGTCTGTGTGTGTGTGTCTGTGTGTGTGTGTGTGTGTGTGTGTGTGTGTGTGTGTGTGTGTGTGTGTGTGTGTGTGTGTGTGTGTGTGTGTGTGTGTGTGTGTTAACCCAGCCGAAGCAGACAGCGTCCCATGTGAAGGAGGCCTCGAAGCATTCCCTTTCCTTGGAGTGACAGCACGTTGGCTATGGAATCTGCACCATGCCAGCGATCCACGACACTGGACCGAAACACGGCAGGCATCTGTCATCACGTTTTAAGAGGTATTGCAACAAATCAACATGAATTTCATTCTAAGGGCCCAGGCGATGGGTTACTGTAGCCTGGTGTTTTAAATTCCAACGGGAAGTTAAAAGCTACTTAAGCTAACCAGCTGCGCTACGAGAGAGACAGTTTAAACATTGTTGTAAGAACACAGTCTGTGTAAACCACCTTATAAGGCAAAGACGCGTGGCGTTCCTCAGAAGACAGGCCAGAAACAAATGCATTTCAAGCACAAGATAAAAGAGGCATTTGATTTATATCTGAGACTATATATAAAAATACTATAAAAATAGCTACAGTCTATGACCTGGGGCTCATTCACATGGATGGATGAAGTATTTGTACCTGATCTCCAGGCTGGGGTCTCATGAGTGACACCTGGTCATAACCACGGCGGAACAGAGCCCACAGTGCGTCCAGTTTTCCCTGAGAAGAGCAGGCAAATAGCAGAACCACTCATACACATCTCCAAGTGCAACTGGACCTCTGATTATTATTAAACTTAAATGGGTTTAAAATTAAAACTATGAGTATTATAAATGGCAAAACATTGAAGGTGTGTGTGCGTAAGTCAATTGAATCTGTTCTGACAGCACTGTACAAAATATTTAGTGATCTATTGGTCATGTTTTGCCTGTTGAATGTGAGCTGAGCAGAGCAGACATTACCCTGATAGGAGTGTACCATCTCCTCTGCAGGACAGGCCGGCGTCCTGCAGGGCTTCTCGTCTCCACCTCGTTAGGTTCAAACTCCTGGTCGGGCATCTTCACCACAGCGTTCTTGGGTTTCTCCAGTTTAGCACCTTCCTCGGTTGAACCCTTATCCCCCCAGTGCACCTGCGGAACACCAGCATCTCCTCAGAACCTTCATGCGCTATCTGAGGTCCACTATCTTTGTGTCTGTTTAGAATCAGCTGTAAATAACAGGATCCTATTGGTCTTTGGTCCCATTCTGGTCTATTGGTTGCACTGCAAGGGCTATACGTATATCTAACATCGTCAAAATGCACAGAGGCAGAAAAAGTAATTTCAAATATTGCAGGAGACACAGGGCTCGAGACCTTGGTTTTCACTTGTAGCCTTTAAACCTTAAGTTAAACTAACCAACCATCCTGTAGATTGGTAATGTGACTGAAATGAGCACAACATATCTGATGTTTATATGTGAGTGTTATCAGGGCTCAAAATGATCTTCTGTTTTGAGAGAGAAGAAAGCCATGTCACCTCCATTCTTTTGATGCCTCCAACTCCTCGGCCACCATAATATGAGGCATTCACTGTAGGCCATTTCTTCTTTGGCATCCCATTTTCATCATCAGAGTCCTACACACACACACACACACACACACACACACACACACACACACACACACACACACACGCACACACACAGTGTAAATAGATCTCAACTAATTATTTCATCAAAGACTAATCAAATCTTCCTCACATTTACTGCCCAACCCCAACACATCCTCATCACGCTCTGCTCTTTGTAAGGACTTCACTTTAAGCTCATATACACCCACCCAAACCATGTAAACACCAAGATATGGGCAAATAATAAAGGGACAGAAATAGCATCCTGACTGATTGCGAGGGGATGTGTCCACCCAGAGAAGCCGCGCAGACAGAGCTCCTTGTGTGGCTGCTCGGTCTGAACAGCACAGATGTGCACACTAAGGCCCCTTCCACAAAGCTCTTTTCTTTCACATCAGCCGTGCCGCCTGCTCGCCTTTGACCTCAGAGAACCAGGCGAGACAAGCGTGTTTTTTGCAGCACCACACCCGCGTGCCGTCTGCACGAGGGGCCACGCCGGGCCCAGTGACTCACCCTCCTCACCCTCGCCAGCCCGTGCTGTCAAAGCGGTGTGGACACTCGTGCCGGCGGCCAGGAGAGGCCCGTGCGTCCCTACACACTCATGGTGGAAGTGACCTTTATACGGGCCTTTATACGGGTCTTTATACGGGCCTTTATACGGGCCTTTATATGGGCCTTTTCACAGTCAGTACACTCCTATTGCTAGAGCCCAAAGGATGAATTTTATACTGGTAGGTAGCAGCTGCAAACATGTTTGTTCTTTCTCTTTTGCTCTCTCTCATACATACACAAACGCACATTTGTTCAATCACAAATTATTATAGTGTTTTAAAAGGGAAATATATCATTAGCAGATGCTTACAGGTTCGGGTGGTGGTGGTGGAGGTGATTCTTTGATGACCTGGTTTTAAAATGACAATACGAAACATTTTTTACGTTTTACACTACACTGCTTTTACTTCTACCGTTAAGAACACATTGTAGACAAGCTCATACATTTTGATTATTCAGTAAACAAGTTAAATGCTAAGACACAACACAGATACTGACGAGGCACGAGGACTCACCACAGTGCAGCACAGGGGCCAGAACCACCACACGAACAGGAGCCCCACAAGCAGGAAGATCACGAGCAACGCAAGGAGGAGGATGGTGCCATCAAACTGCAGACACACACGTTACAGGAGTGTTTACACAGCTGCGGCCTCCGCGCCGCACAACATGTAGCACACGTTACACTGCGCACATGGAGAGGACGACAGCTGAGCACGGGCAGGACCCGATATGGGCTACCCAGTGGATCACACAAAGGCTCTGAGCTGGGAGAGGAATGTGAACTTACTTGGTAAAAAGAAACACCTCTGATGAAAGAAAGCAGAGGAGACCTCATTAAAGGACAGAAAAGAGGGAGAGGAAGAAGACGACGAAGAAGAAGAAGGACACAAGGAGCTGAAAGAAAAGGCATAAAGATAAACTGCAAGCAAAAGAAAAGTCAAATCACGACATTTTTTTCCTGTCAGAAAGAAACACCAACGTGCAAACAACTGCATGTACTTACACATTTTGTGGTGGTGATGTGCACCGAGCTAGTGATGTAGGATAATCCCTCATTCATGCTGACCTGGAGATATATCACCCTGCAGCAGAACACAAGCACAGATGCCAATCACGACTTCAGGACGAACCGCAAAACATATCCTCAGCATTCCTGCGGTGCGTGTGACGGCTTGTGGCCCTGTGAATATCAGCCAGCATCAAACACGCTTCCAGTTATACAGGGAATGATGATTTTCTATAAGCTGCCTACCGACTTCTACTGTGCACTGACCTTGGCCAGCAGACTGCTGAGAGTGTGGGAAAGGGCACTTGTCTGATAGGTCATGTGGGGGGGTTAGGAGGCAACAGACCGAGGTGCAAGCAGGAAAAAGAGGAAGCCAGACCTTTTTGTCCTCTGCCCCATGGCTTTGTTTCTTGCTAGGACCATCCTTAAACATCTCACATCCTAGCAGTCATGGTGGGACATATCCATAACCTTTTTTCGAGACATGAGCACTTTGTGTGCTACTTTCTACTCCCTGAATTACAGCAGATGACCTTTCTTGTAATTCACAATTGACAACAGGGTTTTCAGTGAGGACAAAAAAGAGGAACGTTTGTGTGCTGGTGAGAAAGATGACAATAACAGTCCATTCTTGTGGACATCAAAACTGTCATCCTCCCTTCGGGCTCCCGCTCACAACAGCTCTCTCAAAAATGGAATGTCCCCCAGCATGAGAGCCATGTCCATGTCCCCTAACATGAGAGGCATGTCCATGTCCCCCCCGGGCCCATCTGTATTCTATACATCAGAAAAATAAGGGGACAGAGTTGTCAATAAGTTAATGCATGGGTCTCATCCATGACCTCCCCCTCTTTCTCTTCCACGCCTGGCTTGCACACCCGTCCAGGAGTCTGGGGGGGGGGGGGGGTGGGACACACACACCAGGGAAGGGCTCTCATGACAGATCCATCTCATTCTCCATCAATCAGCCTGGCCCTTTTTAAGCGCATCTTCAGAAAACCTCTCAGTCACCATGTGTTTGGATGACAGCACTGACATCTTCATCTCAAAAGACATGGCGACCGCCAAACCAAAGGGGGTAGACAGGCAGTGTATGCCCTAAAATCATCTTCTGTCCATCTCAAACATAACAAAATACACACATGCCTCTCATATGGTGATCCGCATGCCAAAGTTATTTATTCAGCAGATTCAAAGAGACATATTGTACGTTTACATTTACAGTGGCACCAATATGTTTGACCAAGTTGGTAAATGGTTTTGACAATAGAATGGCCTTCACTGGCTTCAGAGCAGTTAAACTGTTATAAAAAAAAATAATAATAAAAAATAAAAACACTGATCACTGTTTCATGCCTCATGAGTCATGAGGTGACTGCAACTGACATGAGCAGAATTATCTTCCTTTATGCAGTTGCAGTGCTCATTGTTGGAAAGACCGCTGACCCCCCCCCCAAGTTGGACTGTTGAAGGTTGAAGTTCAGCTGCCGAACTTACGAGTTGTTTCGCCTGCTAGTTGATTAGCGTGAAGTTATAGCTAATTTCTGTGACATTGTCCGGTTTCTTATTTGTAGTTGCGAGCGTGTAAAAAACACCATGTATGTTTATTACTGTTTACTCACACCGAAAGTGGACAAAATCACATTAAGAACTTGCCTAACGCAGTCCATTAGCCTTGCTCCTATCGAACACTCATTATTGGCCCAAATAAGAACAAGTTATCTAAATTTTCAGGGACAAAAGTTTTAGCATGATACAGAAATAGATGCTCCATGTCAAAAATATGGCCCCTTTGGCTTCAGGAGTGGTTCAGCTCTTCCCGGCAGGAGACATGAAAGGCTCAAACAGTCTCAGGAAATCGTCTTGACAAGAACAAGACGTGTCTCGAGCCAGCAGTGCTGGTCATCATTCGGTGGGCCTGAAGCGATCCTGCCAGCGGCTCGTGTGTCGTGTGAACAGAACCGGAGCGATGTGCTGGAGAGGCTCATCTGGGCTTCGCTCCATCTTCCTGAGAAATGGAGACTCCTGGCCCTGCTCGGCCTGCCAGCCGCCCAAGGCTCACACACAAACACACACGTGTGCACACGTATGTGCACGCCCACACACAGTCCTTCTCACGTGAAATAAACCATGGTAAATAATCTCTCTGATGCTAATTAGACACTCTCCTTGCTTTCTGCACTCCGCCACCTGTGTCTCGATGCATTAGGAAGCTTAAAGCTTGACTAAGGAGAAGAAACTTCTCAAGGAGAAGAAATGACACTCACAGTTTTTCCAGGGTACCATTTTGTGATTTGTCAGGGTTGAGGCCAATTTTAACACTTACTTTCCAACTTCTTCTATAACTGGTGCAGGGCAAAGCAGGAATGTGTCTTCAATGTTCACAGGAATCTCATCTGTAAATGAAGCGGCAAACAACAAATGAAGTGGCTACGTCTTAAGAGTAGAACTCTCCATCCATCCATCCATCCATCCATCCATCCTTTGAAACTTAACATCTAGCTCGACTAACACCGAAATAACATGTAGGTCAGTGTTCCAACATCTGCAAGTGGCAACTACTGTCACAGTTTGAGATTGACACAAGTTGAATCCTATAACATGAATCCTACAGCCATGGGGAGCCAGGATGACAGATCATCAGAATATCATTCGGATTGGGGACGTGTGGTCAGACGGTTACAAGGAGAGGGAAGTTGTTCGATCTGAGGAGTAACACTAGAAGGTAACATAACAGAGTGAGGCAGGTCCTGAGAGGTCAGCTGAATTGGAAGAACAAGATCTGGACTATCAACACCAATGCTCTAGCGGATCTGGCCTATCAACACCAATGTGCTAGCAGATCTGGCCTATCAACACCAATGTACTAGCGGATCTGGGCAATCAACACCAATGTGCTAGTGGATCTGGCCTATCAACACCAATGTGCTAGCGGATCTGGCCTATCAACACCAATGTGCTAGCAGATCTGGCCTATCAACACCAATGTACTAGCGGATCTGGGCTATCAACACCAATGTACTAGCGGATCTGGCCTATCAACACCAATGTGCTAGCAGATCTGGGCTATCAACACCAATGTACTAGCGGATCTGGGCTATCAACACCAATGTACTAGCGGATCTGGCCTATCAACACCAATGTGCTAGCAGATCTGGCCTATCAACACCAATGTACTAGCGGATCTGGGCTATCAACACCAGTGTACTAGCGGATCTGGGCTATCAACACCAATGTACTAGCGGATCTGGGCTATCAACATCAATGTACTAGCGGATCTGGCCTATCTACACCAATGTACTAGCGGATCTGGGCTATCAACACCATTGTACTAGTGGATCTGGGCTATCAACATCAATGTGCTAGCAGATCTGGGCTATCAACACCAATGCTCTAGCGCAGGGGTGCCCATTACGTCGATGACGTCTAGGGTTTGACACACGCATTCCACCCCCCCCCGGTCGACACACGCTGCTAAAAAATAAATAGGTAGATCTTTCTGGTCATCTTATAAGTAGCTCGCAAGCTGAAAACTTGTGGGCACCCCTGCTCTAGTGGATCTGGGCTATCAACACCAATGTACTAGCGGTCATCAGACACCCCAATGACATAATTCTTTGGGAGAAGACCAAAGTTACTGACATCATTACAAGGAAAGATTTGGGGTTTCAACCCAAATCCAGCAGTCTGAGACTACACACGAGAATCAGAAGCATAACAGTGGGGAGATTCCAGCAAGCAAAATGCCAAGAGACAGGAGCCTGTGGGACTTTCATATACAGACTGGCTGAATGGTATTGGCTAACCAACTTGACAATATAGTAGTGATGGACAAACACAGGGTTGCCAACTCTCACGCATTGAGCGTGAGACACACGCATCTGACCGTTTTCACACGCTCTCACGCCACACTTCCGATATCTCACGCCGGAAAAAAAAATCTAGTTTATTTATCTCTGATCCACATCTCACAACAGCAGATGAGGACCATGGAGATTGATGCAGTCCTAAGTGATTAGAACATGAAAAGCTTGAGAACTGTCAAAGTCTGAGATAAGAGAAGATGTGGAAGGTGAAGGCAGCAGTAATCTGAGCCGTATGGGCTGTAACCCTCAAACTGGGACCATTGGCTCCAGCAGATCCCAGGAACAAGATGAGATCTGTGTCCGTAATATACAGAGCCAGTAGAGGAGCCTCTGGTAGAGGACCTAATCTTGAAAAAAATACCTGGAGGAGGAGGAGGAGGGGGCAGGGGGGTAATTATATATATACAGTATACAGTATAAGTTACTTACCTATGGTGACCGTGTCATTGACTTTGAAACTGCACAGCACCTGATTGATGTTTCTAGCATACAAAAATCCATTTCCCTTCACAACCACCTGGAATGACTCTGCAAGAAATACACACCAGAAATCACAATCAATTCCAATAAACACTGGAGATGTTTCTCTACAGAAACAGCTCCCTGTAATTTCTTTTTTTTACTTTTTGTGGGGAAGGGCTACTATTGTAAATATTTATAAAAATGTGTGCTGCCTCCTGTGTATATTACTTATTTATCACATTCATATTTAGATTAAACTACCTTTGTTTATGTAAATGTGTTCTGAAAGGAATTCCTACAAAATGCCATGCTATTTCTCCTTCAGATCCCTCTTGCACACAGGCCTTGTAGAACAGTGTCATGCACTGTGAACCATGCAGGACATGTGATCAGAGGGCTGGTCACCACGTCCACGGATTTGTTCCACGCTTGGCTCAAGAAGAGACAGAGAGAGGAAGCCACTTTTGCTCCTGAGGTGCTATTAATAAAACAGGTTCCCAGATCTTCAGGAGGCCAGTGTGTTGGTGGCCGCCAAAGCTGGCTAGCTGTCTCCTGCAGTCCCCCGGGCAGGGCTGGCCACCAACTGATGGGTGCAGAGCAGCATATGTCAGAGGGACAAACACACTCACTTAAAACCTGTCTAGTGGCCATTGGAGCACGGGGGGGGGGGGGGGGGGGGGGTGTCTTTGACCTCACCTATGGCACACTGCACATACGTGTGTTTAGAGGAACCAAGAAAGTATAGCACAGGCCTATAAGCTGAGTTAATTGTTTGTTGCACACGTATGCTACTATATTAGAGGGCAGTCTTTACATTGTGTCTCCTGACACTGAAATGCAGAATGCTTGCCGAATGCAAAACATCAGGAAAACATCAGGGAATTTCTATAGGATATGAAGGTTGTAGTCATTTCAATAATTCAATAATTTACTTAATTAAATAATATTAACTAAACCGTCAATGTGAATTCCTACTACGTAGTAACTTTTAAAATATCAAAAACAGTACAGAGGTAATGTATGTGTAACGTGCTACAGATGAATTAAAAAACCTTGAATTTTCATGCCTCTAGATCATTTATGTTGCTCCATATATAAATTCCACTCTCTCAAACGAATCTGTCACTACCTTTTTAATTAAGCACAGCTGCCATGCGAATGCGTCTCCTTCCTGCCCCAGCCCTGCCTGTCTGACGGGATGTCTGCATGGCTGAAATGACTAATTCCTTTTAATTTCACTGGCTGTGTCAGCCACGTGCTTTTCGTGCCACGTTACTGTCAGCTGTGGCTATCGGGGTGTGACGGGGCTGTGGGGCAGAGGGGGACGGTGCTCAGCAGACCGTTGGCAGCGGGATGGTGGGCATAAGCTGGTACACCATCCGCCTTGCACCGAGCAGCAGACAGCACCCACCCACACCTGAGAGGCAGCTGGGGTGCCACCTCCAAGCACAGACTCCTCGACACGGAGAGGTGGCCGGGGTCTGCGGCCACCCTGGGGCTGTGAACATTAATCAAAGCGACCACCGCTGTCATGTCCGATCGCAGGATGAGTTTTCAGTGCGGATGGAGATGGCCTGATGGCAGACCGTGTGGTGTGGTCACTTCACATCAGCCTGTTCTCTGAGATGAATGGCCATCCCACTGGGGCCATGCTGCAGCTAACAGCACCGCAGCCTGTGTGCAGCTCACCTTACAGAAGCTTCTGTGTGCAGGTTGTGGTAAGAATTTACTGCTGGCAAATGCATCCTTATCTGCATCAGCACTTAACTGCAAGCTATGATTTCAGTTTAGCACTGAAAACCCATGGTGAATGGGTGGAGCCAAAACAATATTTAGCTCGTGGTGAATTGCTGCTTTCACAAAGAAGTCCTCTGGCAACTGCTTTAATTACTGGGCAGTGTTCCACTAATTATGACATTCATTGTCATGCAGTATTTCCATTAAGGATTAGATAATTTAACTAGCCATGCAAATTTGCATGGTTTGGGATCATTAAAACATAATCCAGATTTGTTAAGGTCTAGTGGTTCTGGGGAAAAAAACTCAAATTATAATATCTATTAATCATAACAATCATGTATGATTAAGATGATATATTTGGAATAATTGACTGTGATATGTCAGATCAGACTGATGAGTCTGTAATGATGAACAGTTGACTAGCAGTAATAAACATTACTACTGTACATCAGACACCCCTTTACTGCAGTCACATGACCCATCTGCAGCACAGTTGCTGGACCACAAAGATACAGAGAACCTATTATTGGGAACGATGAAGCAATCTTTGGGAGAGACATTCGTTATTTACTGGGTTCTTCTATGTTGCCACCTCAGATCTGTTATCTGGGCTCTGTGTTGCTGAACAGACACTCAGTAACCTTGATTTGCCTTTAATGGTGGAATGCAAATTTGTTTAATTGGCTGCTGTTTGGTGGACAGGCCTGGTGTGCAGTGTGGTGGTGTGGGGACAGAGGATGGATGAGGCTTGACATGACCTTATTAGTATTCACTTATAGCATGTGAGAGCAAATAGAGTACAGTCTCTGTGGCAGTACGGTTCAGTACATGTTTTCTACACATGTATGGTCATTTTCATGTTTTTGCTGTTGAGCTTCCAACACTTTACACCACAGCAGTCAACTAACTGGCACAGATATGCAATGTAACGTTAAAGAATTTTAGATCTGAATTTGAGTCCGTTAAGTTTCAGTCATTTTCATGTTTATGCAAAGTGAAGAAGCCAAAAAGAAATCAAAATCAAATCAATATTTGGTGTGAACACAGTGGCAGTTCTTCTGGTTACACTAGCAGTTTTGAAAGAATTCAGGAGGGAGGTTGTTCCGAAAATCTCTGAAAACTAATCATAGATATGTTGTGAATGTAGACTTACTCAAATCGTTCTGTAATCATCATGTAATCCCACACAGACTTGAAGATGTTGAGAACGGGGCTCTGTGGAGCCCATTTCGTTCCCAAGAATCTTTGTTCTTTTTTAAGCTGAAAGTAGTTCTTGATGACACATGTGCATGTTGCAGAATAAATTTGGAGCCAATTAGATACTGCTCTAATGGAACTGTATGATGGAAAAGTATCTGCCTGTATTTCGTTCTTTTAAGATGATCAACTTCTAAAAATAAAACCCCCAAATCCATTATCTGAAATGCAGCCCCAAACCTGCAATGATCCTTCACCTGTGTCTGTTGCCATGCAGACACTCATTACTGCACCTGTCTCCAGTTCTTCAGCGAACAATCTACCTTCTGTTACAGCCAAATATTTACTTAAAGTCGCCTGGACTTGTTTCCACATTTAAGGTTTGTCTTTTTGTCCTCAATTCTTCCATGAAGACCACTTCTAGCCAGACCTCTCCAATCAGTAGATGAGTGTCACTGGGTCAGACTTGTTCCTGACAGTTCTGAGCCGATGGCACTGCTAAACTGCTTTCAGTGCTGCTTGTTTCTTTGGCCAGCCACTGCATCTACGCTCAACAGTGCCTTTTTCTTTGAGCTTCTTCAAAACAGCACATCTTGAAACCCCAGTCTGCTCTGCAATCTTTGGGAGAGACCTTACGGATGCAGAATTATTGCCTTATGTCTTAGTACTGTCCTAATTCTTGACATGGTGTATAACCTGTGATATGATATCTTTCACAACTTCACTTTGGTAGCAGAAAATGGCTGTTCCTCAACCAGTTTTAATCCTCCTGCACAGATGCACAGTGATTCAATCTACGTATGAAGATTGTGATCATGATCACCTGTTTTGGATAACTGGTTATTTATACGCCTGAATATAAACCCACATAATCCCTGACTTTGTGCAAGTCTACCTGGAAGATTTGGTGCTGTTTTGAAAGGGCGGTCACACCAAATATTGATTCGATTAAGATTCCTCTTTTGTTCATTAACTTTGTATTTTGTTAATTGACGACAAATAGTACTATGTTTTTGTATATTTGAATATATTCCTACCTCCTGCGCATACGCTTGATGGCTCAGCAGCTAAAATTTCAATGCAAGACTTTTTGATAATCTAAAAAGAAAGAAATAAACAAACAAAATAAACAAAATGAAAGAAAGAGAACCATATAGCAGTCATGTTTAAAAATCTTAAGTGAGACAATCGCAACATAAAACGTACAGAATCGATCATTCCCCCCAGGGCCTGGAAGCCTCCCAGAACAGGGAACACATGGTCAATCGTGTCTGCAACAGTGGCCAGCTACAAAACAATACAGCATTATTTATTCAGGTTCAATGAGGTCTCAATACAGAATGTTTCATCAGTGTCATCGTTGCTAAGTTCAGGAAAAGCATATAAAGCCATGCCTGCTGTACCTGTGTCTGATTGAAGTCTTTCACCCCCACACAATACACTATGGCTCCCAGAGATCTGGCCCTCCCAGCCTGTACACAGATAGCCAATGAACAGTCAGTCCTAATGGCGTGCAAATGCGAGGTTGCCTTAGGGAATTACCAGAAAAAGGATGCATGCAGGATGACAGCACTAGCTGATTTACTTGCCTCTTGCTGGGCTGTGATGAACTGGATTTTATTTAACTCTCCATCCGTCAGTGCAATGATTACACTTGCAGTCCCTGCTAAGCAAAACCAGGCAACACAGGTTCAAACTATTTTGAACAGTGCAAATAGGATAAAATGCAACCTGGAGTGACACTTACCATAATTTCCATGATATATTTGCTCATTTGCCTGTAATTATGTCAGTAAGATCGAATATTAATATTGGAAACTTAATGTTAATGCATCAAGGCACAACCTAAGGACTGAAAATGTAAACAAGCATAGTAAAATACCTTCTGTAACCCAAGATTCAGAAATGTGTCACCCCCAGGCACCTCTCTCTTCAGCTTCTGGAGGCCTTTGTTAATGTCATCTCTATGCATGTGAAAAGAAATCTTAACTGTTTCTGGTTTTTAAATTGGTTTTATTTTCTCTTTGCTGTAAACGGACAGTCTTATTTAGAGGTTACTCTGAATTTCCGGACAAATTGTAGAGGTTTTTTGCAGAGACGTGATATGGGTGTCATACCTGTTCTCAGTGAGTGTCATGATGACATGTCCTTGTGTGGAGAAGACAATAAAGGACATTCTTAGCATTGGGCTGTAACAAACAGAATTGTAAACAATCAATGAGGTCAGTGACGTTACATTTGGATATGGCAAAAAGAAGCTCAATATAGAAATACCGATTACAATGAGAAATAAATTGGAATCACCTTATAAATTTCTCTGCTAGATGTTCCACAAATGAATAGATCTCAGTCCAGTGGTTTTTGACACTTCCAGATCTGCCGTAACATAAAGGCACACAACTCTTATTGTTTCCAGAGTTGAAAGAAACATCTGAATATTTCCTGTTAATCATAGCAGGTTTATATCAGTAATGATCTCTTTCTTCAACAGTTTGAGCTCCTGCACCACCTACTCAAGTGACAGCTTTCTAATTGATTACAGTTCCCAAAGCACGTCCCACATGTGCTAATTGCCTTTGTGCCAGACAATTCTGTCTCTTGCTAACAGGGATCAAGACCCCCTCCTACTGGAACCAGTCTCTTGAACTGGAACAGATGGCAACGGCCATGTGTAACAGGTTGGGATGCAAACTGGAGCTAGCATCTACATCAGCATGTGAAAGGGTAATGGCTTCTTCTCAGACAAAAACACAAGAAGGGCAGATGAATGAAACTAGGGTACATTTCAAAATCACAATTCAGTCCACTGGCATTTACAAATTCAAATATTGTTAAATGTATTTGCAATAATCTGATGAAATGGGCTATTAACAACATTATTATTTCAAGTAGTGATCTGTTGGCAGTAATGGATATACAATCATACGTTTATTCTTTCATGACATGTATGTACTGTATCTTAAATTGGTGTCTTAAGTAATGATCTGAAGAGTGTTGGTATGTCGAGCACATGACTCTATGGAAGCTTAGGGAAGTTCAGGGAATTCTGAGAGTGACGTCTGAAGCAGCATACAATTTTTTGTTTATCCAGAGAGGAAAAAAAGATGAAGGCAACTGATATTCAGATATTTTGATGTGTGATATTCACTTTCACGTGTCAGATGTTCAAATGTTGCTTAAAAGTTAACTTGATAACAATTCTACAACTAATGACAATCTTCAATTTTACAGACCTTGTATGGTGGGAGATTACCTAATACTAAAGACTTCACCTTTAACCACAAGGTGACACATCCCAGAAAGGTTTTACCTGCAGAATACACTCCCATGGCAATACTATGTAGTCCTCATTTTACCATGCAATATGAAATGCAGGAATCCATTTACCACTATCATAAACTTGATATTATTACAGTATAAAGCTGACGATTTGTTTTATTGATCATGGTTGCTGGACTTGTATTAAGGTATTAAAAACATTGCTATGCAGTGTACAAATAAAGCTGAATTTGCAACTATAAAATGTAATTTTGTCTCCAGTTTAGTCTTCAAGATTGCATTTTAATAATACTGAGTTTGGAAGTCGATGCAGTTGAGAGTGTCCCATTCAGTTTTACTTTGTATGCATCAAATACTGCAGGATTGTACAAACATTAGTTAAACCACAGACCAGCAATGAATGACTTGAATTGCTTAAGAGATGTACTTTCCAGTACATATCTGTGTATCATAAATAATCGGATAAAGAATTAATTCTTCATTAATACTAATACTAATATACTGATACTAACTAAATTATTTAACATATATGAAACTGCAACTCTGGACTGTAGTCCATTCAAGCTCTGAACAGGTGGGGCAAAGTTATGCTCATTACTGCTGTGAAGGGCACAGAAAGTTGAGAGCAAGTCAAAGCATGTTAAGGTATTTGCAGTTTCCATGTGTTCAAAATCTGCAATGAAGAATGTATTCTCCAACAATGAAACGTTCTGCACCCACTAAGGAGATAAGACCTTCCAGTAGGCCTACATTAGAGGGATAGGGTGCCAATATTTTCAAAGTAGGTTCGGTTACATATTCAGGTATTATTCAGGTAAAATACTTAACCCAATTACCAAATGGTTATTGTGAAAGAAATCGAAAGACGGTGAAACTGAAATGGATTTAATTCCTAGACGTGGGGTGAATCAAATATCTTCTAAAATGTTTAATTCTTCAAGTCTCTGTGAAAAACAAGCAAATCAATAACTGGCGCTGACATCAAAGCAGGGGCAAACAGGGGCAGTTTAAAAGATGCTCAGACCTTACCTGGGACAGAAAATGCTTGGCTCAAAACACTCCCATCGATTTGAAGATTCGTCTTGTCATAAAGACTTAATTACGTTTGGGGAAACGTACACCGTGCCTGCAGTTTACGTTCGCGATGACATGCAGTATTCGGCTTTACTTTAAACCCGGTTGGACGTTTGTTGATCTGGGGCCAAATATCTCCAACCGTATAATAGGCTACGATACATAGATTAAGAGACAACTGCTATTTTATTCAGAAGCATATAAATCAGAAACGACATTAATTTAGTGTAATTCAGCTCAGCAGCAGTTCTTCCCTATATAGCGCACCTTGTTATAATCAGCCAATGAGCAGTTATCGTTGTACACTAAATTGTAATTATAATAATATCAAATCTTATCATAGTGGTAAATGTATCTGCATTTTAAATAGCACGGTAAAAAAGACAGTCCAACGAGAGTAATCGTGTGGCAACGTGAGGAGAAGTGAAGAGAGACCCTGCGTGCTCGAAATAGCACACACGGGGGTCACTTACTTATCCAGGACAAAATACAAGTCGAAGGCTCCTTGACAAGACCTCTGCTCCTCTTGAACAGGGTCGGCATGTCCTTCTGGAAGTGTAGACAGAACCAGTCCTACAAGAACCACCGTGAGACCAACGATATTCAGAGGACGCCCCATATTCCCCCACATACTTATTCACCCCCAAACAGATAAACCACGGTGTAATTCTCCTAAAGAACCCAATCTGTCCTGCCATATGTATTCCTCAGACGTGACACTGGTTCGTGTTGTCGCTGTTAAATGCCGAACTCACCCGGGAGTTAAACGCCCCTCCTCTAGACTCGGACGGGCCACCGGACACCGGACGGGGCTCACGGAACCGGAGACCTCCCTTTTCCGGGGGAAAGTGATATTGCTCCGATTATATTTTATAAATATGCCGATTATATTTTATAAATTAAGTTATTTTATAAAAATAATTGAATTTATAAACTCTATGCTAAGGCAAATGATATATAACGTTAACATCACGTTATATTGGCGCTGATTTCTCCTGTGAACAAGCAGAATGCTGAATATCGATATATGAACAACCTCCTTACATATATGCACACGCATGCACATGCAGACATTGTTGACACCGTCGCCTCCGCACACATCTTTTTTTAAATTTTCCATATTCTAAATATTTTTCTCTCCATTCCAGACCCTTGTTTATAACGAAGAGACGAATACATTACCCAGTGAAATATTATCCAGTGGCTTAAGGAGGAGGCAAGAACTCATTTAACATTGAGCTAATGCACTAGGCGACATTTGTTTAGTCGCAGTAATAGTAGTTAACAACAGTAATACATCCATTTGTAGAATATTAGGCTATAATTTAGGCTATAATAACTACCTGGAGTTGTATGCGTCTATGAAGTGAAATACACATTATAATTGCTTTAGGGTAGTTGCTTATTTGCAGTCTGTGCACTCACTGGACAGCCTTGACTGCCCCCTTTTCTAATTAGTCCGCCAGAGAAACTGCAGAGACACAAATCAAAACGCCACCAGAGGGTTCGAGCAGAACGGGAGCGCGCCTCGAAGGACCATCATCATCCTCATTGTGGATAAGACCGTGTCTCCTCTGCGCAGAATCCAGTGGAGAGAAGACGTCGCTGTGGTCACACAGCAGCACAGGCCATCTGCTCGGTTCATCTGGACCATCTTATATCTGTAAGTCGGTCATTTTTAATTCTTCATCAGAGCCTTTTTTATAAATACTGTGGGGATACAAAATTTACCTTGTGTAACTGGTCAGTACACATGAGAGTTTGAACTAGAGGTTTAAGTAAATTTTCAGTTATTTATTATACTTTACCAGTCATCTTGGGACAATTAGTATTATGGATTCAGAAAGAAAACTCAAATGCTATGTGACATTACTCAACTGCATGAGTAATGATTTGTTTAATATATATATCGTTAATACATGTTAATATATTACATTTTATTTATATAGCCTACCTATATTAAATATATATTAATGAAGTGCAGACTGAAAAAATCAACACGAATTCGTTTAAGCAAGTTAGAAGGCCTAAGTATTTGGTAGGCTGTGGTTACGTCTATGAATTGTGACAAAAATAATTTTGCCTATATCTAACTACTGATATACACTTTTCAGGACATAACGATGGAGCAGAGCTTCATGCCACGGTCTCTTTGGACTAACGACAGCAAATTTCTCCACCATCATGTCACAGATTTTTTTAGCAGTGTCCAAGTCACACAGGATATACCAGCTGGAACATCATTCGGACCTTGCGTTCTTCACAATACGTTTTATGACACAATTGCCTTCATTGCCTTGAAATCGCTTGACAAAAGAGAGAAATCCTTTGTCTTCCGGGTAAGTTATACACACATTTGTATTTGCACTATATGTATGTGTAAAAAAAATATATATATATACACGGACGTAGTTTTGGGGGGGGACGGCTTTTTCAAAAGCCGGTTTTGGTCCCCCCCAGTTTTTACAGTTAAAACCAAATATTTAAGTAGTGACAAAGTCATGTCCCCCCCACTTTTTAACGGTAAAAAAACCAATATCCAAATAGCGACAAATCTAGCACTAGGATCATGCAGCACCCCCCCCCCCCCCCCCCCCCCCCCGCTTAACAGTTCGCCACCCCAGGTTGTGTCCCCCCCACTTGTGAAATCAAAACTACGTCCATGTATATATATATATATATATATATATATATATATATATATATATATATATATATATATATATATATATATATATATATATATATAACCATGTATGTACAGACATAACCATGTCTTTACATACATATACATATATATATTTGTCATAAAATCTATCAACAGGTGGACCCAGAGGCAATGAAGAGTTCTCCATTTGTGGTACCATGGCTAAGATTAGTGCAGGCTGCAATGAACACAGAGGAGCAGAACACAGAAGCCTATCTGAAGAGTGGCCAGCTGTATTTTAGGACTATTCGAGATGTCAGACAAGGAGAAGAGCTGCTTGTCTGGTATGATGAAGAGCTGTCTCGTCTTTTGGGGTTCAGTGACGTTAAAACAAGAGCCCTTTCAGAAGGTGAGGACAATGTGCGTTACTCTGGTAGTGAAGGACCTCATTCTTTAATTATATGCTATTTAAGCACATCTGCTGGTTATAACGCGTGTATCCAGAACTGCTTACACTGATGGGTTTGTTGTTCACTTACGGATCCCTCTCTTATCACTGTATCCTTTATTCTTTCATACAGACTTCTTGTGTGGAAGATGTGGTCAGATTTTCAAGAACGAAAACCCATTTCTTGCTCACTGTCGCTTTTTGTGTGCCCAAGTCAGAACCGACATAATTCGAGCAGACAGCGAACAGAAACAAACGGAAGTGAAGCGGCAGCGCAAAGTCACCGATTTTCACAACATCGCACGAGACCTGGAACATAAAAAACCTGGCAATGCTGAGGACAATTTGACGACACGAAAAAGGAAACCCGAAGAAACTTTAAGTCCACGGAGCAGAAAACCTGTTCTACTGGAGAAAACAAACATCACTAATCACACAAACATTACGGAAATGAGCAAAAATGATATATATGACCAAGATTTGATGGGACCATCCATTAAATTAAGCGAGGATAGTATGTCCGTTTACGAAAAGACCGACAAAAGCGGTTCCGATACTGCGAAATCAACAGAACCCCAATATGAACAGACACTCCTAAAAGATGCAGTGAGGCAAAACCAATCTGGGTCAAGTTATCAACCGGACGGGGAGGCAAGTGTGGGACTTCAGTCCGGTTCCAGTGCATTCTCGTGTGTTCTTCCAGGGAGGGCCCACGAACCGCAGAGGAGCGCCTTCTGTAAACCCAGTAAGCGTTTCAACACCGAGGGTCCACAGCGTCCAGTCCCTCCACTATGTAGCCCACAAAAACCCCCGGAGATCTCAGAAACGTACAACTCCAAGACTGTCGGATACAGAAACCTGTTGGCCTCTCACCTGTTCCAGTGTGACCCCAGCACCCAGACACTGATGTCCGGTCCATCTAAAGGCTCATACCATTTCCAACATGAGCATTGGACCAACGGCCAATTACAAGCCAACCCTTCATTGAGCATCCTTCCTCCTACGTTCAGCTCGTTGGCCGTTTCAGTGCAGAACTGGTGTGCTAAATGCAACCTGTCGTTTCGGATGACCTCTGACCTGGTATTTCACATGCGGTCCCATCATAAAAAGGAATTCGCCACGGAGTCTCAGGTGCGGAGGAGACGAGAGGAGAAACTCACCTGTCCCATCTGTAACGAGTACTTTCGTGAGCGCCATCACCTCTCACGTCACATGACCTCTCACAACTGAAGGAGGAATCCACAAAGCACTTTTCTGGGACATCACTGTAAAGTTTAGTTCGTCCGGCAGTCCAGTGATATAGAGCATAGCCTACACATTGCATACATAGCAAGTCTTACAACTCTTAGCTGCAGAAAAGGAAGACCCGGAAAGTTTGTCTGTTGGTTGTATGGGACAGAGTACAATAAAAACTTCATATATGAGACGTGAAACGATGAACGCAAATACAAAAATATTAACTGAATTGAGTAGATGTATTAATTTTATAAGATAAATTAAAATTAGGGGAATTCATGTTTTTCTTGGACTAAAAAGCGGATATGGTGCCTATAGATTTGGTCGGCATGACCCATCATATGATGAAGTTTTGTTTTCATTATCGCCATTTGCTGAGTGTTGTATTAAATCAAAGTTGTAGTCACACTTTGCATTGGTACTAGTTGACACTGATTATGCGCGATAATGCAAAGTATCTCCACAAGATGGCCACAGAGATCCATAATGGCATCTCCATATAACGGTATCCTGCATCTAGTTAAAGCGTGCCTTTTAAATCTCAGGAACAGTAGATATGTAGATATTAAAGATGGGCAATATCTGATATTGTGTCCTAAACGTTTAGGTTAATTTACATCTCTAACAGCCCGACTTAAACTTAGATATAGTATATATGTCAGATAAAGGCATTGTCCTCCTAAATGAGTAGGCTACTGTATCTAACAATTATTAGTTTATACACTACGGTGATAGTAATAATCTCTTACAAATGTATACGGACTTGCTCAATTATAATCACTGCATCAATACAATGCCAAAAGAAAAATATGTATTTATTTACAAAGGCTTTCTTTCTTTCTCTTTCTTTCTTTCTTTCTTTCTTTCTTTCTTTCTTTCTTTCTTTCCAGTTTTTTTGGAGTGTATGTAATGCAGCCGTCTGATTGTGATTTATGTATTGGTTGTGTTTGATGTCCTTGCTATCTGAAAAATTGTCATACCGATGTTTTGCAATGGGTTGATGTTTATTGTAATAAAATGATCACATTATGGAAAATGGCTATAAATCAAGAAGCTATATATCTGTTTATTTTTCAAAGTTGAAATGCAACAAAGTACAACTCTATCAGATGACAAATGTAGGTCTTTATTATGATATTTCATCTGACTATTGAATCATTGAAACAAAAAAGGACCAGAGCTCACTTCTTTCTCCAAATTCACTTACGTACTCACTGAATCAGTGTCCATAAAAGTGTTCTTTATACAAACTGTGTATATCTTAAAGCATTTTTGTGGAAAATGTCTTCAAGGATAAGAAGGACAATTTCTGTATGTTTGTCAATGACATGGTTGGTTTTGCAGTGGCTAGGTCTGGCTCCCCACAGGTCATGCCTGTGTGAGTTTTGACAGAAGCACTGATAGCTGTCTACTCAGGTGTCAGGACAACATCTGAAAGAATGAGCTTGCAGGAACCTAGTTAGTAATCACTGTATCTCTTTGCTCAAGAGACAGTAACCCACATTAAAAACAGGCTAATAGTTTGCTGGTATTGGCTGTCTATTGGGAAGGGTTGATGATATTTGAAGATAACACATTCAGTGGTTAGGTTTGCCACACCTTTCCTTTTTCCTTTTTCTTTTAATTCAACTTTAGTGGAAGCAGAATACATTGCCAATATTATCATAAGATAATGCAGGTCAAAAAATGAAAAGTTAAATATCCGACTGAAGGAACACATTTCTTGTGCTATAATGAGAATGAATCAGTTAAATATAGTTCAGAAATGAAAACCTCCTAATGTTGAGCAGGGTGTGTTTTTCTCTTTGTTTGTGTATATGTACAATATTAGGGAATAAAAAAGTGGCTAAAACTTTATGCAAATCAGTATATTATCACATATAATGAAACGACTATAGGGCATGTGCACACACACACACACACACACACACACACACACACACACACACACACACACACACACACACACACACACACACACACACATACATACATACATACAAATATACATACTATTAAATTCCTGTAGAGTGCGCTCTTAACTAAATTTTGAACGGTACCTGCAAAAAAAAAAAAAACATATTTGGAGAGCACAAAATTCTTCAGATTGTTCTTCAACTAATATGTAAAATATTAATAAAACATGTTTTGTAACATATTTGAATGCATGACTTATTTCTTGTAATGTGCAGTTCCAACTAGGTGTCTATGCACCTTTGGAAGTGTAGTGAGACTCTGACTACAGCACAGACGCCTCACTGTGGCTGGGGTGGGGGGGCTGGGGGGGCACTCGGAGCACTTAGAGGAAGTTCATGGGAAAGTCAGAATATCAAAGTTATTCATGCTGCCATGGTGCCTTTACATTTTGTGAGAAAATTTAACAATCAAACAAATTGCATAATATTGCATTGAGACCTGACTTCAGTAGATTTTAATGAGCTGAGAAAAGCAGTTTTCCAATGTATATACGAAAAAAATTCCATCAATAAGGGATTCCATCCGTTTAGGCATTAACTGGTTTGATCTCAGTTGAAAAGCTAAACGCTGTGTGCTTAGAAACTATTTGGTATTTGCATAGTGATAAAATCTCTAGTGTCCTGCAGTTGAGATGAATTCTATCAAAATGCTTCCCAGAAGTATTGACTGGCAATTCCATCTTAGAGATCATGTCTAGTTTTGCCACTGCTTGTAAATAGTGAGTAGTTTTTCCTAAGATGAAAAGTAGTGGGACTAAGAAGAAAATGAACCTACACGCAATAATGCATGTATCTTTGCCTCTTTTCCTTTTCATGTGATCATTGAAAGATTGAATTATTTCAATTTTGCTATATTAATGAAATATAATAAGTGTGAAGGTTAAGAAATAGATTCATGCTGTCAATATGTTATCACCCGTGTCTGAAAAAAACTCCTCACTCCTCTGATTAACAGTGTGAAGCCATTTTAACTGCAACCAGCACCTTGAGCTAAGCCTGCTGCAGTCATAAAACCAGACACAAAACTTAAAACATCTCTCATAAAATCCCATTATTTAAGTGTTGTTTAACATGTATATTTAAATTATGAATTAACTGATTTTGAAATCAACTGGCTTAGAAAAATACACCAGCAAGCCTTCTAGTGGAAAACCTCAGAGCTTAACATGACATGTTCAAATGGCATCTCGTTTTTTATACCTCAAACAAATCCAAACTATTCAACAGTAACTTTTCTGTTTGCCTGTCAGTGGCATATCTTCAGCCAAATAGTGTTTGAGTGACATCATCTGTTGGGGAAAATGTTAACATACTGTTCTTGGAGCCTTGAAGCTCTTGAAGTGGTTGTGGATTTGGGATGGGGAGACGAGACCCACCTGTACGTTTCTTTGATGTTGAAGTGGAGAATGATACTTTCACAGAGCAGTAAATGTTTTCCCTCAGTACTTTAGTGATCCTTCAAAGAAAGGCTTTGAAACCTTGTTTAGAACAAAGCAGGACAGTATGCTAATACACAAGCAAGGCTCTGAGGAATGCAATTTTGATATAAGCATATATTTTTATTCTACATTTTACTATACATATGGCTAATTTCAATTCATAATTTAAAACGTACAAAAATACAGCATCATCTAAATATATCATAATGTATCAACACATTTTACTTACAGGCACATTCATTCAAAATATTTCAGAAGAACTTATTAAATACTATTATGTAGAAATTAATAGGAGATAATAGCACATTCACCTCATTATTCACTATTGGGCTTTTCAACTCTTGTATTATGTATCTAAGAGCAACACAAACTATCAGAAGATGTAGAAACATCCAGATTCTTTGTGACACACAACCACTTTGAAACAGTTCAAATGTAACTTTTCAGTACTAGTGGACAAGAATTAGTTCAATGCTTAGCAAAACCTTTTAGTAGTATTGAGACTGGATCACAAAGTAATATTTTTCTGCTCATGCTATCTTATACATTCCTGACATGAAAACTCAGTTAGTTCAGATACTTGTATGTATTCAGATTTTATACACTATGTAAAGTAACTCAAATATCAAGCATTTAAATTTCTTTAAACTATTGTGAAACCTGTAGCATTAAGAGTGCTATAACCTACTGTTGACATAGCAACATTTAAATAACCTCTGCCTACACCATTACATTTTCACACCATAATTCCACAAGCTTTTTACTGGTATATAAATGATAGATAGCATAATCCAAAACTCATAATTATGACCAAAGGAGCATCTCAAAAATAATGACGACGTTGTATACACAAAGAAAGCAGCAATACAAAATCTGATGAACATCCAAACCACGTTGTCAATACATTTAACACGTGGGATTTTTCTCAAAGAAACGTGCCCACCAAAAATAAAATACAGGTCACAGATAAAAAGAAAAACTTGATTTGTAAAAGTGGAGGTCACAATGAACAGTGTACATGGAGGGTGTGTAACCCTCAAGAACGCAACTTTGTAATGTTGTAATCTGCATTGTACAATAGGTGTGAACTACAGGCACTATACCTGTTCACAGCGGTTTCACTGTGCTGAAACCACATTGCCTGGCTGTCTTTCCATATCTGCGACAATATTAGTCACCATAGAATCTACCGACAGGCACATGACTCGACAGACATGTTGGGGTAGATCTTTAATACAATGTTTTTGGACTCATCCAGGAACATTACAGTGAGAGAGTTCATTTTCTCAGGTACACAGCATGGCTCTGGGATACCCGGAATGATGCCCACTGTCTTCACTATGCTCTGGATCGTTGCATGGTTGGAAGGGCGAACAATCTAAAGGGGAAAAAAACCAACATTTAGACTGCAGAAAGACTGAAAGTGAAGTTATGCAATATTTTAATAATATTATACCTAAATTAAAGCAAAATTAATTTGGCCTTTTTTTGTGAGTAGGAGGGGTTGTACATCACCCCCTATTCTGACAAATTCCACAACTGGTTTATTTCAAACAGGGGAAAGAAAGAAAATGTGTTCCAAAAACACCCCCTCGCCTATTAAACTTAACATTATGTGAATGTAATTACACATAAAGCTTGTGTGCTTCAGTTATGCTGGAACTGAAAACCCTCTGAAGGGATTCTTTGTTCAGACACTCTGGCTAGCAGTGACTTTCTAAATCATTTTTAAATATTTCAACATGTCTGAACTATTCACTCTAACATATGTGAGCTCCTAGTGTCCAGTGTGTTGTTGGATGTTCTGACCTTAGGTATGGGGAATTCACACGTTCCTGCGCAGTAGTAAGCGTCAAAGGACTTAGGGGACAAGATCCATTCGCTCCAGCCAATGTCTGCGAAGTCCACCTTGAGGTGCCTCCTGGAGCAGCTGCGAGGTTCTCTCCACTGTCTCCTCCGTGCTTTCTTCATGGTTTTCTCATCAAAGCTGAGGACCTGAGACGTGCTCGGTTCGTCAGCGTGCTCCTGGCCTTTTTTTCGCCGCTCCTTTCTGGAGGACTTTGGCTTCAGCACCATGTAAGTGCTTTCCCACATATCGTGCTGCTTAAAGTCGTTGTATTCCACCTCTGGGAGTTCGTTGTTCTGGATGGGGTCAGCAAAATACAAGTCCCGCTTGACGCGCATGTCAGGTGAGGAGTTTGGAGACTGAGTAGTCTGCTCCTCTGAAGGGGAGGGGTCGTACCTCTGTAAACCCAAGGCTATGCTGTTGGGCTCTGATATGGCCAGGTCATTGGCATATACAAGTATGTACGGCAGGGTAGATGCTGAAAGCTGGTCCTGATACCTCTGATACTTTTCTCCATAGTCAAACTCCAGTGTTATCACAAAATGTTTCCTATGCCTTGCCTCTTTTATAATATGCGATATATCCTTGGTTTGCCATATCCCCCGTCTGTGTGGATATATGGTGATGTTTCCAAGATTTAACCCCACAGGAGAAGCCGCAGAAGGGCTTCGGAAAAGGAGGCGAAACGAGGGCATGTGGTGAAGGCTCTGCATGCGACAGGAAGGGTTCTTGAGGCGCTTGCAGAACCAGGACCTCTGACGTGGACGTTTGTCGAAGAAGAAGTGAAGTGTGGTAGCAAGAATCACCTCAGAGTCTTGGAGAGAACTGAGATTGAGCTGGTACAGAACTCTTTGCTCTATGCTTTCTGTAGGGAAATAGACAGAAATGTCTAAGTTACATATTCATTATGAAAATTGACTTGTTCAACAAGCTTATTGTTCAGTGTGCAGGTTACAAAGAAAGCACAAAGAACTGGGATAATGTAATATTTCTCAGCGGCTAATAGCATAAGGACATGATCATTTAAGCTTCCTCGTGAAACCACTTAGAAGATCAAAATACGTAATCTCTCTCAAGTTGAGTCTTTCACAGACTCAGATCTAATACCTAAAATATTGTCAGTTAAAGACTTTACTTTCTGAAACAACAATGAATGAATGAATGAAGTGAAATGAAAGAATGAATGAATGCAAATCGAATGTTTTTGTGATCCAGGTGTATCGTATAATTTTCAATCTATAGGCCTACATAAAAAGTACATACAGAGATAATGCGTATTTTTTGGTCAATGTCTAGTTAAAATCAGTGTTTCCAGTCTCTGAGACCACAGCTGATAAAAGGGGGAAGCGTTATCGCCTTATGAACAGTTGTCTGGACTATAGCCTCTGAAATCTTTAAACACTGTCGCACACATTTGCCACGGTAAAGTGTCTGCAGGGAAGTGATCAAACATCAAAAGCTATGATACATTAACCAACTCACCAGGCTTCGCTTGAAAACTCCTCACGGTGTTCTCATCTTTAGATCCACGGAGTTCTCTGCTGTATGTGTGGTAGAGCTTCAACATGTGCTGGGAAACGTGCGCTGCGCTGTCACCGAGCGCAGGCGGCATGTCCACAACACTGTGGCTCACATCTGACTCCGACGCTGCCCCGCCAACAGAACTGATCCAGAAAGTTAGCAGATGCACCAGAAAGACGTGTTTAAACGCCATATTAAAGATTTTTAAAAAAGCAAGTGTAAGATTGAGCGGAATTTGCGATAGCAAGCTGCGCGTAAATGGGTTTTGTCCTATGCGGACAGCCCGTGCGTAGACAGCATCGCCGAAAAACAAAAATATATATATTCCGTATATATTTTCCGTTTGATGTTGTTTCTTTCTTTCAGCAACTTGCTAAAGTAACGAAAAAAGTAAAGTCTGATATTCAGCAACTCCAATACCTTAGTTAACCTGTTGAATATCCACTTATTTCTTCTGAGCGCCACAAAACATGGGACAAAGCCATATGGTGAGTGAGACGCTGACGCGCTGCGCCACCAGCCAACAGGAGCTGTGAGCTGCAGTGGGCTTCACCTCTCCAGCAGCTCAGCGTGCAACCATCAGGAAACTTGTGAAACCTCAGGGATGGCGGTGAGCTCTGCACATGTCCCTCAAACCACCATACGTTGCTTAAATAGATTGGTAGAATATGGCTCTATCTGTCACTGAATTAGTGATATGGCAACATTTTACAAAGTGTTTTTTGTAGCGTTCTTTTTGTTTAATTGCAGTGAGATGTTACATACAGCGAGGCATTTGGCTTGAGATGTTTTAAGTTCTCTTTGTTTGTTTTTATCAATGGCATTCAGTACATGAAACCCACCAGGAATGATTCGATCACCTCTGGTTTTAACTATCCATATGTCCATCCATCCATCCATCCATCCATTTTGTGTTTATTTATTTATTTGTTTATTTGCCATGTGTGAACTTCCATGCCCACAATGCATTTCTGTGACTGCCGTTCTGTGAGGAGCTGTTAAGAGTCTGGCTGTTTCAGTGGTGGCACACCATTAAACACCTCCTCTGGCCTTTGGGGACCCCACTAGAGACTCCCTTTCATTTCACACATGAATGTGCCTTAAATCTGCATTAAAGCCCCAGAGCCCACTAGGACACTGTTACTGAGTGAATCAGAGAATAAATCACGAAGGAGAGAGCTAACACTCCCTTGCTATATTTCCCCTCAGTTTTTTATTGCCGGACTGTGGCGAGGGCTGGGTCACCAAGCTTCAGAACGCCGCACCTCTTTTACACTTGAAGAAAAGAGACTACAGGGGTGAAGGAATCCAAATTAACTCTGGGTCGCTGAAGACCGTCGTTTCTTGGAGGTAACCATTCACTGGCATCTTTGTTGGTACCTATGAAAGTGTTGGCCCATTTTGGCATGTTGTTTTTTTTCTAACTTGTGTGAATGGCTTCTTAATTATGTATCTTGCCAAGAAATAATGGTAATAAATAGCAAAAGTTCCTGGCTAAGAAGACCAACTCTGTGGGGCTCATGCTTTCAGTATGTTTACCCCTTATTACCAAACAGCTAGTGGCCTCATGGGCTTGTAAACTGCTATTATTTCTATTTAAACACTGCCCTCCCATCCGTTTATGGAGTTTATGTATAAAATCCACAAATCTGTTAGTGGTCAGGAAGCACTGAAGATGGGGAATCTAAGGAATGAAGGTTGTGTATTATATTTATGTTTATAAAATATGTTTATATTTAAACATTTCTTTCTGCATGTTTTCTGGACATACAACAATATGCACTGATTTATGCTTTACTATTTATCAGTTTGATGCACTTAATTAGATGTTAATGTTGTTTGAATTACAGCATACATCTCACAGAAACTGATTTAAAGCTTAGTCACTCACTTATTTAAAACTTTTACAATGTCTTCATTAGACAGAACATTTTCTATGAAATACAGTAGCTCTCATAACTTATTGTTTCATTATTTTACTCATGGCATTTTCAACTTCTTTACTGAAAGCTTTTCCCATGACCGTCAAATATTTTTTTTACTGAGTTTGTCAGTAGTGTTGTAGCTGATCACCAAACGATTAAAACGACCGCCATCTTCTATGATGTGTTCGTTGGGGATAATGACATGTTTCCAAGTTTCACTGTGAGCACGGCACTGATGCAAATCTATATTAAACATCCGTCTGTAACTGTCAGCAACTGCAAGCCATTTGTGAAAGGGAGCAAGTCAATTACTGGCTGTCTTTTGTTTGTATTTGTTCTTCCCAGTTTGTGTTGGCTATATGGCAATGAGAGGGAAACACAATTAGCCCTGTGGTGCTTTGCTCTGTCGGGCTGTTCATCAATCACTTCATGCATACTCCAAATGCTTGGACTCTCACACCATCACACAATCAATGGAATATTTCAGACATTTAGGACATTATAATAAATGTGTTCACCATTCTTCTCATCCTCCCTATAGTCTATTTTAGCCTGAGTCTCAGACAGATAATGTTTTAGAGAGTTCTAGTGTGTTCTGGTGTGTTTTAGAGTTCTAGTATGTTTTAGTGTGTTTTAGTGTGTTCTAGTGTGTTTTGGTGAGTTCTAGTGTGTTCTAGTGTGTTGTAGAGTTTTAGTGTGTGTATTACAACAGTGTTTTCTCTCTCTTTGTCCCCCATGACACAGAACAAAAACAGGCCAGTTTCTGTACAACACACACATAGAAATTTGATCCAGAAAGTGTCTGCATGTCAGTGATGTGCCCATGGTCCTGGGGAGAGTTCCGTTAACATAGACGCTTCCCTCCTGTCTGTCCAGTTCAGGCCAGTGTCTCAGCAGAGGGGATGAGCTCATTTGGCTGTGTGGGGACATGCAGTGTGCCCCATTATCTTGGACCAGAGGTAATAAAACTCTCTGATGCTGTCCAGCCTGCACAGACCCACTGCTGCGGCTGCTTTGTGGCTAACATGATTTTAGCCCTCACTACTGGGATTGCTGGGCTTCCTGGCTTTGATCTTTGGCTTCCTGTCAATCAGAATTAGTTATCCTTCAATACTGACCCCTCCTTTCTTAGTGTAGAGTTTAGTCTAGGAACAAACCCTGCTTTGTGCATGCTAAATGCTTTCATGAAAGAAGACGCACCATGAGGTTATTTCTCGATTGCCATATGCTAGCTTTGCTCATCTCTCAGCTAAACTTTTCAGGGATCAGGGATACGTGATGCGTATCTATGAATCTTACTTTGTGTATTGTTGATTGTAGGTTGGATTGCTAGTACATGGATACTTTTTTTCTTGGCAGGAAAAAAGTTGGGGTCTTGGATGACGATGCGTGTGTGACAGGTTGACATGCTGAATAAGGTAAATGACAGCTGCGTCGTCTTGCCACTGACCCTAGCCACCACTTGGCAGGGAGCTTCAGACAAAAGGCATATTTATGCGTCCATCATGTAATTCATGGCTCTAAATTCAGACAGTGTTGGAGGTAAACCAATTAGATTGATTTTCCTAGAGGAAAAGTTTAATGAATGGCTTAGCCAAATTCTTATATGCCTTTCATTTGAATTTAGACAGAAAGAGATCTCTTTCTGAGATCTCAGCTTAATTTAGGCCTATAATTCTCAACAAGAACATGTTGAGGAAATTACTTCACTAAATATTTTTACTTAAATGTTTCCCAGGAAAAGAGAAAAACTGCTGTTTTTAAATGAATTAGTTTGAGCTTGAATATTGTTCTTCCTCTTGACTTTTCCAAGTTCCAGAAATGATGTCACTGTTCCTCAGTTCTGTACTTTAATCTGTTATTTTGTCTACATCAAGTGTTGGTGTGTTTCACTAGCATTCATTACAGGGACAAGTTTAAATACTTTTGCTAAACATGCACTTCTTAGAGTTCATTGAGGAGTGGGTCTCACCCTGGTTGCTAAAGACCATTCAATCATAAAGACATTTGATACCATGTCTCAACTGTTTTAGCTGAAGCCCATTAATTTCAGAACAAGTCTTGCAAAAGGGAGTTAAGTGGATCTGGTAATGATTACAACATAAAGGATTTTGGTAGGCAGGGCAGGCCCAAAAATAATTGGATAGTGGTGCAGTTGTAGTTGCTTTTGATTTTGTACTAAAGTGAATTTAAAAACGAGATAATGGCTGAGTTTAAGGTCCCGATGGTCCCGCTTATGTTTCAGGAAGATGGAGCTCAGATGCTGGCCGCAAAGAGGGAGCAAATGGCGAGTGAAAGTTTGGAGGATCTTTATTCTCCATAGCAGCTCAAGTTGAGCCAACTGGCTGACAGTGCAGTGGTATAGCTCAGTGTGCGGAGAAAAGCTGGAGATGAAGGAATTCGAGATCAGATCCAGGCGACGACTCCAGGCCCAGGACGCTTGGCAACACGCACCACTGAGAGCAGATACTTGTGGGCTTAAATAATAGGGGAACAAAACAGGGCGACTTGGAACAGGTGTGTGCGGTGACATAATACGTGGGACAGGTGGTGCAGCTAAATGGAAAATTAATAGAATTGTACACGATAAATATCATGTTTGGTAGCTGGCACCATATACTTTTTTTTTTTTTTTTTGCAGTTTGTGACTTCCTGTGACAAGAACAGCAGCATAGACGTGACCTTCTGTCCTGCCATGGACGGTTCCTTATCACAGGGGCTTTTTTCCCTCATGCCTTGTGTTCAGTAAGTGAAAGGCATGTTCAGTGGTACACATGTCAGGTGATTGACTCGGCCCTAAAAAGGCTTGTATTTACTTATGCAGATGGCATTGTTCTGCTGCAAGGTATTGTGTCACCCATTATGCTCGGAGACATTTGGAGGGATCAACACATTTGACATGCTTGTATGTTGGACAAGCCTGTTCCACAGGCGGAGACACGTACCCACTTTACCTTCTCTCACGGCTGGAGAGGAGAGTTTGGGTTATGCACAGTTCCTTTTTGCTGTGTTACTCTGCTTTTTTAGCAAACTGTAACCATGCTTTTCTGTTCTTGAGGGTTAGCAGTAGATTTCATCATGTGGTAAAGCCTACGAGGTCACGATAATGTATTGTTCTCTTTATGATAATCTGTGGGACATCTGTTCAGTTGCTTGGATAATGGTTTCAATCTGTTCAAAGGTTTTTTTTTTTCTGATTGAATGTATTCTCGGGTCATCCATTACTGTGGTGTTCTGCGGTCTGATAGGTTGTTTGCTATTGCTAAAGTCACTGGTCATTTCTTGCTTCCTAACATTGTATCAAACAGATACACCAAATGTGTGTGTCTGTGGTTTTTCAGCCTCATATTAGTCTGGTGGATACTCACATGGGTACTTCCTCCGTCGTCATGCTGAGAGACAACAGCAACAAACTCCAGATGCAAATTCCACATCTAGAATCAACATTATACCTCTTGCTTGCCTGCACTGGATGATGTAATGAAACACAGCTGGACATAAAACAATGATTTGTCCAATTACTGTCCCATGATTGGTCCCTGTTGACATATGGTATATCTATACTTCAAGTGCTGAAGAAACCTAACAGTGAATCTCCACATACTGAAAGTTGATTTGGTACTTTCAGCTTGTGGGATTTTTTTTTCTTTTTTCAATAATGGTGAAAAATGTGCAAATGAGGTTTATTACCCATTTAACAAAAACCAAAATGATGATTTCACATGTTTAATTAAATAGACATTAAACCTTACTTAAACATACTTTTACTTACCTAATATTGATGAAGCTACAGAAGTGCAAATAATTGTAAAAGTAAAAGTGTTAAAAAGGTGAACTGACTCCACTGCTCCAAAATAGCTTTCACAATCGTTCCATTAGTTTTAATTGTGGAGCAGATACAATGGATATGATATTTTTAAAAATGTATTTTCTTTTCAAACTACAGGTTCCAGAATTCCTGAAATGTTATTGTGGCTTTTTTAATGTTCTCCTATTACTGTAAATCTTCAAATACACTTCAAGAGACAAAGCCACAAGTCCCCTATTTAAAGAGTGCAGCCTGTAATCTTCATGCATAAAGCAATGTAAATACACCACTTCCTCATAAAGACAGCTTAATTTTCAGTATGTGATTACTGGGGAAATAGATCTACTTTTAATAATTACTTTAAACTATTTTTCTCCTATAGATTTTGTTCAGAAGTGGTTCTCGCCACTGCCATATGTGCAGACGCATAGAATGAAGGCATGTCTTGCTTTCACGTCTGAAATACCAAGCGAGGCCTTTTTCTGGAGGACAAGTGAAGGAGTTATCTGTAGAATCTGAAGCAGATAAGAAGGCCCCACTGAACCGTGTTTTTGAGAAAGTTACTGTGAGTTATTTTTCAGTATCATCATTCTGGATGATCATCGTGCTGCTTACCACTAGCGATGAGATCTGGAATTTAGTAAACAAGCAACAGCAGAAGGTGCCACCTAAAATTTCTCCTCCCTTGAAAGTGACATTATAGCAAATTTGAAAATGACATGATAACCTATTTTTAATTTACGTACCTTTCCAGTGACCTAGTAAACAAACCACCAAAAGAACACTTTGCTATCCATCATTTTAACTTGCCCTTCCAAAACAGCATTCTCATGCAATATATCACAAAAGCCATCTGATCGTACTTGGTGTAGACCAAGACAAGTTCACTAACCAGTCCAACTTCAAATGTCTAGACACAGTCAACATGTTTCCTTACCTGTCTGTATTTAAGTGGGGCTGTTTGAAACACTACCCAATAAAAATATATAAACTGCATAGGTTACAGAGAGGGGAAGGAAGCTTGCTGCAACCTTTGGGTATTCAGACTCCCTCTGGCCATAGAATAGAGCCACAACTGTAGATACATTTGAGATGTGCTTCCATGGGATTTCTGGAGTAAGCTACACCACTGACCAATCCCATTTTTGAATTTTTTATATTTCTAATAAAAACAGTGTTTGTTATCACATTCTGTGACACTGCGTAGTTGAGAAAGGTTATGTGCCACTATCTTGTAATTTAGGGTGCTAACGTTGCATCAGGCGTCTTGCTATCAGTCAAATCTAGTGGTCTCTGGTGAACCCAGGCACAGTTATGTTGACGACCCCCTCCCCAATAAAATGAAAATAACAGACTGGCGAAGGAGGATTCATTTGTTTCAATAGAGGAAGTGAATGAAAGCCCTCTTGGTTCCTAATGAATGTGCAGACATGTGATACTGGTTCTTTTTCTGAGGAAGTTGAGGTTGAGAGTTCAGGTGCATAGGGGAGCAGACCTCAGTCTCACAAGGCGCGGTTATTGTATTGAGGATGTTATTGAGCATTCGAAGTATGGGTCACAGGGGCACTTTGGGGTTCCACTTTTTAGAATAAGTACCGGCTATTAATGTCCAAAAACAGGGTGTCGGCTCTTTTTGCTTCTTTCAACCAGTATTGTGTTGAATTTTTGTGAACATGTGACACCACTTTATTCTTGTGATCTTATCTCACTTCACAGAAAAAGGTAAAGATCCAAAGGTGAGCAGAAATTGCAAATCATTCTCTCTGACTCAGTTGAACTGTAGAGTTACAGTGTCAGTTACAGTACAGTTTGACAAGTCATTAGATTGTTATTGAGCAAATATGGTTAGTTCAGTGGGGAATCTGTTTTAAGTAATGCAAATTAGATGCAAAAAAACCCCAAAAATGCAGCCATTAGTCAGTTATCACCACCCTTACTCTAGAATTCCATTATCCAATAATGCTTCAGCAGAATCGGAACAATTAAAGGATTTAGCTTTCAGTCTGGTGAGCGTAATTTCCTGCTTCTAACTGCTGCTGGTGAAGCTAAAGGTCGTGGGCCTCTGGGACATGTTCAGGAAACAGCAGCTCACGGAATGGACTTTAATGGATAGAACCGTGTCCTTGTGAATGTAACATCAACACTGAGACTTTGGAGGTCGCCTTGTTGAATTTTCCTGTATGCAAATCCATAACATATACTGGTGAGCCAAAACTCGAGGATCACTTCTCTGGAGTGCTGCGTTTTCACACAGAGGAGGTGGGTGGGGGAATTGCTGCTGAAGACCCCAAAAACCAACGGCTCGAACCTCAGCCATGAGTCAAGAAGTGGCTCGTATTCCAAAGGGATGATGCTACCCATGAAATCAAGTCATTTTTATTTCTGAGCCGTTGAGAAACCCTTTCTCATCGCTAGGAAATGTAAGACTCATAGCCACTGAAAGACTCCTTTAAAACCAGACCACAAAAAATGATCAGCCATCACAGTTAATACAAAACAAAGCATTGATGGCTCGCCTCTGCATAGAGTGTCTATTGAGAGGAAAAACACATGCCAAAGGCTTTGGTGTCAGCAATGTAAATAGACATCACTTCTGCGGGAATATATCTGACCTCTGATGTTTATTTTCTGGGAACAGCCTCTTGTGCCAAGTGGTTTAACTTAAGCACACTTCAAAATGCCCTTTCAGTGAGAAGCTGTTGTCTAAAGCTATCACAAATCATTCTCAGGGATAATACAGAGAGCCTTTATTGTTTTAATGGTCTCTTTGGCCTTTGTCGACAGAGCTGGGACATAATTAAAGTGAAACATTACAGTGTCACAAACCAATTAAAAACCAAATAATAACATAGAATGTTGCAGGGCGGGTTTAAGGGCATTTTCCACGTATGCTGGAAAGGCTATTGGGGCAAGACAGGCCGTCACAGGAGCAATTGAAGTCAACCTTTGCTCAGTCTTTACCCCTCCATTAACACGAGGCCTCACTATACCCTCTGCCACCTGTATGAGTCGTGGTACAATACCTGATGCTATTTATTTTAATCTTTTGGTGGGGAGAGGGGGTTAAAAAAAAAACCCCAGCTATTTATTCAGACAAATTCTATGAAGGAAGAAAAATATTTGATTAGCTTAGTGGCGGGTAGTTGGTGGTGATCGTCTAGCCCGTGACGATCCAGAGGGGAACAGCAGGCCTTTGTTTGCAGACAGAATGACGCTCTCTATGGGGTCTCCACAGGATTCCAAACATCACAGACAGGGGAAAACTATACACTGGAATTCCTCTCCCTCTATGAATGTTTTATTAGCCATGTGAACAGGTCACAAAGTCACCCCCACCACCCAATCACACTCTCTGGCACAAGCCCGTGGTGCACGTCTGAGTCTGCCCTACAGACTGGATAAGCTCAAATATGGAGGGCAAGATGAAGACGGAACCAGTTTTATGGCTAAGAGAATTGCACGCCAGAGTTCTGCAAAAGCAGTCGATAATAGATTGCACATGTAAAAAGTTGCACACTGTAAAAAGTTCTTAACAATGAGGCAATGTTGATTATTCATAACTCCGAGTTATTGTCTTAGCTGTAACAGAAAGACAGGTTTCCTTTGGCTTGGCTTGGTAAAGTTTAAAATGCTATGAAAGAGAATACTTTTAAACTTAGCTAGAGAACTACATGTCTGGACTTTACAGTTGACTGGTTTTGGTTGAAAATGTTATCAAAAAATCTAACTTAAGTGTGATTTGAAAAGTGTGATTACTCAGTGTGATTAAAAAGTGTGATTATTTCTAAAAATCCAAGGATTTCCTTCAAGTCTTGAGGCGGAAATTATTTCAGCCTTGAGAACAGATGCTACATTGCTCTGTAGGACCAGTGCTGTATTAAAGCAGTTTATGTTGGCCTCATTCACAGATGAACATGCTTCGAGTGTTGAACAGAGTAAGAGATTATGGCTGTGATATTTTAGCTTGCAGCACAGTGCAGGTCCATGGTTCAGACCACCACGTTGCGGTCCTGAAGCCAGAGGCGGTGTGGGCCGGAAGCCCTTGTGAGGTGTTATACCAGAAGGTCTTCCAGAACCAGATCCCAACACCTTTGCTCAATAAACATACAGCCAAACAGTATACAAATCCCCTTCCACCACCTTCCGTAATGCTCCCCACAAAGAATACGACTGCTTGTTATAATTTACAAAATGTAAACAAACAAAAATGTAATAATACATTTTCTATATGATCGCTGTTTCACACTATTAGAGAAAGCTGAAAAAAAAAAACATAATAAAAAAAAAATTAGTAAAAAAATTTAAAAATTCTAAAGAAAAGGTCGATAGCATACAGGTATGGATTTGCTGCGTTTAGTGAGATGTCTGGAAGAGAGAGACAGGCCAGATCTACCCTGCTGTGGGGTTGTCAAGGCAAGAGGAGGAATTTGTCCAGGATTGCTTCATCAAGCTTTTGCGCAGACCTGGAACATGTCAGTGGCACCATTTGTACATGTTCCCTCTTCTATCTCCACTTAGTTGGTATAATAGAAAACATAATGTGCTTTTAATTCAATTATGTAAAATTACATAACATGTATTAATATACCGGTCTGTGGTGCTAGTGTCCTCAGTCTTTGATAGTGAGCTCTGTGCAAACTGAGCATAATCAGGGACAGCTGGTTTTGTCCTCTCACGGGGATGATTGAGTGAGTATTGTTGTGGATAATGCTTCACATTAATCTAGCGCTAACCAAGGTCAAAGGGCAATGTAATTTAGTACTCGTGCTGAAAGTGGGATGAGGCCTTCTTGCTCCCTGTGTGCGTTTGCGTTGACCCGGACGGCCCGCTCTGTCCAGGCCCTGAGCCTCTCCCTGGGCTTGGAGTGTTGACGATGGTGCACACAGTCTCCAGTGTCAAAACGCCTTTCCCTAAATCAAGTGGAATCAAAAATTGAACTTCTGGGAGTTTGAGAATGGACTGACTCGTGCTCTTTGACCTGATAGGCTGTCTGGAGCTCTGTGCGTTTGCTCAGGTTTCAAAGGCACGCGCATAAACACAGGGTTACATACTGCAGGAAGTGCAGATAAAGGGTGAAGATTGAAAACACTAATATATTTAGACTTGTGTTATAATTAAAGAGGATAATGAGCAGCCCAAATGTAAAACAACAGAAGTGGCTATGAAGAAACTAAACTACCAATATAAGGTCAATCTTGTCAATCTACAATGACAGTTATTATAGAATGATAAAATGGCTTGAAATATTTAACTAGTCTTGTCGAAAAACAATTTTAAAACAATCCATAGTGTAAAAAAAGAAGAATCTGTTGTGCACAGCTTTTGTTTACTTTTTGTTGTGTTGTACTATAAACAAGAGTAGCCAACTTTGGTCTCAGCACTATTAATGATTTTATCTCTAAATAAAGTGGGACCAGAACAAACGGTTACTGGAAGTGAATGTTGTGCTGAAATGTGCTGGCTCTGGTTTGTGGTGTTTTTAGAGCCCTCTCTTTCTCATGAGTCTAAGTCATAATACCCTTTAATAGTCCCTGAAATGCCCCACTATTCCCCCCCCACGTATCCCTGCTTCAGGTCTGCCGAGCGTCCCATGTGGCTCCACTGCAGGTCAGGCGACTGGTGCAGATAGAGCCGTTATTTTGTTAGCGCTCACACCAGCTGGCTGCCTCGGCCTGTGAATGAAGCTGCCATTGTGGAGAGCAAGAGACCTGCTGGGCACATTGAAACACGTCCACAGGGTGAGGAGCTGGGAAAGCAAGGGCCTCTGCAAGAAAAAAACAACACCCCCCCCAAAAAAAAAAAAAAAAAAAGAGGAGCTGGAGGCCTTGGACTGGAGATGCAGCCATGCACGAGTGCTGCCCAAGTCTCATCTCAGCGACGGAACAGAGAGGCGGTGGAATGAAGGCGGAAACCTTCCCGATCGGGCCGGACTCCCCCTCACGAGAGGTAGAGTCAACAGGCCGCACAGGCGCAGTGGCCCGACAGTGCCTTAAAGCAAATGGAGCAAGACCGGCGAGTCCACAGAACCCTCAGGACAGTGAAAGACTTCTGTAACTGTGAGCCCTTTGTCTCTGAGCAAAGCATAATGAATGGAGAGCGAAAATGCAGAAATCCCAGAAACGTGTGTCACACATTCGTTCGATACTTAAAGATTAAAGAACAAAAAACACATCAGAGGAGAGTTCTGGAACATCTGTGGGATCAGTGACAGAAGGAGATGAGTCTGGTGATCCTTGGTGGGATTTGAGTGTCATTTTAATGGCGTGGTGGTGTTAACTAGGGAGTAATTGATGTCAGATGGGCAGTTTCCCGCCCAGCAGCAGGTGTGATGTGCTGTAAGATGTGTTTTACCTGCAGGCTGAGTGCCATCTGATCTCCCCCTCTCACACATGGTCTCTGTTCAACCTCTAGTTCTGAATCATCAAACCAGTAGTGTAGCCACTTCCAGTCATTTAGTAATATTGCAACCACATATTAGATTTTATTATGGGTATGTTATTGTGCCATTGTAATTATCTATTTCTGGTTTACTGTAACTAACTGAGGATAACCTCTTAACTCTTCATTGTCCTTTTTTATCTGAACTTTTGATACAAGCTCCATTTGGGATCTAAATCCCAAATTTGGTCCTGGATTAGTAATCACTGGTTGACCAGGCCATGTTGGTCTGGTTAGCCACTGCACCTGTAGGAAGAACTCACAGTGGTGTTGGACTCTGAAAGCTGTGATGCTACTGCCACCTCTCCCCACCATCTGACATTAATCAGTAGTAAAAAAAAATCTCATTCTTGTTACGATATCCATTCAGGGTCTCTGGGGGTAAGGACCAGGTATACACCAGCCTGCAGGAGAGCTGAGATTGCAACATCAGGTACTGGAAAGGCAGTAAAACCAAATATCCATGAACCTGAAACTGGAGATAAAATCATCATTTACTCCACCATAATGTGCCAAAGAAAATTAGTCTGAGAGTGTTTGACCTTGACTCACGTGTAACTGGGTTTTCAGTATTAACATTAGGCCTGTCTTCATGTGTAGCTGGGTTTTTAGTATTAATGTTTGGCCTCTGTTTATGTTTAGCTGGGTTTTGCAGTGTTAGTGTTAACCATTACAAGCTTCTATAAAACCTTAGGTCCTATAAAAACAGAGGACGCCGGAAAACCTTGCCAACTGGTTTCTATTCACTGTACAAATGCTGTGAGACAATAACTTATGCAACACAAGCTGAGGTGTATAAAATGGATGTATAACATGGACCCTGCTCCTCTTTTAAAGTATATTGTGACTTTCATTTGATTATCTGCATAAATTAACTGATTACAAAGTAACCAATTTTTTTTTATGTATTTAAACATATCATTTAAGCCTAAAAGATTTAGGCTCACATTCTCTCTAAGGTTTTTCTTTTACCCTCAGGTTACGTATAAAGATCTCACCATAGTGTGTAAAGGGCAGCTGTGACCATTAAACTCACCCGAGGCTTTCCTCCAGAGGCAAAAAAAAACTCCCACTACATTTCCAAAAACCTCATTTGAAAACAGATTTCCCCTCTAATTTTCGCATGAATAAACACACCCTCCCTAACGGCTTTCACACATTCCTGTCCAAACGGGCTTGCCCATAGCACACTCTGTGAGTGTGAGCTGACCTGTGTGGAAAAAGCATGCGTCTCCCCTAACCCGCACTCCTATCACGCTCCAAGCAGGGACGGAAACCTCAGCACCTTCCGTGAACAAGACCTTCTCCAGGTAAAGTGCAAGGGTAAACGTCAGGGCTCGGGAGTGCAAGTTTATCTTGGAACAAGTTCATATTTTTGTACCACTCATATAGGCCTCTAGCTGCCCATTTCACTAGGAGACTGCTCTCAGTAACCCTGCCAAACCTCTTGTTGCCCAAGTGTGTGTGGCTGCATACATACTGGTATAAATAAGATCAGAGTAAGGACTCATTGCTGGACACATAGTGATGCGATGGATACTACAGTGTGCTCTACACCAAAGTCTGGCCTTCTCAGAACTCAGCTCTGCTTAGACTGTGTTAGTGGGAGTTCTTTTTTTTTCAAATATTATGATTGTTTAGCGTAACAGCTAATTTACCCCATCTTTTTAAAGAGTTGTTTAGTTTTAAGTACAAACTGTCTTGTGTATTTTTGAATCTATTTCCATACTACACGTTTCTATATAGATTGGACCATTGTATATGGAAAATGTGAGCGAATCTCTCATTTTCTTATGAGATGCTTAAATTGGGGGATTTGGGAAACATTAGTTGAATAAGGGTAGTTTTGCCATAAAGGCAGTTCTTGCTTGTTATCTGGTAAGACTTTTAAGGTAAAATGGCAGCTGCATTAGGGCTGGGATGCAGGAGACTCTGATGGTGCTGGGTACAATGCCTGCCATGTCTCCCTGCTGTGCCAGCCACAGGTTTAAACTGCCGCAAAACCCTGCAGTGTATGAATGCCATTCCACACTGAATTAGTCACACTCACATGCTGAGGCCAGCGGTTGTGACTCACACTGTAGGTAAGACCAGAGACTTGGGTTTTAAATGCTCCTGTACACAATGTGTGTCAGAAATCTTTATCATCATCATCATCATAGTCGTCACCATCATCCAGTGCACTGGAAGTGCAGTTCTTAACTGTGGTGTATTTGGATAGGTTCATTAATACAGCTTTAAGATGAATGATAATTCCAGGTGCTGTTTCTAAAGCATTGTGTTTACATTTGGACCTGGTTGGATGTGGAGAAAATGAAGGAATGAGTAACAAATGTGAACACTTTGCTCAGTCTTTCCTCCGACCTCTCAGGCATGCGCAGCGCCTTTGGGGCACTTTTATTTAAGAAGCTGTGGTTGAAATTGTTAGCAGTGATTATAGCAGCAAAGCAGAAAACTGGTGTGACATGAATAGGTAAATGAAAGTAGAATTTTGGACTCTGTGCCCTCAGACTAGTACTTTACAAAAGTGAACAGTGAGATAGTTTTAGTGTTACATCTGTATGTGTTAGAGGGTGATTGAATGGCATTCCTAAACATGTTGTGACACCATGATTTTTAAAATGCAAATTCTAAGTTTTTTTTTTATGACGAATGTGCAAATATTATTGAAAATATCTTTATGAGTTGTTCACTTGAAATGTCTTTTAGAAAATCTGATTAGTAGATTGGTTTGTTTTTCTGCTTAAATTTCATCATTTGATAACCATTCCTACTGCTAATTGCTCAGGTATTTGGGATATTGAGTTGGGTAACATGCTTTGAGACACAGAAGAGGCTTAAAACCCTCCCTAATATGGGGAGAGGTGTGCCCAGACACTTAACTGCTGCTTACTTGTGCCAAGCTAGCAAATCCTATGGAGTGAAAATGTTCTCAGTACTCCACAGAGTAGAGCAGCTAGCTGGGCTTTGCTGTGGGCACATATCCCTCCCCCCCCCCCCCCCCCCCCCCCCCCCCACCCCCCCCAAGCTCCCAGCTGCCTTTCAGATGCTGTATGGGCAGAGGTAGGAAACTTAATATTTCAACCCTGGCTAACAATTTGTGAACTTCACACTTCAAAACACAGGCAAGTAAGAGTTCATTGTTGCGTGGTATTAATCATGGCTTTGAGGCCCAGTCGATCCACAAAGCAAGTGACCTTATATGGCTGCAGTAAAAAGCAGGGGTGACTTCATTTACTCTCAAGTAAAAGTCTCTGCTCTCTGGGACTGCAGACGCCCTGTTTACCTAAGGCAGTATTTCACAGCATCCCTATTGTTCTTAATATGGCCGAGTTGTAAACTTTACAGGTAGCCGTTTGAAAACTCTGATTTTAGTGGTGCGTATTCTGTTTTACTCAGGACTGGTACCACAATCAAACTGATGTTATGATAAAAATAGTAATATAACCTTCTTTAAGGATGAGACCCATTCTTAAGCATAAATATTTTTTCAACCATGGTGAAAAACACAGAAAAGTTCAAATAAATTTCCAGAGTGGCGTAAAGCCCTTTTCATTTATACCTTCTTCCCTGGTGTTTGCAGTTGGAGGAAGAGGCATACATCAGACGGCACGTTGCTTTTGGAAGCTTCAGAAATATAACGACCTGGTCATTGGGTACTGATGGAGACTCCATATGTGCAAACACGGCACCTAGACTTCCGTCATCACCCTCTTCCCTTCCGATTGCTCCGATTTCTGTTGTTTTTGGACAAAGACAAAAAAAGTGTGAAATGTAACCAGGATGGTAGGAATCAAGTAAGCTGTTACGCAGTTAAATAGCTGGTGAAATGTACAAACAATGTGGCCTTCCTCCCTTCTCCCACAGCGGTTGGAGTTCGTTTCCTCTGCTCCCTTTTCAAACAACCTTCGTGCCCTCAGAAATCACCCGGGCTGATGCTCGTGATTATCGACTAATATTTGGACGAAACTGGAGCTGCAGACTTGAGGCGACAGTTCTTGCTTTTCATTCGTCCTATGATGAATTATGTGGAAATACAGTAATCTGAGTGGATTTGGCTGCTGTGTGAGAGAATGCTGTGTGTGTGTGTGTGTGTGTGTGTGTGTGTGTGTGTGTGTGTGTGTGTGTGTGTGTGTGTGTGTTCGATGGAGCTCTCATGTTCCATTATCACTGTCTGTGAACCCCTTCTGACAGTGGTGTAATATTACAGTGTGCTAAAACACTTGAGCAGTGTGATTGCAAATATCTACACAATATTTACATGCTGTCGAGGGGGTGGCAGTGGAATACTCACACACACACACACACACACACACACACACACACACACACACACACACACACACACACACACACCCACACACACACACACACACACTTTATTTCTTGCAGAAAATACATAGGTGTCATGTGAAATGCAGTCAAATTGGTCTTGTCATTGCCAGTAGTAACAAATAACCAGTGTAATTTAACATGATCTCACTGCTCCCAGAGCTCAATGTGCTCTGCTATAGCCAAGTAAGTTTCCAGTTTAAGAAAAGGATTTATGAATGAGTGTGTTCCTCTTGATGTCCCATTCTGACTCTCACCTGGGAGTGTCTGAGTTCTACAGGCACGTCACTCAAAGCTTAACATTTAAAAAGTTCAGATACTTTTTGTGTTTAACTGTATAATGTGTATATACATTTTTATGCAATTTGTATATTATTATTATTATATTAGATTAGATTATATCTCATATGAAGCATCCCAAAGTTTTTGAACACCAGTGTAACCTCTCCTGACACCTACTGGTAAAACTGTTGTGGTACACCTTGTTTTCAGAGACATTTTGGAGACACAGCAACATTTAAGTCCATGTTTCAGTCTGAACAAATCATCGCCTGCCATCACCCCCTTTTTACCTCAGCGATGATGGCAATCTCTCTACTTCCATCCTCCATTCGGGTGATGTCATTGGCAGCAGCGTTTTCTCTGGACCCCAACAAAGAGCCTTTCATTACAGGACCCAGGAACCTACAAATTATGGCAGGTGATAAGAGGCACGGCAACACAGCACCCCAGACACACGGGGCAGTGTCCAGTCACACGACTGGCCTGGCGCTTGTGTCAGCTGGGCTGTGGCAGTGTGGCTGAAGGATCCACCTAATAATGAGTTGAAGCAAAAGCAAATTATACCATAGAAGTCTGTGTGTGTGTATGTGTGTGTATGTGTGTGTGTGTGTGTGTGTGTGTGTGTGTGTGTGTGTGTGTGTGTGTGTGTGTGTGTGTGTATGCTCTTTTGCATAGCGATTTTCATAAGCATAGGACTGTAAGGCTTTGTGTCCTTTCATACCTTAAAGAGATATTTGAGGGCTGAATATGTCAGGGAATATCCAAAGGTATTTGAATTTTGCTCAGGGCGCATACTCACTTCTCCACTATATCCGTCTGATATAGTGAAAATACATCCCCTCACACATGCTGAGGCAAACCCCATTAGGCTCGGATTTTGTCCTCTCTGATGAAGACAGAAGGAGTGAATTTGTCATGTCTGCCTGCTGATCAAATGACCTATGGCAGCTCACATCTGATAAAGTTACTCACTTTCCGCCATGTCAGCAAGGGTTAGCCATCATTCTCAAAGCTAAGCTACTTCCCTTTGCCATGCCCTGATGGACGAGTGAAGAATCGAGCATTCAGCGTTGGATGATGTTATCTTCGTGACAGCGACCTACTTCTCAGCTTTGTTCTGTCAAATGTCACTGAGATTCTAAATGGAGATTCTGTGTCTGGCCTCTTTGAATTCAGACTGAAGTGATTTTTTGCGGCCTCTTTGTGTTTCCCGGTAGCTGTCGTAGGACACTGCTGTCTTTGCTAGATGGAGTGATGCGCTCAGTGTGCCGTGGCTGTCAATTTGAATTTCTCAGAGGTAAATCAAGCACAAAATGAAGGCGGTAAGGAAAAGAGGTTCTTTCACACTGCTCATATGCTGAGAACAAGTGACCCAAATTAGAGGTCTCATCAGTCCTGTCTGCTGGATTAAGGCCCTTCTGCCTGTCAAAGTCACATTTTAATCACAGACATAATTTGAATTTACATTAATGAAAATAAATGGCTCCCTCGGCTCCTGGTGTTCAGGGTAATGAATTAGTATCCCTCCCAACAATCACATTTCTCTGCATTTTTCAATTTCATGCCCCTGCTGAGTTTCTCAAGGATAGCCCTCTTTGATGAAGATAAACGATCTTCATGGTTAGACTGAGTGCCTCGTACCTTGCTATAACTGTTTTCTAATTTAGGCACATTTTCTTTGATGCAAGACATGATTTATCTTTTTGTATCTCCAGCTTGACACGGCAGAAATATAATTGAAAACAGGTGCTAATTCTCCCTTAGATTCGGCAAGAAAGTTAACAAATAGGAGCCAGTGTCCTGATTAGCTAGTCTATTTTCAACACATAGCAATTAAATGATAATTAACAACATGTCACCAAGTTTTCTTCATAAAAGTCAAAGCCCGTTGATTACTCCTTGTAAATAGTCTTTGGATGAAACTGGTGTCTGGGTTTTTAAAGCATGCCCCCAGCGTCCTCTCTGCCTGGCAGGTTTGGTTATGTTCTAGGCTACGAAGAAAGTCTTCCATTGTCCAACGTGTCCTCTCAGTGGCTTTCACTACATACTACTCATGTCTATCAAGAACATGATTCATGCTGCCTGTGGTCTTTCTTGTATATAGTTGAGTTTGTACTCTGTTACAAAGAGTTTCAGATATATCACTTTAAAAGTCATAATTCTTTTTCTTTGCTCACTAGGAAAATGATCAACTGCCTCAAAATATACAATAGAGTAAAGAAAGGAAGTACTGCTTGGAGTCTGTTGATTTCACATGTGAAATTGTTTAAACATGGCTGTGTAAAACAATGAGTTATAATTTTGATTAATAATCCTAAGGCACGCAAACCAGTATTTGTCTGAGGCGCAGCAGGGAATTACATCAGCCTAATCATCACTAAACGGGGATTTGAAAGTTCATAGGTCTGGACTACAAGTGAGAGAGAGTGAGGCAATATTTTTTAAAATAGCTGACATTGTGTGGTTCCACAGCACCGGTAAACCTTCTTGGAATAAAGGTGTTCATTTTAACAGACCTGCAGTTGAGAACACAGTGCCAACCCACAGTCCTGCTAACGATTGGTCTTCATTCAGTGTCTCCCCCTGTCTGGAAGAACTTATGATAATTGCTGGAAAATCAAAGTTCTGAAGATGGGCTGACACTTGATGTCCAGGCTGCAGGAAAACAGATGATTCACTTTCTCCACTGGAGTTTCTGATTTATTTTTTAATACAAACCATTTATTTTTGAAGGTTGTTTAGAAGACACTTTTATTCAGCTTAACACAGTGTCTGTTACTGCTAGAGAGGTCATATTGTTGGCCGGGATCACGCAGAACATTGAGCAGAAACTGGAACTTACAGTTTGTTGTATATTGCCAGTAGAATGGCACGTTTGCAAGCATACAAGCCCCAATCTGCAAAGCTTTCTAAAGCCCCAATCCACAGACCTTTCCTACGCCCTATTCCACAGACTGTTCCTAATCCCCAATCCACAGATCTTTCCTAAGCCCAAATCCACAGATCTTTCCCATAAGCGACACTAGCTCCCACAGCTGCCACACCATTCACATTTCACGAGCTTGGCCTCACCTCTTTTGGCAAGCTTAGTTGTGAAAAATATCCCCAATGGCAAAAGCTACTCCATTCAGCCTACAGACGGCCAGTTTTGTCTTTAGAGCAGTTTCTCAATGAATGGCATAAAAACGTTTGACCACCAGAGAGGGACCTTTAATAAGTGGTTTTCAGAATCATTTTTGGCTTATTTCATTGATTTTACATGACCTTGGAGAAGAACTAAACTCTTTAATAAGATGTAGACAAAATTTGGCTTCCAGATAGATGCTTCAGTTTACCTCCCAAGTCACTGAATTAGTCATGTCTGCTTTCACTTATTGGACTCTTGGCATAACCTAATATATGAGGATTGAGTTACTCGTCTGGGATCCAGAGGCTCAGATGTGCTGCATCTTTAATTGGATAAACGCTGAACAAGAATGCTTTGTTGCTTATTGCTGTCTATGGATCTGTTTAGGTCACTGCTGACAAGTATAGAAACATCCTTTGGAATATGGTTTATGGAAGTTATTCTGTGTCAATATTCAAATGAAAATGTAATACGTATTTGCATTTACATGTTCCACTCATACAAGCAACTTTGAGCTCAAAATTCAAATTCAAATGCAATAATTCCATTTACATTTGCAATGTGATAGACGTCTATTCATATTTCATTTACACATACATTTTGATGCTTTATTTGTGTCTTTATTGAAATGAAAAAAAATTTCCCGATTTGAATTATCAAATTCATGTGATCATGCAAAGGTTGTATCAAAATTATAATTAAAATGCTATTCGCTTAATATGCTTTGCATTTCGTGATAACACGTTTGAAACGTAATTTTCAACCTCACCACCACGCTAAAAAGATGTCAATATTCAAACGATAATGGAGAAATAGCGCCTCTCCTGTTTGCACTAACATTACGATACCAACAGCGCTAAAACTGTGTCAAAATGCATTTTGAAAGTGCAATCCGAGCAGATTGCATTTTCATTTCCATGGTCTTCCACTATAGTCAAATTATAGTCAAATTAGATTCCACGGTTTCACCTTATTCAGCCAATCAGGTTCCACAGCTTTCCACAGCGGGCAGCCAATCAGGACGGGACTACAGCGCAGCAGTACAGGCGAGTTTTTTTAGACATGGTCACAGAAGCGCTCATTAGATTAATTCAAAGGGTAGCAGACGAGTCCTTATGGTGAATTTACACTACATTAGTGTGAAATGTTAATCGATCAAGTGGCAGACATATCAGCCTTATCTGGCGCTGATGTGACTGTTATTGCCAAATTGAGCACTGTGGTAGAGCAGCTGTGTGCCTCAAACTACGGCGGTACGGCCGACCTCCGTGAAGGGTCTCGTGTGATCAGAAACAGAAAACCATTTCTGCTCGTTAATGCTGGTTTATTTAAATAAACATTTGTGCTGTCGTATTTTTAAAGTTATAAAGCGGTAATGCCTCGATGAGTGATGTTATCTAGAATCCCCCAGCGTCCCTGTTTAGTGTGGTTAATGCCACAGACGCGGCATAATTACCTGAACCCGCAGGTAATCCTCTACCAAGCTTTGATCTTTAACGTACTTGTAATCATGACGCGAGCAGAAATTTTAGAAGCGAGCAAAAAACTGAAACGCGCACTAAAAACAGGGAAGTGAGCGCACTTAACAGCGCTCGGTTTTCTTGATTTTGCGTGCTCAGTGTGTCTGACTTGCTTGATTGAATCTTATCTTTGCGCTCTCATATTAAAGACCGCAATCTCACTCCATACTACACATTGTGGGTTCATAGATTGTCCTTATTTGAGTCGAGTGGTCCTTATGTTTTCATGCCTTGGTAAGTCCTTAGTATAAGCTTCCGTCGTCTACGTTTCATTCCTTTCCCTAGTCTCAGACTATACCTTTGGGGTTCATAGATTGTGTACGTTTTTATTCTTTGGTCTGTCTTTCGTACGAGTTCTTTTCCTCTACGTTATAGTTTGCCTAGGTCTCAAACTACACCTTATGCCCGGTTCACACTACACGATTTTAGGCTGGTTTTTCAGTCGCCGACTGTTTTTTGTAGATCGCCGACAGAAACTGTGGTCGGAGGCAAATCGGCGATCACTCGTCGCTCGCTCAGTGTAGTGTGAACTGCTGAAAGACGCTCGCCGAGTGGTCGCCGACTCATCGCAGACGACCGGCAGATATCTAGCATGTTTAATATCTAGCGTGTTTAATATCTAGCCCAGTAGTGCGATTGATTATAACTATGTTCACTGCAACGGAGAGATGAAATAATTCTGGCAACTTGGGACTATGGGACTAAAATAATAATAATAACGAAAATGTGGAGTACATGTACATTGTTTTATTCTTTAAGTGGTGTTGCTGGTTTTCACGAGTTTCGTTTTCGTGTTCTCGTGTTTTTGGACGGCAGCCAGATGAGTCGGCGATTCCCCAGTCGTGTAATTCGTGAGCCCGCGTCACCGATCAGTCATGTAGTGTGAAAGCCACAACAACTGAAAGACTCGCGATTACAGCACAACCAGTGTAGTGCGAACGGCACAAAAACCTGACGACTGAAAAGTCGTGCAGTGTGAACCAGGCATTAGGGATCATAAATCAAGACCAAAAACTCGCCTGTACTGCAGAGCCAGAAACTATATGGCTCTGTGCTGAGCGTGCTTTAGTCCCGTCCTGATTGGCTCCCTGAGGTGGAAAGGGGAACCCGATTGGCTGAATAAAGTGGAGGGAGGTGGAATCTGATTGGAAGGCTGATGGGATCTAATTTGACTATAATTTGACTATAGTGGAAGACCATGGAAATGAAAATGCAATCTGCTCGGATTGCATTTTCAAGATGCATTTTGACACAGTTTTAGCGCTGTTGGTATCGTAATGTTATTGCAAACAGGGGTGGCGCTATTTCTCCATTAAGGTTTGAATATTGACATCTTTTTAGCGTGGTGGTGAGGTTGAAAATTACGTTTCAAACGTGTTATCACGAAATGCAAAGCATATTAAGCGAATAGCATTTTAATTATAATTTTGATACAACCTTTGCATGATCACATGAACTTGATAATTCAAATCGGGAAATACATTTTCATTTCAATAAAGACACATATAAAGCATCAAAATGTATGTGTAAATGAAATGTGAATGGATGTCCATCACATTGCAAATGTAAATGGAGTTATTGCATTTGAATTAGAATTTTGAGCTCAAAGTTGCTTGTATGAGTGGAACAATTGCAAATGAAAATGGAGTTATTGCATTTGAATTTGAATTTTGAGCTCAAAGTTGCTTGTATGAGTAGAACATGTAAATGCAAATGCGCATTACATTTTCATTTTAATATTGAGACAGAAAAACTTCCATAATGGTTTAGCAGAAAGAACTGTGTATCTTCTCGTAAATGTATTGATCCAATATATGACCCATTTCCTCTGTATAGAAAGCATAGGTCAAATAGTTCATAGAATACCTTGAGTAAAGGTATGAATTCAGAGTGACTCCCTAAATCAGGTGCTCTTGGCTGAAATTCATAATCAACAGTGTTGCACAAGACAGAGAATAAAAGCCACCTGGAGGTCTCTTGCAAACACCACATAATTACAACCGAACTTACAAGACTGGCTCATCATAATTGGCTTTTCTTGACTTTCCTATAGTGGCTTTTGTCCCTGTGGTGTTGTCGCTGTAATATGGCAAAGCCCAAGTCCTTTTCAGGCGGCCCATGAATGGCTCTACTCTGTCACCAGAGAGACGCCAAGGGGAGCACTTGTACAAAGGGCCACGTCAAAAACAAACACACAAGCTCTGCAGCCAGCTGCACCACACTGACTCAGACGGCCAGACCTTCCGCTGGGCCCCCATTCACTGGGGCACCTTTCAGAGGTAACTGCCAGGAGCCCTTATTCACTAGCTTGTAGTACAACGAGTACAGAGATTTTTTGATTAGCATATGATTCCCTGTGCCCACCACAGGCTTGGAGCTGATCTGCTAGTGTTTGAAGTTTGGTCACTTTCTCTTCCCAAGGCACTTCAGCTTGGACTCTTTTTTTTCCTGCTAGAGTAGATACCATTCTGTGACTGAATAGCTGAAGTCTTCAAGCCCAACTGTGTAATGTTGGCAAGGAAGCAGCTGGAATGTGACAGTTTTTCAGCCTTCAGTCCAAATCACAGCATGCTTAGTTGTATGAGTAAGATTGTGCAGCATATTCTTAAAGATGGCCCTTCTGTAAGCTGCTATTATGAACCCGTGCCTCGTTGACACGGTGGTATGCACTTGTGCGACCTCTGGGAGCGGCTCTCAAACCGCAGGCCGCACAGCCGACCCGGTGCAGGTGGAGGCCCCCATCACTTACCCGCCGGCCCACTCCGTCATCACCCGTCCCAGAGCCACAGAGCCACAGGCGGAGAGAGACCCGCTCAGACTTTTCTCTGCTTCCTCCATCAGCCGTTCTCCTCATGTTCTCAGGAGCTAGACGGAGCGCCGCACAAGCGAACCTCCAGCTGCTTGTAGCCGACACGTCCTTGGTTAGTAAATTGGTCTCTGGATGCTCTCAGACATCCATTGGTTGGCCATTAAACTGAACTTTGGGCATTACTCTGCATTCTATATATCTGTGTTGTCTGTGGCTAAAACAACATTGGTGTTTTTTTAATTAAATGGTAAATAACGGATAAGTGAATGGATTAGTAAATAAAATTTACATTTGTAATGCTCTAAATAGTTGTCATGTAAGTGGCAAATCCAATCGAGCTGTAATCTTTAAAACGCAGTAAGCATAGAGTGGAGAATGGAGTGGTATAGGGTAGGTAAAACCCCAATCATTTGTTGATAATTTTTTTTTACAACATTTTACGAAACAGTCATGTCTGCCGATGCTGTGAACCTGTAGGAGGCTGTGAGATCATTTCTACACAGGAGGCTGTGAGATCATTTCTACACTTTCCATGGGGTATAAATCACTGGGCTTTTTCAAAATGTGCTATGCCAAATCACTTTAGTTCATTAGTACACCCACCCTCCCTACTTAACCCAGAACGGGAGAATCTGCACTGTCCGTTTTGAATTATACGCCTCAGAAACAGCACATGAGCTCACTGAGGGTGAATGTAGGGTATGCTGAGTGCCTTCTGGTCTGGATGGAATTTGTTTACATTGTTGCTTAATTGGCTGTAATGAAACAATAATATTAGAAATATTAAAACTAGAAAAAAATCGAAATACTCAATACTGCAATTAAATTACCAAAAAATAACACACACATACACACACACCGGGCTCTCTTAATATAAACAATGTGCATTGTGTTAATTCCACAGTGGCATTATTGAGACAAACTAAATGAGAACATGTGGACTTGGTTTTAATGGGAACAGGCATTAATGAATTCCAGATGGCCCAATGAGGTTCCAGCAGAATGTATCTGAATGTGTGTAGGCCAGAGATGAGCTGCATTAATACACACAGAGTCTGGGCTCTTTTTTCCAAAAAATAAAATAAAGATATAAAAATATAATAATAATAATAATTTATAATAATATAAACCCCAGTCCACACCCATAAAGCAACACTGAAAATGTCACCACAGCAGCTCTAACTAAGAAAAATAAGACCTGAAATAGTAAATTAGCGACCTGGAGGTTTTGATTTCGGCTGGGTTTTGGAATTTCAAATGTCCCTGCTGGCGAGCGTGGCTTAGCTGGGCTGTCCCTGCTGTCCCACAAGTCCCTGGGAGAGGCTGTGTTTACTCAGCAGTAAAAGCTGAGTGCCGCCACACTGCTCCACACACACACGGGCTTGGCCCGCCGGACCCTGTTTATGTTTCGCCCCTGAAATGCATCAGCGACAGTGTAGCTTTAGCAAAACCGCAACCATTTCCATCAAGGCGTGAAGGGAAACCAGCGTCCGTCCACAACGCGTATACACCTCCCAGTTTGCTGCAGTCTGTTGGGTTTGTTCTTTCTCATCAGATTTCTAAATTCAAGAAGCACTAATTAAATGTTTTGCCTGAAAGAAACACATGCACGAGGAACTCATTCTTTTTATTTGCAAAAATGACTACAGTATAATAAGATTTTTGAAATATCTCTTAATATGGTAATAGTAATATTCTTTGGAGATTTAAAATACACAGTCTCTAAGTATGTATCAGTAGTGTGTGTGAATACTGGTTTTATATCTCTTCACACTAGGGAATAAAAATTATAACAATATAGCAGTACAAGTGGGAAATATTAGCTTACATGTGCTCATTCACCATAAGAGAATCAAATCATTTTAGTGTCATATTTTATTAAACCAAGATGTCAATGGAACAGATGAGCAGAATGAATCAGAACAATATTACTAAAAAAATCTAAAAACTAAAACATAGACCAAAAGATAAAAACCAAAACTTTGCCATGGAATTCTGTTTTAGTTCAACAATATGTAACAAGTATATTTTGGGACATTGGCAGGATCCGTGCGCTCTAATTGATCCTGAGACCTCTAATAGTCTTTGGGCCCAGGGTTCTTCTGATTTATGGTTCTAATTCCTTGTGCTACGAATAGAACAGTGAACAATTCTCCTCAGGTGTGGGATGCCATAAACACTAACAGGAAAGCTCTGTTGCTAATCTCATACAGTTTATTCACCCGTGTGTCTTTGAGTTAACCATTTCGTTTACCTCAGTGAGACTGCAAAAGCTGTTCTAAAACTAAAAAGGCACTTTTGTCAGGTTTTCAGTTCTATGAATGTCTGTCTTAAAGCTAGTTCTTTACAATGACAGCATTTCAAATTATGGTGTCTTATACAATGTTGTGTGTTAGGCAGAATCTGGGTTTAAAACCCTCAATATACACTTCTCTGTGCCTTACTTGACCATAAACATATATTTGTTGTTCTTTGTTAACATTTAAATAACACCAGTATTATAGTATTTGGGGTTTTATATTCAAATTTTCAAATTCAATATCATAGCATCTGAATTTTTAATGTTTGAAGTTGTGCCTCCAATATAACAAGCATTTTCAAAAATCAAGTATGAGGAAATAATTTATAGGAATATTGTTTCACTATTTAACTGGCTATATATTCAAGACAAATTTCTACAAGCTCTTGTAGGGAATGAAATCAGGACACAACCACAGCTGATGACAATATGTGGTGTGTGCTTCCACTGCCATATTTAATAATAAAGAAGTGCAGCAAATGATCATAACAACCCCGAAACAGCCCAGGCTTGGTGTGTGTGTGTGTGATTACTATCAACCAAGTCGCCCGGCAACTGCTCAGCCATTCTAAACGACGAGCACTCCGCTGTCGTTCCCAAACAACACTCATTCATGAGGGGGTTTCTGGTTGCCGCTGGTCACCATGGAGACGCAGGATGCTCTGTAATACTTCAAGCCACACTTTGTAACAGAAGAGGTACTGTTCCTGAAAGACACACACAGCAGTCCCATACACGCCACATCATTACGGAGACCCTGCCTGGGTGGACCTCCATCAGTGTTTGTATGTCAATTTCATAAAAGGCATACACATCTCTGAGAAAGGGGCAGATATGGATGGCTAATTAAAGGGTGCTTAAATCAGAGACAAGACATTCAAAAGGATGAGGGATTAGACAGGCAGGTTCCATGACTCAGACACAATGTCTCTAATTGGAAGGTTTTGGAGCTATTAGAGTACATTTGTTGTGATGTTGTGAATCTCCACATGGCTCTGTGCTCTCAGCAGCTCCTTTCAGAGGTGTCAATTCCAGGTTCAGAAAGTAAAAGTCCTCACCAGGATTTTGCTCAAGCTTGCTAGATCTTCTAATTAGTGCAATCCAGGTAAAATTAGTGGAATCAACACAATCCAGGAAGCCTGAGCAAAATCCTGGTGAGGACTTTTACTTTCTGAACCTGGAATTGACACCTCTGGCTCCTTCCCAGGGCTCACTCTAATCTGGACTATGTGGGGGTTTGTGGACTCACCTTGGTCTGGACCATGTGGGGTTTTGTGGACTCACCTTGGCCTGGACCATGCGGGGGTTGGTGGACTCACCTTGGTCTGGACCATGCGGGGCTTTGTGGACTCACCTTGGTCTGGACCATGCGGGGGTTTGTGAACTCACCTTGGTCTGGACCATGCGGGGGTTTGTGAACTCACCTTGGTCGGGACCATGTGGGGGTTTGTGGACTCACCTTGGTCTGGACCATGTGGGGGTTTGTGGACTCACCTTGGTCGGGACCATGTGGGGGTTTGTGGACTCACCTTGGTCGGGACCATGCGGGGGTTTGTGGACTCACCTTGGTCGGGACCATGCGGGGGTTTGTGGACTCACCTTGGTCGGGACCATGTGGGGGTTTGTGGACTCACCTTGGTCTGGACCATGTGGGGGTTTGTGGACTCACCTTGGTCGGGACCATGCGGGGGTTTGTGGACTCACCTTGGTCGGGACCATGCGGGGGTTTGTGGACTCACCTTGGTCGGGACCATGCGGGGGTTTGTGGACTCACCTTGGTCTGGACCATGCGGGGGTTGGTGGACACACCTTGGTCTGGACCATGCGGGGGTTGGTGGACACACCTTGGTCTGGACCATGCGGGGGTTTGTGAACTCACCTTGGGCTGGACCATGCGGGAGTTTGTGGACTCACCTTGGTCTGGACCATGCGAGGGTTTGTGGTCTCACCTTGGTCGGGACCATGCGGGGGTTTGTGGACTCACCTTGGTCTGGACCATGTGGGGGTTTGTGGACTCACCTTGGTCGGGATCATGCGGGGGTTTGTGGACTCACCTTGGTCTGGACCATGCGGGGGTTTGTGGACTCACCTTGGTCGGGACCATGCGGGGGTTTGTGGACTCACCTTGGTCTGGACCATGCGGGGGTTTGTGGACTCACCTTGGTCGGGACCATGTGGGGGTTTGTGGACTCACCTTGGTCGGGACCATGCGGGGGTTTGTGGACTCACCTTGGTTGGGACCATGCGGGGGTTTGTGGACTCACCTTGGTCTGGACCATGCCATGTCGCTGCAGCCGCATCTCCTTCACAATCTCGCACACGTTAATCTGAGGAATCAGTTGCAAAGTGGAAAATATTAACTCTAAGAGCTGTAAATTTATGGTGGTGCTGGGCCCAATTTTAATATTATCACTAAATACATTTAGTTACTTCTCTAAAAAAAATAGCTTCAACATGGGTCATGTCCAGAAAAGCAAAGAGAAGCGATTTGGCCGTTGTCACCGCCATGCACACTCACGGTGAGGTCCTTCTCCATGAGGTTGAGGATAACATCGGTGCAGATGAGGACTCCGGCCCTGCCTACGCCCGCACTGCAGTGGACCGTGATGGGCCCGGTGGAGTGCACCGCCCGCATGTATCGGATAAAACGCACTAGCTGCTCGGAGGAGGGTGGTGTGCTGTGGTCCGGCCACGTGGTGAACTTCAGGTGCCTCACAGAGTGGGTGGCCCCGGTCTGAACACAGCCGGTGAATGAGGGCTTACACTCATGTTTGGGAAGCTCATTCAAATAAACAACGACCAGTTTTGTTGTCTGTTTAGCCTAATAGCAGTTTCTTGCCTGACATATGTATTTACGGTTGTATTAGTATCTACAATAAAGGGTTATGAAAGCCTAAGGAAGTGTGAATGCCGACAACCTTGCCGAGAGAGCTCGGTGATCCATCCACCCGAGCGTTTCTGACTGAACGCTGCTTCTCACCTTTTTCTCCACCATCTTGATGGCCCTGATTTGGAAGTAGTCCTGCATCTGATAGCTGTCTAGGATCAAACGGTAGCTGCTGGTCTCCACGGGCGTGTCGAGCTTCTCCGGCCAGTACTTGTGGCATTTGACCCTGCCGCGCTCCACTTCCTTGGTGGTCATGGCGATGACGTCGGACCGATTCTCCCACACCATCTGCCAGAAGCAGTCCTGGGTGCAAGGCAACGGGCCCTGCGAGGAGATGTAGACCCGCTCCTCCGCGCCCACTTTCATGCGGATGTAGCTGGCGTTAATGTAGTCCTGATTCTCCCCTACGGGGACCCGTGTCTTATCATCTGGGCATTTGGGCACAAGAGAGAACAAATCTGTTAGTGCACTGATTGGCACCAAGGGCATTATATTGAATTTAACCATGACTACATATGGAACAAAATGTGCTTCGTGATCAGCCAGTAATGTTGTTAGTGTGCATGTAGGTATATTACTGCACAGGCTCAAAAATATATTACTATATTTGCCTTAAGAAACCCACTTATGTTCACATGCCAAATTACTAATGTTATAATATTATATTCATGTATAATTTTTCAGAGTAGTCAGCAGTAATGAGACAATAACTGTCTTCTGTGAAGGGTCAGCTCAAACTAATTGCAGTTTGTAAATGTGTAAATGCATTTAAAATGTTACATTTTCACTTCCAGGAATACACAAAATCAAAAAAGAACATTGTTTGGATTTTAATCAGAGGCCAGGGCAAAGTCTGATGCCAGCGCAGTTCATCAGCCGCTGGCTTTAGAAGCTAGCAAGGTTATTATTCTACACACTATAACTGTAAAATGTTGGGAAAAAGAAACAGACTGTCCCATGCTGCAATAAATAAACCCAAATAAATAAAACAAGCTGGCCCCAGGGTCATGCAGTCAGGAAAACAGACTACGGGTGAACGCAGGGGAGAGGTGTGGTACGAGCGTGCCAAGAGGAAAGTTCTGCACTATTCCCCCGTTAGTCATCTGGGTTGATACTAGCACGTTTGGTGGGGATGTAAGGGGCTTGCGGAGGTGTCTTAGGGGTGGGAGGTCATGGTTTGGTAGTGAAGTTCTCACTACAGTTCCCTCTTGGCTTGTGGACTGCTCTGGGCCCTCATGTAACACTCTACAAGGGGCCTGCCTGTAAAAACATGTTCAACAGCTACAGCGAGGAAGGGGGTGGAGGTCTGAGGGGGGAAAAAAAAGAAAGTGGAAAAGAAAAACAAAGGAAAGAGGGGGTAGGCAAGGAGAAGAGTTGTTCTCCACGAGTAGGTAAATGCGTGCAGAGACGTCTTCACAATGGGTGGCATCAGGCTTCCTCTAGAAGGCCAAAGCCCTTGAACTGCATCCAGCACAAACAGTAGCCAGGTCCCTCGGGCCTCACACTTTGCGATCCCAGGCACTTTATTCGGGGGGGAACAGAAGCCCAGTGAGCAGCCATGATAATAAACAAACACTCCAGGCCAGGCAAAGGCCAGCACGCCACCCCCCCCCCCCCCCCCACCCCCCCGCCTGCACATGAAGCGCGGCATTGTGCCCGGCCGCCTGCCTTTCAGCACGCGGGCCCCCTGTTTGTGCTTCTCAGGGGTGCGCACCCCTCTCGCCACACACAGCATGGGCCCTGGGGCTCAGAAGTCACTCTCCGCTGCCTAACCCCGCCGCACGGCCTAACCCTTCACCTTCACACTGGAGACGGGGATCCTGGCTCCCATAACAATGAAAGCGGAGCCATGACCTAGAGATGTTGAGAATGTCTTGTGTGGGAATTTTGTGTGTGTGTGTGTGTGTGTGTTGTTTGTTTGTGTGTGTGAGTGTTGAAGACACTCCTCTTCAACTCACAGGAGAAATACTGAGTGTAAATCTGATAATGAAAGCCAGAGTGTGATGGCTGTAGAGTCAGGGTGAGGAGGGCTATAAAACCACGACAAGCCAGTGGATACAAAGCACTCACACATGTACACACACACACACACACACACACACACACACACACACACACACACACACACACAGAGTCTCTCACTGGTAACATAACCTGACATTCTTAAGTGGTGGGACTCCTAGCAGTAAACCACCATGAATTGTCTGCATTTCATTTAATTACAGTGTCATGTAGTGTAGTGCTGTATACTGATAACTGATAAAGGCATGGCCATACTTTACTCATGCACTCAACACCCTCTTCTGTCTCTGTTGCAGGCACAGCTGCACACTGACTTTACGAATATGCATTAGCATCAGTTTGGTGCTAAAAAGTTAAATAAGGGAATCGATTCTGGATTCTAGAAGCACGGGACACGTTTAGTGCCGGCCCCGTCAGGTCACGTGGTTGACGTGCAGTCTCACATGGTAGGACGTCTCGATATCTGTTCTTCTCTCGGTTCTCTGGGGCCTTTCCAACCAGGCAGTTGTCTGAAGGCTGCAGGTGTCCCAAGGCCTGCGGCAAAAAAGGAGAGAGATCCATATTCTCTTACTCACTGTATCTAATTCAACAGTGAAACGGAAGGAGGCTACAGGATCTTTTGTGTGGCAGGCTCATTTGTAAGCCTAATGTTACACGCAGAGTGTTGAAAAGATAGCAGTGGCAGAAATGGTGCAATGTTCTCTTCAAGTGAAAGGAAATATGGCCGTGGAGGACACGTTATGCGGGCAGAGCGCACCGTGAACTCTTTGAGCGGCTCCTCGCCGGACAGCCGTTCCTGCAGCACCCGGACGAGCTCTCGGAGGCTTGGGCCGGAGTACCGTGTGCCGTGTTTAGGCGTCCTGATCAGGGCAAGACCGCTCAGTGCCTCCTCCAACACAAGACGCTGACCTAAAGAAGAAAAAAAAAACAGTAAGACTGCTTGGTTTCTCATTTCCTACGTTCCATGAACAATCTTAACACAGACCTAACTATTGGCACATATAACTATAACGCACTCCTGTAAGTCACCCTGGACAGGAGTGACAACTGTTGTAAATGTAAATGTATTCAGTCTGTTTAACCTGTGTGATGCATTGCTTCTAGAGGGGATGGTTGTGAGGTGTAATCATCGTCATTATCATAGTCATCATCATCGTCATCATCATTGTCTTCGTCATCATCATCATCATCATCATCATCGTCATCACTGCTCCAGCCATCTGAGTGACTTTGCTCCATGACTGTGGTAGAAGTGTCTAGATGCTCCTTCGGGACGTCTGTCCTGGGGGGTTTATGGGGTATGCATGAGCACCTTGACCACACTGCTATGTTCCAGGAGGCCTGTAATCATGCAAGGCTGACTTTCCTGTGACATTTCCACCTAAAATGTAAAAAGTCTGCTAGTTTAAAATGTTTTGTAGAACTATGTTGGTTAACAGGTATACTAGAACCACCAACGCTAGAACTTGTCAGGAGTCAGGAACTTATTTATAACTCTTTGGTGCCCCCTTGTGTATGGAGAGCAACACAGTGCACAATTATGCAGTTCAGTTCTTTCATAATAAAAAGGGATCAAAGATACAAAGATTGCAAAGATGCAAAGAGACTATACAACCAAATTACTTAGTATTTTAATTGTTTAAGAACAGTCACAATTAATATGACAAGTCTTACACAAACACACAAAGCGTCAAAAACAATTCACTGAATACTCAGTGTGTTCTTAGTTTCTGTTTGCACAACTATCAGAAATAAAATACTGAATGGCAGTGAAAACAGGGGGAAAACCTCATCAGGGCTACAGAAAGGCTCACCTGTCCGTTTGTGTTTCTGAGACACCCTGAGAGGGGCTACAGCTCTGGCAGTTAGGTGTACAGTTTCTGTCCTGATAGAGAGAGAGAGAGAGAGAGAGAGAGAGAGAGAGAGAGAGAGAGAGAGAGAGAGAGAGAGAGAGAGAGAGAGAGAGAGAGAGAGAGAGAGAGAGATAGATTTTTAAATGCAATAATTTTACATAATGTACATAGTGTACAATAAATACTATATAGTACAAATAAAGTACTATAGCAAACTGACTGGAAAATTTGTGTGTGTGTGTGTGTATGTGTGTCTATGGGGTGGTGTTTTAGGATACCTGCTTAATTTCTGTCCTCATTTCAGGACACCCTGACAAATGATCGTCCTGCACCTGTGGTTCTGAGGTCACTCCTGCTACAGAAGAGACACACACACACACACACACACACACACACACACACACACACACACACACACACACACACACACACACACACACACACACACACACTTAACACTTAACCTAAATCAAACACACCCATCAAAGTGCCAAGGCTGTTTCAGAGTACTAATCACATGTGGTCACTAATCAAGTGAGACGGCTCACGGGAGGTGCGGGATGCAGAGTTCTCCTGAAGGCCCTCAGGACTGGAGCAGGGCAGCATGGGGAGGAGCTCTCTGTACACCGTGAGCAGCACTGTGCCCTCTGCTCTCCTCAGCGTATCCACCGCCATATTGTGGTGCACGATCTCTCCGTTCACCTGCACACAGCCGGCGATTCGTCAGCATACGGAGGCTGCGTCAAACGTTATAAACCAAATGGATGGTCAGGGCCATCACGGTGAGTGGACACACCTCCAGGAGGACGTCTCCAACCCGCAGCCGGCCGTCCTGTTCGGCCACGCCCCCGGAGCAGATGTCCTTCACACGCAGACTGCTACCGTTGGCCCCGCCCACCAGAGAAAAGCCCAGACCACCACCTTCTGGTTTAGTGAACTCCACCTGAAAAACTCCACACTGAGTGGGAGACAGGCAGAGTAGAATGGGGAGAGAAAAAAAAAGACAGATGTAAGTGAATGTGATATAAAAGCAAGCAGGTTCCTCAGAAGCCCCAAAGGTCAAGGGGCACTTAAGCTGCTGTTCAAGAGTCCATTGGCAGGACTGAATGAGCAGTAAATTAGACAGTGAGATATTAACACATCAATATAGGCTTGAGGATAGTGACAAAGGCAGCTAACAGCACATGGAAAGAAGGATGGCACAGATGCCCTTGGGTGACAGTGGCATCGTTCAGATACACAACACAGGACAATCACCTCCAGTTCGGTTGTTAGGGAGAGCCCACGCCCTCGCACATCGTTTTCAGCTACAGGTTGAGCTGCAAAAACAGTGAAAACAGAACAGAAAGAAAGAAGAACTCAGACATAGAATGCAAATAGCTTAAAATCACCAATGTTAAACTTTCAATAATTTCCCCAGTCACCAAAAGTATGCAGTTTACATAAGGATAGGTAATGGAGTCATGGCACGACAGTATAACAAACCAGTTCATCACATTTCACACGCTATCGCATACAAAGCTAATTACAAAAAATGTCAAACATCAAAACCGTTCAGATAAATTTGATCAGTTCTAAAAGTAAGGCAACGTGAAACAGTCTCCCAACTCACGACAGATTTGCTTCGGTGTGGCCATCCCAGGCAGCGAGGTGCTGACCAGCACAATGCCTGAACGTTGATCAACCCCGGCCTGTTCCCGTGCTGACAGACCCCCCGGATAGTCATCACCTGGCAACCTGGGCACCCACTAGATCGGCTGGGATGCGGCCGTCGTGCCACGTTACTGTCCGGTGGAGGCGGAGGAGGGGGGCCCTCGCTAATAATTAATCCCGCAACGCATGCCCTCCCATGCAGACATGAGGTGTCTGTCAGCACTGCAGCCCAGGGACACAGGACGCCAGACAGCTTACCATCAGCAGGAGTGGCCTCTGCTTCTGACATGCTGGCTTCCTCCAGGCAGGAAGGGGATTTCTCTTGATTCCACTTGAACAGATCTGGAAACAAATCTGGAGAGAATGAAGCAAAAAATTATTTTGTTTCTGAATGTATTTATACACTAAAATGGGGTTATTGACCAATTTAAAAAAGTATCCAATTTAAATAATTAGAAAATAATGGATCATTAATATGCATCTCAAGTTGCAAATTAACATTAATTTGATCACATTATTTAATTGCATGACATTATTAAATTAAGAGTAGCTGCAGCCAAGTTCTGCATATTTCTGCTCAGTATGTAATATTACAGTTTTAAAAAGCAAAACATGATGGCCCTAACAAAATCTAACTCAAAACATGATGGCCCTAACAAAATCTAACTCAAAATGTGATGGCCCTAACAAAATCTAACTCAAAACATGATGGCCCTAACAAAATCGAACTCAAAATTTAAACCAAACAAGCAAAACCTAATAAACCCAAAGACCTAAACTGACAGGACCCAAGACGTGTCAGGACTAAGAGTGGAGGAAGCGTCCCCAAAGCTACGACCCTCAACATGTCGCCATGTTCAGTGAGGCGTTTGCTCAAGTCGACCATACCGACAGCCAACAGAACCGCTTACTCGCTCACATCCAGTGTTAGACATGTTGCCCATGACTCACACACCAAAATCAGGACACCATGGACACACACACACACACACACACACACACACACACACACACACACACACACACACACACACACACACACACACACAATTCTTCCAGCCAAAGTCACTAACAAGCCCATGGCAGGGTTAAATGTTGTATATTCTCTGAATGACGTGACCAAACATATCTTAACAGATGGGTGGGAACCCTATTAGTCAAGGTCAACACTGAGTAGACTAAAGTGTGTTCACAAGTTTGAAAATAAGTTCATGGTAAATGGGGCACTGTTAACAGGACTCAAAACAGATGCGAATAATCAAAACTGTGTCTCATGCCTGTACTTTTACAGGTATCACGACAATGATTATGATTGAGGGAATAGATAGGTTCATAAAACTGTAGTCAGGGTGATATATGATTTATGTTAGGGAGATTTAATATTTGTATCACATGAACCAAGTTTGAAAGCCTTTTCTGTTTTCAGTAAAGAAAATATCTTTTGAAGCATACTTGTAGAGATGTGAGGATTTTGAACATTTAGTGTAATTCTTGCCTCCTTTATAGCAATTACGTATCACAGAATCCTCTGATATTACAGTAAATAAGTAATTAATTATGGGAGCACCTGATCTACCACATCATACTAGTTTTGTGCAGAAATTATGAAATTATGGTACATTTCAGATCCACAGTTGCTTGAAATAATATACTGATATCTATATATCACTAACCAAAGTTTATTTGGAGCTTGGTTTTCAGAATTTCAAAACCTCGCGTTAACAGTTGCTAACCCGAAATAAGACCTTTCTGAAATATCCCCTGTATGTGTACATTTATAAACACTGGGCCAGTCACTTACCATTCCATATATCCTTGGGTGTCACAGGTTGACCATCTCTGCAGCAGACAAACCAACATTAAAATGATCAGGCCTTTAAAAATAGAGGCTGTCCTATTAACTGCTGTGATTTATATGGTACCTGCAAGCACACTGTGATTTTTAGTTTAGGAGAGACCAGCTGCAGGTCCCTGTGACTTACGTCTCCTATATAAAACCTCAGCATATGAAGACGGAGCTCATTCACCTCCATGGACCTCACCTCATGGCTTTGAGTCGCACCTTGCCTGGCGCGTTCTCACAGGCCTTCACGGCGTCCTCCAGGGTCATACCCAGCGTGCACACGCCACTGATGTACACGATCCTGTCACCGGGATAAATACTGCCCTCCTCACTGGCAGGCGTGTTGGGCACCACTTCTTGAACATAAATGCCCTGCCATTTGCTACCAATCCCCCCTGTCAGCTTGATACCTGTGCAGAGAAATCAGAGAAGTGTTAAAGAAGTACTAAAGAAAAATGGTGAGGCAGAGAGAGAAAGAGAGAGAGAAACTTTTTGTTTTTAATGGTTTTCAGGTATCTTAACTAAAAGACCTCTTAAGTATTCAGTACTACACAGAATGATATTTATTGTAGATATTTAATTCTGTACATGATCTATGTGATAATACATATAAATAGATTCAACTGCTAGTTGAAAGAATAAAGAATTATACAGAACTTGTTTTTTATGTTTTAGACAGTGGGGCTTCATAAGCTGCTGTAAGCTGTAGGACGTTTGTTCAAAATGTCCTGAATCTCTGGCGACCTTTTAAACTTCACTGCAATTTTACTTCACCGCTCTCGCTCTCTCTCTCTCTCTCTTTCTCTCTCTCTCTCTTATATAACTACAGAATGATGAGTTCTGACCCATTTGTCCAGATTGGGTCTTATCTATGATTATGTCTTCAAGGCTGTCTGGTGGTGGAGGAGGCAGGAGATTGTCCACAGCTCTGCCGAGAACCATGTGCAGTCTCTTAGAGGAGGACCTCAGAACAGCCATAACCACGTCATCTGTCACGTTGGTCACGAAGACCCCATTCACCTAAAAATGCACCAACCAAGTCAATCAGACTTGTTAGATATGGTAGTGGCATTGTTTCATATGGCTTTACTTTGTATTTGAAAGTATATTAAATAAAGGTAAATCAGAACTCCTACAAGCAGAACATAATTCAACAAATGGATGAAAAGACACCTTAGAGAACACCAGGACAGCTAATTTGACATAAAGTCTTCATTTTAGACATTTTACTGTCACCAGGGATTCTCCCTTGAAAGCCTTTTTTGGTATAGGACATGGCTTAATACATGGCTGAAAACAGTCTAAGCATGTTTAGTGATCGTACTTAATTCAGTACCATAATAAGTCTGTCTCCTGGCCTGAGCCGGCCATCCGCTTTGGCTGGATTATCCAGGACATCCTGTACATAATAGCATCCATCCAGTTTACTCCTGGTGATGGTGAACCCAAAACTGCCACTCCGTGATTTAGAGAGCGTTACTGTCAGCTCAAACTCTTTCAAAACATACTGTTTAAAAAAAAATAAACTTACATTAGACACACAAAACACATCTAAACTGCATCAGGTGTCCCTGATGCTGTTACAGTACACGTCATCGCATGCTTACAGGAACTATCTTCAATACGTTTTGTATTTTAATTTGGTACCTTTCTAGGGTCTTCATCCTCCTCATCTTCCTCATCATAGTCCCAGCCATTGTTTGTACTTGTAGACTGGCCTAATGTGGGGGAGGGGGGTGACTGGCCTGGGAGTGGGGGAGGGGGGGGATGTGCTGGAAGGTACCGGAAGAGATGGCGGCAGAGGTGAAAGGTCAGGACGAGATGGCGGCAGAGGTGAAAGTGTAGGAAGAGATGGAGGAAGAAGGGGAGGTGAGGGAAGAGATAGAGGAAGAGGTGAAAGCGCAGGAAGAGGTGGAGGAAGAGGGGGAGGTGAGGGTGGGGTGTGAGAGCAGGTGGAGGCAGGGTAGGCACTTGGAGGACTGTCTACAGTGGTGAGGAAGGCCAGGTACTCCTCATCGGCGAAGGCAGCCAGTTCCTTGGCCATGAGGCTTGACCTCCTCCTGATAAGGTCAGCGGTGAGGTCACTGTAAGGGGGGGCGTCTTCCTTCTGCTCTGGTTGTGGGGCTAGAAAAGGGGGAGTGGCTATGGCCAGGTGTGGAGTTGGCTCAGGTTTGGGGGTTGTCACGGCAACTGTGGTGGCAGGAGTTGGAGGAGGAACAGCAGTTTCCTTCTCGACAGCAGGAATCTCCACCGTCTCTCTTGTAGGACATGGAGGAGGGGGCAGGGATGGTGGGTCTAACCGGGTCTCGTGACGTTCACTGTCCCGACTGTCCTGAGCGTCTGCACCGCTCTCTTTCCTTTGGCTCAGTGTCAAGACCTTCTGTTGGAGAAGCCCGTTGAAGTCCTGAGAGACTGTCGAGGCCTGCAAGTCTAAAGACTGAGACCTGCGTTCTTTAGCCAGCAATGAGGAATCAGTCTGCAAAAGAGGGATGTAAGATACCACAATATAGATTACAATTCTATTTTTGACACATGTTTAAGGGATACGACTCTAAAGGAGATAAAATTAGCTGCCGCGTCCTCACCGGTGGACTGGTGTCCAGGTCAGGGAGTTGACCCGGTGGCGGACGGCAGATTAACAGCCTGACCCCTGAGGAACCTCTTCTCAGCAGTCTCAGAACTTTCTGCAGGTGACAAACCCTCCTTAGCACCAAGCTTTAATAACACAATATAGACACACAGAACGCATGGGCAACTGGTCCAGTATTTTTAATTCTTTTGTTATGAATATGAATGTGAATTATAATGATATGATGAATTTTTAATTGTCACATATGGATTTCACTGAAATTACTAGTTTTCTGTGATTAATATTAATAACACGGAGGTTCACTACAAAACAAGATAACATTAAATTAGCCCCTAAGTGGAATATAAACCCCTAAATCTACAGAGAATCCTAGTAAGCAAAAATGTAGAGTTAGGGTTTATAGAGTTAAGGATTAAACCTTAAGTCTAAGTCTAACACAAGCCTTTTGAATTATGCTAATTACATTCCCCTACCAGACACTAAATGAATGCTAATGCTATTACAAGGTTCCCTGACGAGGCTGAACTCACGCTACCTGATAGGAAAGGCCTTTCACCGGCTCGCCGTTGACTGCCAGGATGACGTCTCCCTCACGCAGGAGGTTCTGCTCCTCAGCAGGCTGGCTGGAGAACAGACTCTTAACACGAACCATGCTGCCGCCTTCACCGGAAGACTCACTGATGACGAAGCTAAGGCCTAAACTGCTCAGGCTCGTCTTCAGAGTAACTTCCAGAACGTTCTCTAGTGTCCAGACAAAAGCACCCGTATAACCAGAACGCCTCACCATTACTATTTGTTTTTAATTCTTGATAAAGTTAGATTTTTTTTCTGTATATGTTTGGGGTTAATTATGCATAAGATCATATTACATCATTTCACTCACTCACAGCTGCACCTGGAGGACAGCTATGGCATCTCAACAGGCTCATTTCAAATGTCTCTCACTGTCCCTCACGTCACCCCCCTCCTCCTCTTTCCACTGTGTCTTACCATCTGACACAAAACTATACTCCTTGGCCCTGACAGACAAGGACGTCTCCGTGGCAACATCTCTCCCAAGGCCTGTGGCGGTGCTTTGCGTGTTAAGGGACAGGGAAGATTTCTGTCTCTTCAGGACGGACACAGGACGAGACATGTCCAACGCCACGGGGGGATCCCTCTCTAGAAGCAAGTTCACCACCTGAAAAAAAGACTTCACAATTTCACAATTCACAAGAATTTCACAATTTCATTTGCTCTCACACTGGAATAGAGAAAATCTTACATTACTTAATTAGTCATTTGGATTGCACAAATATGTATAAGAGAATAAAAACATCAAGAATCTTTCAAAAGAAGAGCTAAATGTTGCATATAGCACATGTAGAGCACTTCTTTGATTTCTGATTTTCTGTTTATGTAAAAGGCACTGACAAAAAAGCAACTGTTTTAGATTTTTAAGTGATTATATTTTATTCTGTTTTATATTACATCTGTACTTGTTCTGATTGGCTCTGAGACTGCTTTCACCAAGGTCCTCTGTGAAAGCAGCAGCAAGCTAAGGAATGAACATGCCATGTTAACACGTTGGACCCGGGTGGCACAGTGCTGCCTCTTTGGTGAGTAACACCATTATCCTGAACCAAGAAAAATGTGAGATGGATTTACTTCCATGTAGGACAAGAAAGCCAGAGTCAGGATTAGGGTAGTCTGATTTCATCCAAGGGATTGAGAGTATTGCTACAGCTGCTTCTTTATGCTGTTACCTCACTGTGGATAAATCTCCAGTGAAATTAGGGAAAGATTCCTGGAAACCTCAACCCTACACTTTAGTTAGATGAGGGACAGAGGTGTCTGAGAGGGCTGAGGTGCAGTTTAGTGGAGTCGTGGGGTAGATAATGTTGGGATGAAACACACTGTAATAGAGGGACAGAATATGGGTAGAATGTGGACTCCAGATGACTGTAAATGGCTTTGGGGTTCACCTTCACGCCTTTGGGGTTCACCTTCACGCCTTTGGGGTACACCTTTGGGGAACACCATGACTCTTCTGCAAAAAGCTTATTCGTTAATAAGCTTTATTGCTCACAATAGGAGAACCAAAATACTGGAGTGGCTAAGAAAACTGCATTTACCAATCAGTTCACATGGTATGCCTGGCAATGCCTGTGCTAACCTGGTTCCAGTCGAAGTCCACTGAAAATGTTCTGCTGAATGAGGGAATGATAACTGATCAGAGACTAGCAGTCAGTATGACTATGCACATTATAAACACGGGCTTATCCCCTCACGCTTTGTCGTTCACCGTTCACTGGACAGTGTGCCTTTTTCTTTTTGTGTGACATCTTGGGGGGGGGGGGGGGGGGGGGGTCTTAGAAACAATGGCTTCTGGCACCATTATGGCTTGTAAAAGAACTTATTAGCAAACAGATGGAGGCAGAGTCCCTGTAGAGAAACAATGACCTTTGCTTTTCCTCTCTGCTGGAGCCTAGAGCTCAGACAGCCACTACTCATGATGTCACCAGATGCTGCCGTTAAAAAGCTTGCTCTGTCACTGATAGCAGCTACAGCAGATTAGAGCGGACAGGGCTCCCTGGGTGATGGGTGGGAAGCCATGACTGGTAGCCACTGTTAGACAGTGTCTTACCAAACAATGTCTACTGATCAACTCATATCAACATATCATATCAACTCAAAAGTTTTTAGTTCAAAGATTTTTTTAAAATACTTGTTAATCGTGATAAAATTCTTTAAATGCCATATTTTCTCTCAGATATTTTTGTGTAGGTCAAATTTAATGTTCAGGATTTCATATGCGCTAAATAAACATGACAGTTCAGTACTTCTATAGTTCAGTACTTCTCTAGTCTTCTTCAGGACCTCCACAGCCTGTCTGTGGGTGACACCTCGCAGGTTACAGCCATCTACCTCCAGCAGTCTGTCGCCTATCTCACACACACACACACACACACACACACACACACACACACACACACACACACACACACAATCATCATTAAATTGGCACAAATTCATTTAATTGCATCAAAGCCATAGAAGCACATTGCAAAATGAATAAAATGGCAGAACGGAACAGGCGTATCATTTCACAGCACATGTACCTATCTGTATTCGGCCATCCTGATCAGCCGCTCCTCCTGGAATCAGGCTTTTAATATAGATCCCACCGTGACGTACGCTGGTGCTGATGCCTCCCTAGAAATGATGGATGGACCGCATTCAATTGTTGAATTAAATCAGTATAAGAGGTAAGAACATAGTACAAGGCTGTTGACGTTTTCATTCTTTGCCCATGTTAAAGAACATCTGTGAAGACTTACAGCAACACAAATGCCCAGACTGCCATTAACCTTTCTGAGCTCCACACTGAGGAGGTCACCAGGCTTGAGACTGGTACTGGAGGTTGGCCTAGAGGGCATGTCCTGCACATGACACACACACACACACGCACACACAGGCGCACACACACACACAGGCGCACACACACACACAGGCGCACACACACACACAGGCGCACACACACACAGGCGCACACACACGCCGGTTCGGCCTCCTGTTTTACATACAGACACTACAGAAGTGAACACTGGGCAGACATGGTCTAAAATGTCTCAGGAAGCTCTACCTGAGAATCTAGAATCCGAACGACAGGGATGTGAAGCCTCTTTCTCGCTTTGGGTGTGAGCATATTAGACAGGGCCTCTTCCAGTTCCTCCATGACTGGCCTGTATTCTGTGTTCAGACTGGCCTGTGAGTCAAAGCCTCTCTCCAGCATCAGTCCCAGGTCCCCAGTAGTCAGGCCTTTAATCTCCCCAACATCTTCTACTCCAATGAAGGCCAAAAAACGTTCAGCATTAAACAAAAAAACATTCTGCCTTAAGCAGCGACAGTACTTTACATGTACAGAGGTCCTTAAACATTGAGCTGTTTACAGAAATATGCTGTATGCAAAGCGTTCAACAGAACATACGTTTCGGTTGAGAGACTATAAGCTCCACTTCTTCTGGGCTGTTTTGCAGGATTGAAGCAGCTGTACTGAAAGTAACCCCTTCCAGACTGGTCTTATTGAGAGAGATCAGCCTGCCTCCTAAATGCCAGTCAATATAAGAGGGCCCATGAAAAACTGCAGAGTAAAACAAACAAAAATCAAAACAAAAGATGTTGTTTGTTGTACCTGGCTTGATTCTGCCGTCTTTTTCTGCTGGTCCGTCAGGTACAATGGAAGCAATGAAGATTCCCAGATCTAATTTCCCTGTGTTGTCTTCTCCGACTATTATAAAACCTGTGAAGAAATAGGGAGGGTAAATATACACCTGCTGGATACAGTTCAAGAGGCTCTGCATGTCGGACATAAACCTTTATGCTTATAAGAGTTCATCGCCGGCTGCTTATACATGAACACCCAGCATTGGCTTACCAAAGCCAAGCTTAGGATCCTTCTTCAGAGTCACACAGATGATTTCTCTTTCAGGGGGGGTTCGAATAGGAGTGTCAACTAAAAAAAAAAAAAACATGAATTCATGAATTTAGTTTAGGGATTACAGCCCAATAACCAGAATCACAAATCAGGTAATCCAGAAGTATTGAAACAGTTTCTCTTAACCTCTCATGCATGAGATAGAGTAAGGCTCTGACTCCTGCTTTTGAAGAGAGACGCTGGACATGATCCGGTAAACTGGAGACCCGAAGGTTTCTGGCGGGCTGAAAAAAACGTGAGGTGAAATCGCAGCGATCGTGAGACAGTGGAGACAGACGTGACATTTCCGTTTCACGTGTGGTCATGTTCGTCCAGCACCTGGAGGCCTGACTGGGCTTCCTCAGTTCGCTCAGGGCTCGTGGGGCAGGGACGTCCAGGGTCTCACTCCGCTTCCTCTGCTGTCGCATCTTGGCAGAGATGTCATCGCATGACTTGCTCATGGAGTCTATGGGTATTGAGCTCACACCGATGCTATTGAGCATAACATCTGAACACGAGAACCTCTTCAAATGTGCATGGCGAGGATGCCATGGTGATGGATGCTTCACTGTCTTGTCATCTGGAACAAAGAAAAAAAACACCAGCTAGCACAGGCCTGGCACTCACACACACACACACACACACACACACACACACACACACACACACACACACACACACACTATCAGTCTCTCCTTAACTTAATGGTTGTTTTTCTCATAGTGTTTCACACTAATTATTATAAAGTTCTGTGAAAGTTGAACCTGAGTCTAAACTGTAGGTGATCTGTCGAGACATCATCTCACTGTGGAACTTGTGCTGGGCAGAGCAAAGGTTCAGCAGGTACTGTGCAATCTTAGAGCTCTCAGTTAGGAAAGAGTGCTTCTTTCCACTAGGGCCACATTCTATAGTGAACTTCCGCCGCTAGAGGAAAGACAGCAGAGCACACCACTGTCATCTCATAAATGCAGCACATTTTCAGTAATCAAGCACTTTAACAAAACTTGATTTATGACATCGAGTCTTCACCTTTAACGACTTCTATAAATTCTGTACTCACACTTGTTGAGATACTATCAGTGTCAGACCACAGGAATCTGCGGATTAATATCCGAGAGTTGTTTTTGACTTCATAAACCATAATTCCTTTAGCACACACCCCCAGAGTCAGTCCTCCAATCACCGTCTTCTCCCGAGCAACTCGGTGAAACACGACCCCATATTCTGGAAGCTGCTGGACTATCTGTGTAATGTAATGCACACAGGAGTTTAACTGAGTGAGGGAACAGCATAGATATGCTGACCCAAAATGACTTATTTATAGAATGACCTTGATGCTCACTTCAGGCGTATGTGTTTATAAGAGGCTCTGAGATTCGCAGCCGCTTTGGCCCTATAACAAGTGAAGTACCTTTAGAAACTCCATCTCAGCATCCTCTGCTGACATCTGGGCATTGATGCCATGAAGTCTTGGCAACTCCTCCCTCAAACAGGGCAAGGCTATTTTTTCCACCAGTCGTTTTGGGATATAATGCTCGGTTTGAAAATAATTCTTTCCATACACCTGGACAAAATCACTAAGATCACTAGAAGAAATGTTACCGGACATCCTGATAAATGCTAAAAACACTGAATGCTGCGAGAGTGTGTATTCTACCTGAGGAACGTAGTCGCCAAACTCAGACTGCAGGGCCAGAGCGGCGAGGAACACTGCTGTGTCCTCACTGCAGAACAGTCTGTCGCCCAGAATATCCCTCCTCAGCTGCAGGTAGTACTGGTGGCGAGTTAGTTTGTGCCTTTTAAAAACACACAATACACAATGAGGTGCCTTTATGGAGTTGCCCAGTGGAATAAATGTTTAACAGTGTTATTATAAGTCAATTTTGTAGTGGGAGATACGTAGGGCATGAGACTTACAATATGAAGGAGACGTCATCAGCAAAAAACTTAACACGGAGGTAAAGGGTGAATGTGGCAGTGGCTACTTTCTTCCAAGAGTCTGGAGCGACTTTGGAGATTTTTGTCTCATGGTCCAAAAAGAAAAATTCATCATCTAGAGGAGATATGCAAGCAATGAATCCAACAGTATCACATGCAAAATCCAACAAAATGCTAAATGAATCCAAAAAGCAAAATGAATCCAACTCTAATGATCACATGCAAAAGCTCAGAATTAAGAGACCACAAAAACCGTTCAAATATGCAACAATTTTTTTAACGGATTCCGCTGCAAGTCCTTAAAGAAATCTTCATTACCATCAAGGAATGCAAGGCCAAAGTAAAAATGCTCCACGAGGTTAGCGTGAGCCACGACCATGTCGAAGACGTCTCGTCCCCTGGACTGCGTGTCACACCTCACCACCAGGCACTGCTCATTGGGCATCACCACGTGAACTTCTCTCTGGGATAAGGAGAGTCTTCCCTTCTTTGACTGTATCAGTCAACAAGAAGTTAACGGGAGTGAGTGTGGGAGCGAAAAAGAGACATGTTGAAAAATGAAATGTCATAATGTTCTCTGACAAACACTGAACAATCTTTAAGTAATTGAAATAAGGTTTACCACTAAAGATCCAGGAAGCTCCAAAATGACTTGAGGCCCATCAACCACTCTTGCAAACTCTGGTCCTAGGCTCTGAAATTCACGAGCAATAACTGAAGATCCCAGTAAAGATAAAGAGATAATTGTATTTGGGAAAAAAAATGTTCAGTTGCTCTACCAAAATCAAACTATGAATCTCAACTGCACCGGCACACAAAGAAATCTCCCCCAAACAGTACCTTAGGCTTCCTTTGGGTAAGGCTGGGGCTGGACTCGCTGACAGCTGTACATGGGCTAGGAGGTCTGGGTTCACCCCTGCAGGGGACACCGAGGTACGGCCTCCATGACTGCCAGCAGCTGCCACTGTGATGCGGCTGCTGTGGAATTCTGGGAAAGCAAAGTTGTTTTTGGGCCTTCCAGAAAACAACAGCAGCCTGAGCTTCCATGAGATGTGTGAGACCACTTAAGAGGGTCAGACCCGATCTCTTACCTGCTCTGGGTACCTTGGTAGGGCATCTGCACATGTTTGGTTTTATGGGAGCAGGTTTTTTCTTCATGTAAAACTCCTGGATAACAACATCCAAACAACATTTTACAAAACAAACCACAAAAATCCCAGACAGTACCATAAAGCAAAACACCATATATGTATATTTAATATTGTAAGCACTCAGTATCCAAAACAATGTAGAACATCATATGAAAAATAACGCCAAAGAAAACATTTTTTTGGCAGCTAGCAGTGTAGTGATGCAACAGCAGGATAACGTTCTGTTCACCCTGACTCAGCTCGGAGTCCAGCGACGGCCCGTCAGATGCAGCTCCGCCCTCTCTGGTGTAGTCCAAGTACGGTGACCCCTTTGCTGTCCGGCCAGAAGAGCAATGGGTTAATACTCAAGAGAGTTACAACACAGCCGGCCTGCGGCACCACTCACGACAATCAGCTCAGCCAAGCTCGCAGGGCGCCCGAGCAGAAGCGTGTTCTTCTAAGCATCTTCTAGGCTGATCATAAGTTTTCAGAGGGTGGTAATCCCATATTGAGTTTAGGTTAAACCTTTAATCCTATTCTGGGTGTCGTAATATTCTATTACCACACATGATGGCATTATTTTGGGTGTAGGCTGGGTAAATTCAAAGCTTTTTATTTTCCTGGTATGTTTTATGTCATGCATAACCCAAGGAATGTGTGCATGGATTAATGAATCAGAACACATTATTGAATGAACCAAAAAATGGATTAAGTAAGAGTAGGTAGGAATACACTGTATGTCAATTTAACTGAGGTACTTTAATTGATATTCAAGCACCATTTGCCCTAGTAACACCTTTAATACCGCACATACAACTTTTATCAGAAACATTTATTTATTAGAAGAGTTAGGGACTAAATGTCATAAGCACTCTTACCATGAAGCCTTTCTCTGATCATCTGACTTCTGCCACTTAGCTGCACTGTGTTTTCCATGACAGTGGAGCGGACAGCCTGGAATCACACAAAAAGCTATACCACTAAACCACACAACAGTGTAATCACAGCTTGCACCCCCAACATTAATTCTTCCGTTGGTTTTGGTTGTTTTCGTGAACCGCACACAGTCATAAAACAGGTTTTCAACCAGCCGTCTGATGACACTCTTGGGTGGGGGCAGGAGTGTGACTTTGTGGTGAGATTCACAGGCCTCCAGGACTGCGCTGAGGTTTTCCCGCCGAAACGCCGCGTCTTCGCACATGCTCAGGAGGAGACCATTCAGAGAGTCACTCAGCTGAACAGGCTGAGGGAATCAGAACAGGACACTCAAAGTTATGGCCATATCTGGACACTTACAGCTCTGTGGTCGTATCAGGACAGTGACCACAACGTTGACCACTGAGTGCAGTGTCTTCATTGATACACATGTTTCTGTAATATATAAAGGAACTACATGAACTCACTTGGTTTTGAGGAACGTGATAGTCAACAGACCAGTAGAGAGTCATGCCAAGAGAGTATACAATCATCTGAAACGACAAACAAACACCAGTGCATGTTTCACCATATATTTGCACTTTCTATATTCTACAAAGTAAAGGAAAAATGAAGCAACCACAATATATTCTCCCAGATTCCACTACTGGTATATTAGCCTCTGTATCACCACTAGATGGCAGACTGTGTGTTTCTTAGGTTCTTCCTGAATTCAAATTCCCTATATTTCTGCCAGTTCTAAATAACAGTTTCTCCTCTTACCCCTCTGTTTTGTACTGCAACATTTTTTGTTAGCGTTAGCTGTATGTTTTTCCTCTGTCTTGCCTTTCAAACCTCCACTCCCACACGGTGCCTGTGGGCACGCTCAAACCAGGCCCGCCGCTGCCCTTGTGTTCAATACATCCATAATGCATTTAGATAAAAATAAAACATGATACATAAAACCACAGTGATAGAGAAACAGGGATAAATCAAGGGCAACAAAGTAAGAAATAATGTAGGTGGTGAAAAGAACGATTCTGCTACAGTCCTGCTCCAATAACATACGCGCCTATTTTAGTAGGCCACATAACGGTGTTAGGACCGACGTTTACCCTCTCCGTGGCCAATTTGGTGGTGAGACCTTGGCCTCCCAACAGCTCCGGTGCAGTGAAAGGGCGCGCCTCGTCCGTCATCGCACAGTTCCTAAACGCCAGTGTGCCGGTCGCTGACAGGAGAACTGACGCTGGGCTGATGATATTGCAGATGTTACTGTGACCTAGAAACAAACAAACAAAAAACCCCCCACAAAAAACTAAGTAAAAAACAAGACGTCAAACACCAAACACACCGTAGTGCAGAGTGTGCAGACTGTACGGATTGATCACACCACCACGCTAGCTGCTTTACCTCTGTAATAGAGCTCCAGCAGGGTTTCAGCGGATCCCAGCAGGAGGGACCAGACCTCGTCCTCCTCCAGGGGGCCTCCCCGAGCCTCCAGCACCTCGGCCAGGGTCACAAACGGGCTGCTCATGCCGCAGACTTCCGGGACAGACTCCTGTGGGAGCGAGAACACAAGAAGCAGCACACTGAAGACAGATGGAGTGAAGGTGGGTGGTGATAGGATGATAGAGAATGTGCATCACTGGTATGGATGATAGACCAAGATAATACATGGCAGCTTCCTCTGAATTACCTGCACCACCAACAATGCCACATGAACTAAAATGTAAACCTACAGAAAATGCAAAGTACAAAATAACTATTACAGGGAAGACATAGTAAAATGCTAAACTTAAAAACTATGAATTTAAAGTGACAGGCATGTTTGAAAGTTTCTGATATTTTGCTGTAGACTATATATATGCTTAATAACTATCCTGCAATGACTGAATGTAGCCTGCCAGAAGCATTATATTTAATGTTATATGGTTCTTCCTGGAGACAGAATACAACTGCAATCCCATAAACAATTGATACAAATAAATAAACAATTGATCTATTGTTGTTTTCTGATCCATACATGTGTATGGTGTATTTAACTCCCTAAATAATCAGAACAGGCAGCATTTATTTGTGTGTGTGTGTGTGTATGTGTGTGTGTGTGTGTGTGTGTGTGTGTGTGTGTGTGTGTGTGTGTGTGTGTGTGTGTAGATACACTTGTGCCTTTACTGAAAAACAAACAGTTGTTACATCTTTGCCCTTCAAAACTGAAGACAATTGATAATATTAAATTTTATGACCTAACATTTGACCTAATTTCAGTTCTAGCACTACAACAGCACTTTTTAACAGTTAAAGGTATGTCCACCATTATTTACCCAGCTTCAATATGATACGACATATAATAACATATAATAATATTTATCAAATATAAACATATAATACATATGATTGAGCTATAGTCTCTACTGCATCTGTTACAAAATTTCATAAATAACATTTCAATTAATAAAATATATTAGCAGACACCAACAGGGGATAGTTAAATATTTCCACAACAAAAATGTAAATATATACTCCAGTAAAATGAAGAAGGACTTGTGACGTTACAGGCTAATCAACAACGTCTCCTTTTTCAGCTATAGCCTATTAATCACTGACACGGTGCAAACCGGACCACTGTAATGTTAATGGTATAAACACTCCTAAATGCTACATGAATACTAAAGGAATAATAAGAACTAAGATTAAGAACAGATACGTTTTATATATGTAGAGTTCGAGTCAACAACAAAAATAATAAAAGAAATTTCATACGGGTTAGTCTATATTAGGTTTAAGCAATTCACATAAACGTTCTTTACCTTGTTGCATTCGATATCTGTTAAAGATCCTCGGATGTTGTAAAAAGAATGCAGGCTACTCACAAATTCATTAATCTGAAAGAGTTTAGCCTTTCGTTTGCCTTCTGTTACCAAGCACAGGTAGCCTAACCTTTCAGCCCATAGCTGTCATACGTCCTATGGAGTATTGCAATTTTACAGATAATGGTTTATGAATTAAGCATATAAACATATCCATATCCCGTGGTCTTCGACTGCTATTTTATTCCCCTCAGATCGACACTGTGCTTGTTCAAAGCCCTAAATACTCAATTGGATTAACGCAGGTTTGACCTCTACAGGTCAGAAGAGGAACTGCAGTGTGGACAGTACGAAATTCAGAGCGCCGAAACAAGTCTTAACCTCTTTTCTCTAACTCCATGATTTGAAATATTTTCACTTTTTTATTTCTGTGTAGTCGTATGTCCTGTGTGTGTGTGTGTGTGTGTGTGTGTGTGTGAGAGAGAGAGAGAGAGAGAGAGAGAGAGAGAGACAGAGAGAGACAGAGAGAGAGAGAGAGAGAGAGAGAGAGAGAGAGAGAGAGAGAGAGAGAGAGATTGTAGGAATCAAAATATTTTAGTCAGTAGACTAGGGCTAAGATAAGATAAGATTCTAGATTATTTTTTATTATGATAAAAAAGTGAAAATTATAGTCCTAAATTATTATTATTATTAGCTTATTATTATTATTATTATTATTATTATTATTATTATTATTATTATTATTATTATTATTATTATTATCATCACTGTAGCCTTTGCTCGGTTACGACGTCACGGGACCGTGGCGCTCGTGTGCTGTGACGTGGAACGTGACGCTGGAGGCGCGTGCAGGGCCTGTCAGGGGAAGGAAGCGGGGTGTGTGTGTGTGCGCGGTGAGGTCATGATTTTAGAGCCGAAGAACAAAATAAGCGTTATTAATCCCCGCTGAAGGCTTCGACCGCACGACACCGAGGAGTTCCGACCCGGAGGAGGACGTTCCGAGCCGGACCAGGACATTAGGACGGGAGTGAGGGGATCGTTGGGAGCTGACGGCAGGTGAGGCGTTTGGAGGCGGTATTGTTTGGATGTGGGGGGAGGGTGTTTGCACACAACACCGCTGTTATTTTGTTTCCGATCATGCGACAGTGTAGCAGGCGTGCGCGGCGGAATAACGGGCGTGTAACGCGTTTGATCGCTGCATCGGTGGAAGAGCGGATCCGGACCGGGTTTGGACCGGGTACGGTGGGTTGTTTTCAGGCCAGCTACGCTAGATGAGAAGCTGCTAACGGTGCTGCCCATGCAGCTCCCAGCCGATAGATCATATAAGATCATATGAGATAATATAAGATAATATAAGATACGATATATTCTCCTTGCGATCTTCGGATGGGGATCCGCGTTGAGTCCAGCGCCATCTGCGTGGTGGGGCCGGACGAGGTGTGACTGCATATGATCGCAAAAGAGCTGGCCTGTCTATTAAAGTCTGCACGGTAAGGGCTGGACGGACGACCAAGGTTGTGCTCCCCCAATACGGCGCGTCTACGTGCATCATCAATAATAATAAAACCGAGAAATGATCGATCGATCGATTGAACGTCTCGTTAGTTCGAGGTGGTTTTGCACCTGCTGTAGGAGGTACATGTGTTGGCTACATACTTACATTACACATTATATCTGCATGTGATTTTCCAATGAGGCAGTTCTTGATTTTATGCTGAGGTTGTCAGATCGAGCTGTACGGGGGTACACTTCTTACGTTGTGCTAGCCTATTTAACAAAAAAAGACTCATCAACCCTCTTGTGGCTGTATGTACTTTGGTATTTTAGCTGAATTGTTGTTGCTTTACATGTTTTGACAAGTACATGTACATAAAGTTCATGAGACCTTTCACTTCTACAACTTGAAATGGCATTTTAGGATACTTTGTGAATATTAAGGTATTTTATGCCTGCTTTCTGAGTACAGCCTCTTGTTTGACAAATTTGTTTGTTAACCAATATACACACACAAAAATGAGTTGTTTGTTTATTTCAGTGGTTTAAATTGCTTCCCAGGACAGCACAGATTTTCTGTATTGCAACAGATTATGCTAACCCAGTTAGCACAGTTTAACTTTAAAATTCGGACAGAATGTATTATAATATTTTGCCATGGATTTAAAATATTGTTTAACATATTGTTCAATAAGGCTTAAAATTATAGTAACTTATTAACTAGTAACTCAGTAACTCATATTATGGGAGCTATATTTAATATTCCATAATATTGTTCTGTCTTGTTTCTACATTTGGTAAAGGTGTTCTGCAGAAGAAGAAATAGCTTCTTTCTTGCAAGCTTGCAGTCTTGACTTATTGTAATTTTTTATTCCTTCATTAAAGCCATTGTGTTAAATAGGGATCAGTTTTGTTTTGGCAGTGTTTGTTTCAAAATGCAACCTATGAATTGTCCAACATATTTATATAAAGGACGTGTTTCTAGTTTATAGTTCTGTTCTGCATGTTATGGTCCATTTTCTGTTGTCATAGCTGTGATAAAAAAAACTAAAGACATAAAGCAGTCCTTGTCCATCCTGAGCTGTTCTTTTGTTTACTTCCGAAACTGAATATTTGTCTCAACTACCAAATTGTACCACTGTAGCAATCATTCATAGAGCTGCATTTAGAACATCTGAAGTGTCACACTGTTTAAAAAAAAAAAAAGTTCTGTTGGTCACAATATCTGTTTCCCGCTCTTTCATTGTTTGTGGTCCAGGTCCATAGATATCTGTACTGTATGAATGCCCAGACATCGGTTTGCGAGGACTTCATCATGAACAAAAACAAAAGAGAAAAGGAATTCTACAGTATAGATGTGGGGGATTCGACATTTACGGTTCTGAAGCGCTATCAGAATCTAAGACCGATTGGCTCTGGAGCACAGGGAATAGTCTGGTATGTGCTTGGAGACCCAATACTGCAGTGCAACACAAATCAGTCACCAGGTGTGAACATTTGTTGACCCGTGTGTCCTTACTCCCCTGTACAGTTCAGCATATGACCACAACCTTGAAAGAAATGTCGCTATTAAGAAACTCAGCAGGCCTTTCCAGAATCAGACGCATGCCAAGCGAGCATACAGAGAATTGGTGCTAATGAAATGTGTCAACCATAAAAATGTAAGTCTCTCTGATATATAGTATGGGCTTCAGTTCTGTGGGGAATTAAATCAGTGTTTATTCACACATTTATATAGGTAGAGTTGATGCTAAAACAATATAATTTTGTTCATATTTACAATTCCAGATTATTGGCCTCTTAAATGTTTTTACGCCACAAAAAACGTTAGAGGAATTCCAAGATGTGTGAGTATTCTGCAGTACACCTCATCAATCTTCAATCACTGGACATTTGTTCTATTTAGAAGAGGTAAGGGAAGAAACATATGGACAACAGGCACAGTTTACCCCCTGCTCATCATTCTCTCCCTCTTTTTGCTTTCTCTCTCTTTCATTCTACCCCCACCCACCTCCTCTTAACACACGCACTTCCATTCCCCTCCCCCAACACCCTCTTTTGCCCCTCCCTGCCCCCCACCCCCCCAACCCGGCGGCAGTTACCTAGTAATGGAGCTGATGGATGCCAACCTCTGCCAAGTCATTCAGATGGAGCTGGACCACGAGCGGCTGTCCTATCTGCTGTACCAGATGCTGTGTGGCATCAAGCACCTTCACGCTGCGGGGATCATCCACAGGGTTCGTGCTCGCTCGCCTGTACGAGATCCGATGGCCATACAGAGCAGGCGCCGCACCGAGGGGCGAAAAGAAAAAAAAAAACCGCTTAATAATCAGTTAAGGTGGGGGCAGGGGAGGGGCCTCGTTTTCCCAGAGCTGAGCGCAGACAGCTCGAGTGCCTCGTCCTGCTCGCTGCCGCTGACTGCATTGCGTTGCTGAGGTGGCGACGTGCTGAGAGGATCTAGGAGCCTGTCCCGAGTAACCAGTTGACATCCAACCCCCCCCCCCCCCCCCACGAGCAGGGCACGCGTATCGATCCTTTAGCACGACGAGGTGTATTTCTGGTGTCGGATCAGGGTGCGGAGGAGGGTGCGTGTCCTAGCAAGGTCATCCTGGAGATCTTTATTTAACAAGTACCTTCGTGTATGAAAATTTAATGGTCGAATTGATTGGATTGGATTAGGTGATTCTTACATTTTTCTGACTGTAGTGAAGGCGGATAAGCAGATGGAGGATTAAGATACAGTTGTGTGGCAGGCAGCCCCAGAAGGACAAACGTACTGGATAACATGTTCTTAGCTATTTCAGTATAATGGCCATGAAGCTCAAAAACAAATACTTTCAGAGACATAATATCTTAAGCAGCTCAAAGCAGAGCATCTTATGTTTAAAACATTGAGCCATGTACATGTACGTTGTTTGCGATTAATGTCCTTTAATACTGCTTATATGTGGGATTTTAAGGTTTATTAAAGGTTATACTGATTATATGTGGGATTTAAAGGTTTAATTTGTCCTTAATTTTAGAAACACTTAAGAGTTAAAGAAATAATTATTAGCTGTTGCCAATATTTATGCTGCAGAGTGAGAATGAGGACAGTTTCCTTTTATATTAATAAGAACAATCATCAGAAAAGCCCAGAGCTTACAAATGTACCTTTAACCCTAGCAGGACCTGAAACCCAGTAACATTGTAGTCAAGTCGGACTGCACCCTAAAGATCCTGGACTTTGGATTGGCCAGGACAGCAGCCACCGGTTTGCTGATGACGCCATATGTGGTGACGCGCTACTACAGAGCCCCTGAAGTCATCCTGGGAATGGGATACCAGTCCAACGGTCAGTACTGCTGATGAACCACAGAATGCAGAGCTGGCGTTTCTCACGAATGCCTAACCGCAGACCTCATCCCCTTCTCACACGTCTCATTTCATGCCTTTATTGGCCACTCCTTTGCTTTTATTAATCTGACACTTTTATGGGACGGCTGCGACATAAGAATTTTGTTGAATATGTGGCACTCGCAGTGCAGCTTGGGTTGAGTGTCTGTATATATGTGGTTTAATGGTTCCACAGAATCAATCACAGGTTCTAATGAATGACATTTGAAGCCACATAACTAACTAACAACTTCTGCTTCTTGCTGATTTGCTGCTTAACCGTCTCATTTATTTTCCCTCTGCTACAATCAATTAGTGGACATTTGGTCTGTGGGCTGTATTTTGGCAGAAATGGTTCGTCACAAAATCCTTTTTCCTGGAAGGGACTGTATCCTTGTGCTGCTCTTGTTGCTTAATTTGCATTGTGTGGAAATATTTATAGAAGCAAAAATGTAGAAACCATTTCATCCATCTGTTTTCAGATTATCTGTTTTATTGTCAAATGACATTTAATAGAAAGCCTGTCTAACGCTTGCGTGTGTGGCGACACCCGTGTTTGTTCCGGCTGAAGACACACTGACTACACCCGTGCCAGAGCTCTGCTTTTGTTATATGTGCTGGTTTTTGCCATCTGTGGTTTTCTGTGGGGGTCAAGTAGACCGTGCTTCTGTAGACGGTGTTAATGAAGTGTAGATGAACTCAACCGTGCTGTTTGGTGCCCCCACACGTGTAAGTCTGCACCACAGAGGGTTAACAAGTGTTAAAGAGTGTTGAAAACACCCATCAGAGCTCAAATGCAGTATGTATCACATGGACATAGTGGCCCAAGAACTTGAAATAAGCATGGTTGTTTAAACGTATTGAAGACAGCAGAACCAGGTATGGAGAAATGGCTGTGTAGAAACCTTACAGGGAAGCAGTTTGTTTAAGTACGATATTGGCATGATACTGACAACACCTGCATGCTCATTACTTTTGCCCTCCTCTGCTGTCTTTCATCTCATTCCTGTCTTTCCTGTTTGTTTGTTTGTTTTGTTATGCGTGTGTGTTGCATGCTAATTTTATATTCGTTTAATTTTTTTAGTTGATGTCTGGTCTGTTGGCTGTATCATGGCTGAAATGGTCAGAGGTCGTGTGTTGTTTCCAGGCACTGATCGTATCCTTATCTGTCTGTGGTTGATCAGCCATCTTGTGCCATTCTGTTTTCCATTGCACATCCAACACTACGGCATACAGGCATTTTATGTAAAGGGTGGACCTGAACGCTTAATCTGATTAGCACAGAACAACTATCAAATAATACGATTTCATGAGCAACAGTGATTTCAGATGCAAATCTGCCTCCGTCGACCGTCTTGTTATTTGTTAGTGACAGGACTGTATGTGAGCGTACAGTGTCTTGTTCAGTACCGGCCCGTGCCTCATTTCTGTGTGTAGGAAGCTCTTATTTGTCTTCTCTGTCCCAGGCTCGCCGGCCCCCTTTTCTGCAGTCCTTGTTTGTGAGCAATGCAGTGTTTTTTCTTAACCATGTGCTCTTAAGATATTGATCAGTGGAACAAAGTTATTGAGCAGCTGGGAACCCCATCCCAAGAGTTCTTGATGAAACTCAACCAGTCTGTGAGGACGTATGTGGAGAACCGGCCTCGCTATGCTGGATATAGCTTTGAGAAGCTCTTCCCCGACGTCCTCTTTCCTGCTGATTCAGAGCACAACAAGCTCAAAGGTGAGTTGTAAGTTACATTGAACAATTCTGTGAGTTGTTGTTATTGGGTTTTGATATCTGTACTTCAGGGCGTTGTAAAGTATACAGCATCCTGTCTTGTATGCTTTTTGGAGTGCTGTGTTTCCGGGTATTTGAAGTGATCTGAGTGTACAAGTGATAAGCCTTGTGCTTGTGTGGAAGAGAGGTGCCCTTGACTCATTGTGTATATCTGCTGTGTTTTAGCGAGTCAAGCTAGGGATCTGCTGTCCAAAATGCTGGTAATAGATGCTTCCAAACGGATCTCTGTGGATGAAGCACTCCAACACTCCTACATTAATGTGTGGTATGATCCAGCAGAGGTCGAAGCAGTGAGTACACACATTAACACACATTCAAACCCCCACACACAGTATTAAACCGCCGCTGTCTAGTAAAGAAGCTAAATGTGTTTCCGTCCCTCCATTCATCATTTGTCCTCCAGTGTATAAGTGTGTGGTACCTGTCGTCTCTTTGAGTTGTGGTACCTGTCGTCTCTTTGAGTTGTGGTACCTGTCGTCTGTTTGAGTTGTGGTACCTGTCGTCTCTTTGAGTTGTGGTACCTGTCGTCTCTTTGAGTTGTGGTACCTGTCGTCTCTGAGTTGTGGTACCTGTCGTCTCTTTGAGTTGTGGTACCTGTCGTCTCTTTGAGTTGTGGTACCTGTCGTCTGTTTGAGTTGTGGTACCTGTCGTCTCTTTGAGTTGTGGTACCTGTCGTCTCTTTGAGTTGTGGTACCTGTCGTCTCTTTGAGTTGTGGTACCTGTCGTCTGTTTGAGTTGTGGTACCTGTCGTCTCTTTGAGTTGTGGTACCTGTCGTCTCTTTGAGTTGTGGTACCTGTCGTCTCTTTGAGTTGTGGTACCTGTCGTCTGTTTGAGTTGTGGTACCTGTCGTCTGTTTGTGTTGTGGTACCTGTCGTCTGTTTGTGTTGTGGTACCTGTCGTCTGTTTGAGTTGTGGTACCTGTCGTCTGTTTGAGTTGTGGTACCTGTCGTCTGTTTGAGTTGTGGTACCTGTCGTCTGTTTGAGTTGTGGTACCTGTCGTCTCTTTGAGTTGTGGTACCTGTCGTCTCTTTGAGTTGTGGTACCTGTCGTCTCTTTGAGTTGTGGTACCTGTCGTCTCTTTGAGTTGTGGTACCTGTCGTCTCCTTGAGTTGTGGTACCTGTCGTCCCCTTGAGTTGTCATTTTGTTCACCACAAATGCAGAAATACAAATTTGAAATCAATTCCCATTGGTGCCACTTAGCAGTCCGAACACAAAGATATTTATTTACTACTAAACACTCATCACGTGTTTGTAATAATAAAAAGTGAAACCATGTGAAACCTTAAGGCTCAATGTGTCATGGTGTAATGATACTATATTACATTCACAGGTCATAGCAGAATTATGATTATTCACATACTATAGCAAAATGAATGAGCATAATTCACAATGTCCACTTGTACGCCCAAAAAACTTAAATGTATTATATTCATATCTTCAGTGAAAGATTCAAAGCCCTTAGCTTCTCTCCCTCCCTCTCTCTCCCTCCCTCCCTCTCTCTCTCTCTCTCCCTCCCTCCCTCTCTCTCTATCTCTCTCTCCCTTCCTCTCTCCCCCCCCTCTCCCTACAGCCCCCTCCAGCGGTCACTGACAAGCAGCTGGACGAGCGTGAACATACAGTGGAAGAGTGGAAAGGTGCCTGCAGCTTCTATTCGATTACATCATTAAAGTTACTGTGTGAAATCTGATGCGGTGGATGGTGCCAACGGTCCAGTGTGAATATCACTGGCCCTCCGCTCACAGTCCGATGAAGTCACCTGAAATGTGTTAATGACCCCTTACTCATGTTCATATGGCTTACGCTTGTTACTTAATTTAGAAAGATGGTCATTTCTTTCGACTCACATGGGGAACACATGCAAGCGCTTGCTTCCATGACGTGTCTCTCTCTCTCTCTCTCTCTCTCTCTCTCTCTCTCTCTCTCTCTCTCTCTCTCTCTCTCTCTCTCTCTGTGTCTGCATCTTTGTGCATCAGAATTGATTTATAAGGAAGTGCTGGACTGGGAAGAGAGGATGAAGAATGGTGTGATACGAGGTCAGCCCCCTCCTCTAGGTTAGTTCAACTGCTTTCTTCTCAAATGTAAGTCTGTGCTGTCAGGAAAGGTGAGTGCTATTATTGTAATGCAGTGCGTGTGAACTCTGTGCACCTCGCCCCCTCAACTTTGAACACTATACCAGTGAGGCTGCACCACTGAGACTGTGCCTGTGAGGCTTTACCTGTGAGGCTTTACCTGTGAGGCTGTACCTGTGAGGCTGTACCTGTGAGACTGTGCCTGTAAGGCTGTGCCTGTGAGGCTGTGCCTGTGAGGCTGCGCCAGCGAGGCTGTGCCACTGAGGCTGTGCCACTGAGGCTGTGCCACTGAGGCTGTGCCTGTGAGGCTGCGCCAGCGAAGCTGCGCCACTGAGGCTGTGCCACTGAGGCTGTGCCAGCGAGGCTGCGCCAGCGAGGCTGCGCCAGCGAGGCTGCGCCAGCGAGGCTGCGCCAGCGAGGCTGCACCTGTGAGGCTGTTCCAGCGAGGCTGCGCCACTGAGGCTGCGCCACTGAGGCTGCGCCTGTGAGGCTGCGCCTGTGAGGCTGCGCCACTGAGGCTGCGCCTGTGAGGCTGTTCCAGCAAGGCTGCGCCTGTGAGGCTGCACCTGTGAGGTTGTGCCACTGAAGCTGCACCACTGAGGCTGCGCCTGTGAGGCTGCGCCTGTGAGGCTGCACCTGTGAGGCTGTGCCACTGAGGCTGTGCCACTGAGGCTGTGCCAGCGAGGCTGTGCCAGCGAGGCTGTGCCTGTGAGGCTGCGCCAGCGAAGCTGTGCCACTGAGGCTGCGCCACTGAGGCTGCGCCACTGAGGCTGCGCCTGTGAGGCTGTTCCAGCGAGGCTGCGCCTGTGAGGCTGTTCCAGCGAGGCTGCACCTGTGAGGCTGTGCCACTGAAGCTGCACCACTGAGGCTGCGCCTGTGAGGCTGTGCCACTGAGGCTGTGCCAGCGAGGCTGTGCCTGTGAGGCTGCGCCAGCGAAGCTGTGCCACTGAGGCTGTGCCAGCGAGGCTGCGCCACTGAGGCTGCGCCTGTGAGGCTGTTCCAGCGAGGCTGCGCCTGTGAGGCTGCACCTGTGAGGCTGTGCCACTGAAGCTGCACCACTGAGGCTGCGCCTGTGAGGCTGCACCTGTGAGGCTGTGCCACTGAAGCTGCACCACTGAGGCTGCGCCTGTGAGGCTGCACCTGTGAGGCTGTGCCACTGAGGCTGCGCCTGTGAGGCTGTTCCAGCTAGGCTGCGCCTGTGAGGCTGCACCTGTGAGGCTGTGCCACTGAAGCTGCACCACTGAGGCTGCGCCTGTGAGGCTGCACCTGTGAGGCTGTGCCACTGAAGCTGCACCACTGAGGCTACGCCTGTGAGGCTGCACCTGTGAGGCTGTGCCACTGAGGCTGTGCCAGCGAGGCTGTGCCACTGAGGCTGTGCCTATGCATGCTCCATGTGTCTGACTCACCTCTGTGTTTCTCATAGCACAGGTGCAGCAGTGATTAATGGGTCCCCTCAGGCGTCCTCCTCGTCCTCCACCAACGACGTGTCCTCCATGTCCACTGAGCCCACCATGACCTCGGACACAGACAGCAGCCTGGACGCCACAGCCGGACCCCTGGGCTGCTGCAGATGACCATGACGTCTCCTGGAGCCTCTGTGTGTGTGTGGCACCGTATCAAATTTAAGCCAGTCAGATTGCTTCTCTAAATGCCAGGTATGACATTTGCTTCCTCTATAAATGCCGCAAATCATCATTCTTTTTTTTCTTATTTATTTCTTTGGGGTAATCTCCCTTCGCTACTGAATGTGGGAAGTTTTGATATGCTCACTCAATTCTTCTTATTTTATAAGCTTGGAAAAAGCCTTTTGCCGTATTGTGATCGAGTCATTTTAAAGATGATCTGTAAAGACTAAATTGTGAATATATTTTTTCATTTTTTGCTTTGAGTGGACGTTTGACTGGATGGTTTTTTTTTTTCTTGTTTTTTTTTGTGTGGGACATTTGAGTGAAATGTCTAGAAACAAGCTTCAAGTTGGTATTTTGAATATTCAGACACTGATGTAAAAATATTAAATAGTGTACAAATTGATGTCAGTGTAGTATAGTTATTTAATTTTTGTTTTATTATTTTTATTTATTTTTTGTGTGGATAACCAGGTCTGTTTCTGGTTGGTGTTCTCCATTATTCTTGCCCAGAATGCTTTTATTTTTGTTTTGTACAAATTTGTTACTGCACATTGTCATTCATAACATCAAAAATATTTTTATATATATTGGTTATTTTATTAGTCATTTTGTCCTTACTTTGGTTTCTGCTGCTGTTGAATTTTTTTGATTGATTGTGATATTCAGATATTGTACATTCTTGTGTTGCATCCAATCTAATAATGGATATATGTCATTTTGAATAAATGCTGATCATTTTGGAGTCTTAGTACTGAAAAAGCTACATAAAGACAATTGCAACACTAGTTATAATTTATTTCCTTTTTATCCATTATTCAGTTATTTTCTTTTTACAGGTTAAGATGTTTCACCCAGTTTCCTAGACTCGTCTCAGTATATGGTATGAGATGTAGTTCTGAGTCTGTCCATGTTGAGAGGCATCTTTCTTCTCCTGTCAAGAATAGGTGCATTCTCATTTTTGTATGCGAAGTGCTCATGGTTTCTACACTGTCACAATATGTAATTATTTATTTTTGTGAAATGAACCCAGATAGAAATAATTAATTTCCAGATCCGTTAAAAGTGTTTTTATTTATATTTTTTATTAGGTATGAGGTTTTTAATGGAAGGTCTGGTAAGTAAATGTGCAGTGTTAAGTGTGTATGGTGTGTGTGTGTGTGTGTGTGTGTAGTCTGGATTTGGAGTGGCTGTATGTGTTAACATACATACTGCACTACAAAAGTAGTCCACCTTAATTTATGAATGCCTGGTCTAAATCAAGTGAACCCTGACCCCCCAACATTTCTTTCCCCCTCTTTCTAAGTACGAGCTTGTAAATAGAATATCAGCTAAGGATGTCTGTTAAGGTTATGAATGTCACAGACACTGGAGGTTTAGCCTGTTATTTTTAAAACGGTTTCTTAAAAAGAAAATCCCTCAAACAGATTTAGGTTTTCTGACCTTTCTGATTTGAAGTGCTCTTATTAGTGAAATTGATGACCCTAAATGACTATTTTGACTATATTCTGACTATATTCTTAGCTGCAGTTATTTAAGCCTAAACAAACATTTTAAAGCAAACACTGTTATCCCTGTATTACGTTCGGCAGTAAACGGAATCAGCTTCAGTAGAATCTGAACTACCTCGTGCTGAACTCTTTATTCGATGCACATTACAGCCCACATTTTTTAAGTAGTATACTAATGTGACTTTAGTTTGTTATTTTTTTTAAGGCTTCATTGTTGCAATGAGAACAATTTGAGTGTTTTGGGTGTTTGTTTGGTATGTCTGGATAGTCTGGTTCGGTGTGGTGATTATTCCATGTGTATGATGGACTTTAAGTTGGGCGTCTGGTCCCTTTGGGTTATTTGTCTGTTTTCAGTTCATGTACAAAACCATTTCACTGCGTCCCCTGGGGGAATCTGCACCTCTGTCATTTCTGTTGTTTTCCCTCAAAGATAGTTTAAAAGGAATTATGTGTAAGACCATGTTTTGCAGAATTTGATTAATGAGGACTCAACCTAATATCAAGCAAGATAGTAGTGTAGCATCTTTAGCAACACTTATCATGTGGTGTGGATGGGAATATAGACCCTAAAGGCCCTAACCACATTTTTCACATTTTTAAGAAAATTGTGGAAATATTGACGTGAGCTCAAATGACCAAATTTTAGGTCATACGTTAGAAAACGTATGAGTGAAATTGGGTAATAAAGTTCCTTTGATTAGCGTAACTAGTTTAGCCTATAGATAATTAGGCATAATTTATTCATGCTTATAATAATGAAGCCTAATTTAAACATGCAAATCTTACACATGGCTCCTTTTGTCACCCGTGTGGTTGGAGAAAAGTCCAAATGCCCTGAGAGCTTGTGTTCTGATGGTGCTGGGTTTCTAATGCTCCACCCTCATGGCTCAGCAGAGTGTCATGCCAGCAGGGTGCACTGAATTTCAACAGTGTTGTAACCACTGGAAATAAAAAAAGAATAAAACAAACAAAATTTGAGTCTAGTAGTTCACTTTTGTCATTAAATCTTGTACTGGGCAGTTTATTCCAGTTGCAGATTCCAGGGATATGCTGTTTGCATTTATAATTAAATTTTGGTAATAAATGTGTATAGCCCCAATTAAAGGTTACTGAATGTACTTTATAGGTGTTTCAGTGTATATAATAATGATGACATTGGACAGTGACATCTCCTCATACCGCGAATGTAATCTGGACTGCGTTGACGTCTCTATTGAGAGGATCTGTATGATAACATGACTGTACTTTTGTTTGCAGGGATATTTTATTTCCAGTGACCAATGATATGAAAGCAGAACCCATTTCAAAGACCTTTGGCACTTTCATGATGAGGAATTAACCACAAGAACAGTTTAAAGCATCCACAAATAGATCACAGTCATAGACTTTCTACTACAATTCACGGTCAAGTATATAATCTCATTCATAATCGTTTCCAACAACTATCAGAGAGACAGTACGTCTAATCAGTGTGTGTTTTGGGTTTAATTATTTTTTTTATTTTTAAGAAACGCCACCTGAGAAATAAGTTATACAGTAAATGGCAATAAATAGTTCTGTTAATCATGGCAACCTCAGTGGTCTAAATGGTTTAAAAGATAGCATACAAATTATTAGCTGCAGTCATTTTATGATGTTTCCACTAATCTTGTCCTGTAAATGCTATTGCATTTTTTTTTTATCATACTGCATAATAACCTTAAGATAAAGGGATTTGCCAAGGGAGATTTGTGTCATAACAGTCAATAACTAAGCAATAAATTGTTTGCCATGATCTTTCATGTCAAGAGGACATTATGTGAAGGCTTGAGCCTGTTTGAGATCACCGGTTTCAAACTGAAGATTTTAAAGACCACGAAGAAGATTGTGCAGAAACTATGACATGTGGATTTGAGAGTTGACATGAGATAATAATAAATGCGTCCGCTATGGTTAAGCAGTATTTTCAATACCATGCATCAACGCAAAAGGCACTGAGCATAGTGATGTGTCTCGCGGGAAGCACGGATCAGTCACGTGGATGGCAAACGCTCAGGGAGGTCATGCTTTGGTAGTGCTTGTGCATACTTGAAGTGAAGCCGGTGAGAGTCCAGTGAAGGTAATAACTTAAACATAAAACAGACTGAAGACGGGGGAGGGGGGTGACAAAGTTGCTGTAACAAAACAGCTCAAAATGATCTCAGAATACCCATGATACATGAGCACAGAGATGTAAAGTTCCCTTTAGAACACTGTCTTCGCATGTTTAGTGTCACATTTGTCTCGTCCTTGCTCCTGAGCTCAGATCTCCTAACGTGGAGAAGAACTCCTCCATCTCGCTCTGCAGGAGACGGTTGCGTTTCTCTGCGTCTTCGCGGGCCCGCTCCGAGTTGCGCAGTTTGATTTCCAACATTCTGTATTTCTTCTTCTCCTGCTCCAACTCCTCGTCCAGCCCGGTGACTTGATCGTGCAGACAGGCACTCGTCTCCTCTAGTCTGTCGGAGCAGGACATGAGGTCAAGGGTCACGCAATCACTCAGGCATGCGTTGAAAAATGATTGTACCACGGTGTCCTATATACATCACTCCAAAATATTCACAATTATTACAAATACCCCTGTGCCCACTTTATTAGGGACTGTGTTCATAGAGGTGCATTTTACAAGTGTGCAGGTACATACTGAATTTGCTGCCTTAATACAATGTCAGTCTAGCGTGAAGAGGCCATTTTATCTGCTATATGCCAGATGTGACAGTGTAGTTTTGCTACTCTGCGTTTTAGTGGTCTTCTCCTGATCACCCTTGGTAGGGAGCACAAGAACACTCCAGCCATGAGGACACAATAGCCCCTTTCTAGTGCGTACTGCTGGACTCACAATTTTACCCAAATGTCTCTATATTACCCAAACTGTGCATCCAAATATGCACACAAGTGTTTGGATTAGCAAAAGGAGACATGAATGACCTCTTGGCTGACCTCTCTCACTGTATCCAGTTGCTGCCAGTAAACCCATCCACATTACACACGATTCCTTTGCACCTGCTGCCCCCTGTGGCTCCTGCCAGAATAACAGCTTAATCTGATCGGTTCAGGCGAGCCTGGTTGGGTCCGCGCAGCGCGATGGACAAAGTCATGTTTGCCGGGTTCATACACCTATACAAGGTGGAATTAAAGCACTTGTACGTCACTTTAAAGGTCCATTTCAATATTTCCCATCACGTTAAACTTAATTAAGTTAAATATACATATACTCGAAATGAATCGAAATAATTCGCTTTTTTTATCACATTAGTTTATGGTTGTTTATTTTCAAAACGCCCAATCTTAACGTCTTCACGTTCTCTCATGTTTCGCCCTGGAATTACAAGAGGCTCGTATTTGTTAACGTATCGTTTCGGACAACACTGCAAAGCCATATTTACGTTTGATGCCTGACGTGTTTAAATACGGTCTCTGGTCAGGTAAAAATGTTCTTTCCCCGGTTTTGCAGGGGTTTTTTATTCTCCACTGCCACCTATCGTTTCGGAGAACACTGCAGCGACGCTCGCGAGTTCGCGAAAATATAAACGCCTACACCGCTCGCGCAGGGTCGCGCGAGGTGGGCGGAGCCGCGCGCTACGGTCGCTCGCGAAAGTATAAACCAGGCTTTACGGGCAAATCCAGTGTGGCGTCTTCCCACTTACTTTCGTATTTGGGATTCATAGTGGATCTTCTGCTTCTTCAGCTCGTCCTTCAGCTCTCTCACCAGGCTGCTAAGCGCGTGAGACTTGTCCTCGCCGTCTCCTGCCACGTGCACGTGACCCTCCACGTTCCCGTTCTCGCAGCAACCCGCGCCGCTCACGCACATCTCCATCCCTTCGGCGCTCCGCGTCACCTCCCCCGCCCTCCCGGCCGCCCGGGCCGAGTCCGAACACGCCTCTGGCCACTCCCCCCTGCCGGAGCTCAGCCCGGACGGGTCGCTGCCCACCGACTCGGCCACCGATATCTCGCAGGAGGACGTGGACCAGGGCGCGCTGGCCACGCTGGGCACGCTGAGGCTGGACGAGGTCACGTTGTCGTAGGTGGAGAGGCGATGCGAGAGCGGCGAGTCTTTGCCCACGCGCTCCCCCGACGACGTGCGCCGGTGGCTTCGTAGCGAGGACAGTCCGTTCATCAGCCAGTTGCCGCTGGCGGGCAGGCTGGACACGTCCACGGACGAGCCGCCGATCTTGGCCGGCTGGGCGCGCACCACGCTGCCCTTGAAGGTGGACTTCCAGGACGAGAGGGTCCTGGGCTGCTTGCTGGGGCTGACGGCCTGAGCGCCTTTCGCCTGCGACGGCGGCCTGGAGCCGCCCGGCCCGGCCGGGTTCGTGTCCAGGGACGTGGCGCTCCCGCACGTGGCGTCGGCGAGGCTGGAGGCAGGACTGGAGGAGGAGCAACGCTGGATCTCCTCCTCCGAGAGCCATCCCACCGTGCTGCTCTGGCCAATGGCTGGAGCCCGTCCTTCCTCGCTAGACACGTGGGACCGCACGCCGCCGTAAAGCGTCTCATGCTCGCTGATCAGCAGCGTCATGAGGTGCTGGACCTGTGACGTTCCTGTCCAGGAGACACAAGATGTTAGCTCTGTACTGTCCAGGGGACACAAGATGTTAGCTCCGTACTGTCCATGGGACACAAGCTGCTGTATCTCTACTGTCCAGGGATGACTTTTGCTTATAGTTCCTATGTATGGTTTCCCATGCATCTTAAGGCTGTAATACAGAACCAGCTTGCAGGTGCACCTAGTGTAATGTTCAGAATAATATGAACCACTGCCATGATCCCCATTAGCGTCTCAGAGCTAGTTATGGAGCTACTGCAGTACAACATCATAGCAATTCCACTCTGGAGCTTCAGATACGTCCCCAAACTTAGCAGAGATACATGCCCCCCCATCAGTAATACTCTCTTGCTGTCTATGTATAAGGCTTGCGCTATTTATTTCAACATTTAAATCATTGTATCTTTTCAGTTTTGAACAAAGATGGCCACCATGCTGTTTGTCTCACCCTCCATCATTGTGACAGGGTCTTCGATTTTAGGTCTAAGAATATTTGGTCCAAACACCGTTGCAAGATTCTGAACGCTCATCTTATTTTCACTCGAGTGGGACTGAACTTCATCCAAGAATCTAAAAAAGAGTGAAAAATACTCTTTTTCTACAAGTTTTTTTGTGACGTTTACATAAAGAGATACAGATTCTTACTCTCACTGTAAAGCAACAGTCTGTACTGACTTACCTGCAAATGTATTTGAGCAGGTTGTAATTGGCCTGAGGAAGAGTTTTCACTTGCTTAGCTAGCTCGCTGAGTCCCTTATGAGGAATTTGAAACAAAGGGACGTCAACATTTTAACTGAACACAAACTGTAAAGCAGAAATGAGCAGCGGTCTGCTCAGTGAGCTCAGCCATATATGGACTGTACCAGTCAAAATTTGGACAGACCCACTCTTGTTAATAGTCTACATAAAAAACATAGGGATCAATGCAATGAAATAACAAATATGAGATAATGCTGTGATAAACAAATATCAATCTTTTTTTTGCCCCATAGGAAACAGTCCGAAACTTTCTCACATATGCAGGAATAAAAATTCTGAAAGAAAACTATTTGCTGAGGGTGTACACAATGCATCATTATGTGTGTGTATGTGTGTGTGTTTTGCAAATTAATTCATATACAGGCTTACACCTTTCCCAAATTATACTTGTCTAAGAAACTAATTTAAGCATAATCTATCAGAATAACTGTACGTCAGTGGGCTAACGTCTGATGTTCAACTCTCACCACGTCCTCATCCTTGAGCAGGAGCTGGGCACAGGTGAGGAAGTCCTCATATTTGTTGAAGGGAATTACGGGCTCAGGCAGCTCCCTGAGGTACAGCTTCAGCAGAGACGCCACCGTGTGGACATCGGTGGTACTGCAAAACGGAACTGCCAGGTTAGTACAAAAGCGGGCCACGGAGTGTTCTTTTTCCATGTGATTTTGAGCCATGGCTTGTTAACACTGTCTGCATGTCAAATCTATTTTAACTTCAGCCTATTCTATTATGGTACATGTTCCTGTAGCGATGAAATCTGATGGGGCTGTTTTATTGAGGGGGTGTTTGGTGTGTGGTTATTTCTGGAGGCTGTAACAACGATCAAGATAACATTAAAATAACTCTGATCCTTTTCCTATGGACAGAATTCACCCTGCTGGGAGGACAGAAGGAAACTTTGACACTGCAAGATAGATATTCTATGTCTGTCTATCCGCTTCTCTCTCTCTCTCTCTCTCTCTATTAGGTTTCTATGTGATCTTGTACTGTCAATAAATTTGTGTATCCTAAATGCCACATATCCTAAATCTCCCCATGTGTGTTCAATAACACAAAGCCAAATTGCTATATGACAATGAATGTTTGTGTAACATTATTTACATGTTGATTCTATCACAAATCAGAATGACTTCTTGTTCATAAAACTTTTACAGATTTGTCCTATTTGATCAATGTATAATCATAACCAAAGAATATCCTACCTGTCAAACTGAGGCTTGTCACCACAGTCAAACGCATCCTGGAGTTCTTTGACCAAGTTTGCCTGTCCAGGCATGCGGAAGAGGCCCTCCTCGTTCAGACCCTGCTCACGTATGAAGTCCACACACTGTTCTACCAACAGAGGAGCCAGCCGGGGCCCAAACTTCCTCTCATATTGCACCGTGTCCTCTAGATGCTGACCAAAGATCCCTATGACACAACATACGCGCAAGATACGTTATAACACAAATAAACGCAAACATGGCTTCACCAGCAGCAGGAAGGAGTCTCGAGCAGAGCGCTAACCTTCTCCCCTGCATCCCCGGCCTGTGCGTTTCCTGCGACCGCAGGGCACGGCTGTGCGCCCTGAAAACACCGTCAGCCCGGGACGCACAAACAGACAGCAAGCACACAGCAGCGGAGTGCTAACCTCCGGCACCAGATACATTACAGATCTGTGCAGGGCGTCCAGAGCTGGCAGACTGCCATGTCACACACAGACCTACAGCAGTCTATACACACATCCTGACTGAATGGTGTGGTCGTGCCCTTAATTGACACAGGAGCATTGGTTCCGTCTCCCTCCGTAGCAGGTGTAACTCGAGCTGGGAGACTGTGGTGTTTTATGAGAGACAACGAGCCTCATGCGCCCAGACAAACAGATATTATCTTGCCTGTGATTGGTCCAGCTCATGTAAATAACAACAAGCTGTAGGGTATCAAGCAGTGGTTATGGTATGCCTGTCAGCCACATACAGTCTCAGAATAAGTGAGAATTTAATTTGGGCTAGCATGGAGGGTGCTGTGATATGAATGGGTTATAAAGTCAACATGGGTCTAATGCAGAAAACGACTGAGATCTTCCATCTCTTATATGACAGCAAAGATCACGTAGTAAACGTTAAGTATCCAAGGTAGCTTGTGATTGTTCCAGTAAAAACAGTGAGCTAGGCTGTAATATAGCATATTGTCCTGGCTCTACTCCAAGGCTTAAGAGGCACAGAGAGACAAGTGCTGCTGTTTTAGCGTGAATCCCATAATTCATGCGTTGTGTTACCCACACACAGCCCTGTTAAATGGTATAAGAGGAAAGCAGCATAAACGCTTGGCTACACTCATCCAGTTTGTAATGCTATCTCAGATTTGCCTCTGGGCTGTACAGAAAGTAGAAAGTAACTCGACTGTTATTAACCGCAGAGCTGTAACACAATACCAGGTGACACAGGCATTTTGGCACAGGCTCCATGACTCGGGCTGTTATTTTAGTGCACCTGTGCTCCAGTTAAGGCATTTCTATCAGCAAAGCTGCAGATGATCTCATTGGAAGCACCACACCCAGCTGTCACTCAGCAGATCGTGAGCATATGACCATGTGACTGTTATCATATCCATTAATGTATGGGAAAGAACAGAGTTGGAGTGTGAAAATGCTGAGACTTGTGTGTGTGATGTCCATGTGCTTCCGATGGTGTGTGTGATGAACATACACGTACTGGCTTGTGTTGGATGAACACGTGTGTGTGTGCTGGTGTGTGTGATCTACATGTGTGTCTGCGTGCTGGTGTGTGTGATCTACATGTGTGTGTGTCCGTGCTGGTGTGTGTAATCTAGATTGTGTGTGTGATGCAGATATGTATGTGATGTAGATGTGTGTGTGTGTGTGTGTGTGTGCTGGTGTGTGTGATGCAGATGTATGTGTGTGTGTTGGTGTGTGTGATGCAGATGTGTGTGTGATGTAGATGTGCGTGTGCTGGTGTGTGTGATGTCCACGTGTGGCTCTTGTGATTGTGATTGTGGTACCTCCTCCAAACGGAGCCCAGATGACACGCCGGATGGCTTTGACCCAATCCTCCATGTCATTCTGAGAGTTTGCCATAAGCAGGAGGGCCTCATGGCTCAGAGCTGATCTGTCTTTCTCTCCTGTACCGCCTATAGACAGGGAGACACAAATCAAGCGTTCAGATTTGTGCACAAGTTACACAGACAAGTCCACAGAACTACAGCACTTTCAAATTTAGGTGAGCCATTGAATAATTGATCAAAATAATGACCTTCTAACAGTATGACATCTGTGACACTTCAAATGCAAGATGAAAACAATGAATTAATAATAAGTATCAATTCCCTTTTAGATATCAAATAGATACTTTTTAATGAATCATTTTAAGATTCATTAAACTTTAATAAGTAATCCTTTTGATCGTTATTGCTCTTATTTAGAAAGTTGATCCTTTCAGTGCTATGTCTGGACAGCTGTATTTTTAACCAGCCTCAAATGATCCCTGAGGTAAGATCCATAAGACTGAAATTAAAATAATAAACACATAGATAAAAATAAATTATATGAGCACTTTGAATGTATTATCTTGCAAAACAAAGCAATAAAGAAATAAAAAAAAACACAATTTGAACACATGCCACGTGATGCATACACAGCATAAATGTGTTCTGTGAGTGTGGATGAAACTAGGTGTTAGGTTGGCTGTAATAACTCAGACACTGTCGCCAATATATGAATGATGAGCTGTATAAAAAAGTGACATTTGTCTGAACACCTTAGTCAGCATTATGGAAGGAACAAGCTCATCCTTATTCTCCCGGCCAAACACGCTCAACAAACTACATGCGTAGCAAAATTATAATTGCCTATATACAGCTGTTACACTAATCAAATTACTCTTGAAAATGACTCGTTCTATCAAAGCATTGTTACAACTGCCCGTGTGCAGCCGCATGCAGAATACGGGGCTTAGTTGGGTGCAGTTCGGTTATTAACCACTAGATGGCAGAAACGTAAAAGGATTTCGAGTGTATTTCGAGAGTACAACAAATGAAAAATGACATCATCTAATTACGCAACATGAACGTCAGACAACGCAAGTGTGCACGTCTGTGTGTAAACATGTGTGTAATGGAAACGCACAAATCAGCCTCATGTCCAAGAATGTATGTGGGAGGGACAAATCAAGATTATAATATGATTCTGATTACACCAGCTACACTATAGCTTATGTATTTGAGTGTATAGTTTCTATATACGTATGGCTGTAAAAAAGCTACTGTATAGCTTCAACCAGTATCTACTGTACTGTCCTTCTCAAAATTTCAGTCTAAGAAGACAGGGTAACAGTTTATCATCTTTATCATTTCAATTCCATATCCTTTTTTTTACTCATTTATCCTCATATAACCCTCACCTGAAGAAAGTGCAGTTTTACTGAACACTCACTGTGCATTCAGGAAGACTTCCACTCGTCCTGCCTATAAGCCCAGAGGCTGTGAGGAACCTGGTTTTGTCTGCTGTGGGCCTGTGTGAGATGACACACCCACGGCTCTCTGGGGAAGCTGCAGTGTGGCCTGCCGTGTCCACCAGGGGGCGCAGGAGAGCAAAGTGCAGCAACACAGGAACTCCTGTTGCTTTTATGATGCCACTAATCAGGAGCTTGAGGTTACACAGAGGAGACGCCGAACAAACGCAGCAGAGGCAAACAGAACAGTGGTGTCCAACCGAACACAGAACAGTGTACTACTACTGAACACTGAACAGTGCACTATTACTGAACACACAACAGTGTACTACTACTGAACACAACAGTGTACTACTACTGAACACAACAGTGTACTACTACTGAACACAGAACATTGCAGTACTACTGAACACGGAACAGTGCACTACTACTGAACACGGAACAGTGCACTATTACTGAACCCATAACAGTGTACTACTACTGAACACTGAACAGTGCACTACTACTGAACACTGAACAGTGTGCTACTAGTGAACACTGAACAGTGTACTACTACTGAACACTGAATAGAGCACTACTACTGAACACTGAACACTGCACTTGTATTGCACACAGAACAGTGCACTACTACTGTCTCTGCTGTCTGTTTTCTGTGTAAAAATTAGTAAACATTGTACATTGTGTTCTTGTGAAATGCCCTTGAAACTAATACTCAGTGATTAACCATTTGCATTTCTGTGCTGCTTGCAGTATTTGGAAACTGACATATTTTGAGTTATGACAAGCAAAATCTGAATGATAATACATCTCATTAATATAGTTCACACAGCTTTCCATACTGCCCCTCAACGTTTGCCCCTCGGTGCCTCTTCTGGGCATTACTCATTACAAATGAGTGTTACCCTCCTCCACCCCTCCTCCACCCCAGCCAGAGTGAAGCCCGGCTGGGAAACAACGGCTCAGAATCTGCCCTGCGGAGCAGCGTGGGGGTCCAGACTGTTCATGTCTCCCCATGGGTGCAGCTCAGCCTTGGACCACAGCAGCTCACCCACAGCAGTTTCACAGCAGTCATGCATGAATCGTGTGGCGATGGTGGACAATGTCGTTACTATGAGAGCTAGCATGTCTCCCTGCTGACGGGAGGTCATGGCTGTGTTTATGAGGCCGAGGCCCGGGCTGTGATGTGCATGTTTAACATTCCTGGGGTGGAAAGCACTAAACAATGTCAGGACTCTTTGCCCATCTTCTAATAGATAACGGATGTTGGGTACAAAACAGATCTGTACTATGGTGGATCTGCAAGTCTGGTCTTTAGGTTGGAACCAAATATTTGCATTGTTCAAATGCAGTCAGACTTTTCAGATAGAGATCCTATATCAGCAAGCACAACAAAGTAAAATAAAATTCAGAGGCATTAATATGAAGCAATGGCAGTGTGAAAATCCTCCCATTTGTGAATATATTCTAAGCACGTGTAAGAAAATGTATTACAAAATAAGAGTGGGAGAGGATGCAGCTCTTTCGGCCGGAGGCGTGGAGATTAATTGCATTATTTTAATGGCGGCTTACCGCAGACACATGGTCTGGGGGGGGGACGACACCCTACAGACAAATCATGTGAATGGAGATCACAGCAGGGATTTGGGGAGCACGTGATTTCAGTTTCCTCCAGTGTCCAACAACCTCCTGCGGGGCCTCAAGGAAGCTCTCAGAAACGGATCAAAGCTCACAGCTACATGTAGATGTGGTGTCTGAGTGTGTGGGTTCTGGAATGGGGTATGGTGCCTTAAATACAAAGCCAATCCGTTGATTTACTGAACAGTAACTACTGTGCTCACAGTGCTGGAGTTAAATGTGCTCTTTCTGGAGGACTAAATATGCTAAGACATTCTACAGATTCCAAATGTCCTTCCACTGTCATACAGTAACACAGTCATCCTTCATGTCTGTTTTGTCTCAGTGGGTTTCTGTTTGAGGTTCTTCCCCTGGAACTGGCAGATGGAAGCTGATCTGAGTCCTGACTCTGTCCCCCTCTCTCTCTCTCTGTCCCCCTCTCTCTCGCTCTGTCTCTGTCCCTCTCTCTCTCATTCTGTCTCTGTCCCTCTCTCTCTGACTCTGTCCCCCTCTCTCTCGCTCTGTCTCTGTCCCTCTCTCTCTATCTTGCTCTCTCTCTCTGTCCCCCTCTCTCTCGCTGTTTCTGTCTCTCTCTCTCTCTATGTTCCTCTCTCTCGCTCTATCTCTGTCCCCTCTCTCTCTTGCTCTTTCTCTGTCCCTCTCACTCTGTCTCTATCTCTCTCTCTCGCTCCATCTCTCTCTCTCTCTCTATCTCTTTCTCTTGCTCCCTCTCTCTCCCTCTTTCTTCCCAGATTCTCTACTGCATCCATCCACATTACATCACCCAGCCTCCCCTGACTCTCCAGCCATCTGACTGCCATCAAATCTCCCTGTGTGGCACAGGACTGTCTCTCTCCCTCTCTCTCCCTCTCCCTCTCTCTCTCCTTCTCTCTCTCCCACTACACTATCCCCCTCTCCCACTTTCTCTCTCCCACTCCACTATCCCCCTCTCCCTCTCCCACTCCTCTCTTCCTCTCTCTCACTCCCCTTCTCCCTCTCTCACTCCTTCCCTCTCTTTCTCACTACACATACACACACAAACACACACTCTCTGAAACACCCCCCACACATTTACTCACATCACCAACACAAGACTGGGATGGTTCAAACACGTCAGTCATATACTTTCTATTGTGAAATGCTGTGCTCGGTTACACTATGACATGATGGCGAATCCAGTCTGTGTCACTTTTGACATCTGGTATGGAGGAATACATAAACAGTGCAGATGCAGGGTATATAAATAATTTCTGGATACATTTTCCAAACAACTGAAAGTATGAAAACAGCAATGACATCTTCTCAGTCTCATGTTCACAGAACCAGAGGTGTTCATCAAGCTCCCCTTTGCTGTGTGGTCATCAGATAGCCAGCGGATAAGAAATGCCAACTCAGCAGATCTTCTGTGTGGAGATCCTCAGGTTACCTCGAGGAACTGTTCCCTCACAGCTCCGCGGACAGGCAGAAAGGGGCTAGAGGAACACACGTAACTCCATCTCCTACGCAGCAGTTCTGTTCTCTACGTTTCCACCTCCATCACAGTGGCTTCAGGCACTACTCTCTCTCTCTTTTCTTTAGTTTCTGGATGTACCATGAACTTCCTGACATTCGTTTACAGCAGAACTCTGTGGACATGCCACATTGTTTAATTAAGACTGAGACGAGGACAATGTGGTCAAGCGTTATGACGACATGAGGACTACTTGAGTACTACAGAGCATGACTTTGATTCAAACGCTGGAAACGTTTCAGGACGGGACGGGTCACAGAGCTGTGGCTTTCCTCTGTACCGGCGTGCAAACTCCACGGAGATTCCATACGAGGTGCGGTGATCCGGTGTGGTAGCTGCACACACGTGTAGTACGGGACAGGCGAAGGGTTAACGTGGCAGTGCCAGATCACAGAGCAGCAGAAATGTAGCGAACACCTCTCAGCAGACTTCACGCCAAATTACAGGGGGGCACATTCATGCAACACTGTCTCACCAACAGCTCTTCCAACACGTCCCAGAAACACGTGTGGTCTGGCCCACACCTGGAGTCACTGCTTCCTGCACCCTTGTCAGCCTTTATCACCCAGGAGCCTTGTAGAAAACCAGCTACCCATAAACCTCTGAAAATCTCCGGAATGTCACGATGGAAAATCTCGTCTCCTCCATCTCCTCCCTTTAGACTCCAGGCGTAGGAGAGAGGATGGCACGTGGACCCTGAGTGAGAAGCTTGTGTAAAGAAAGCGTGGTGCTTACCCGTGGGGTGAGCCGCGTGGATCTCCTGCAGCCTACAGCAGCCGAGCCCCATGTCGGCACACGGCAGCCGCACAGGGCTGGGCTACTCAAATGCCATGTCAGTTCCACCCACGGCCCTCCCGGAAGGTGAATCCTTCACACAGGTATGTGCCAGGGGCACTTGATAGCAGTGAAGGGAGAGATCGAGGTAGAGAGGGAAAGAGAAAGAGAGAGAGAGAGAGAAAGAGAGAGAGAAAGAGAGAGAGAGAAAGAGAGAGAGTGAAAGAGAGAGAGAGAAAGAGAGAGAAAGAGAGAGAGAGAGAGAGAGCCAACAGACCCCAAAGTAGCATTACAGCCAGAAACACGAAAAACAAGTCCTTCATTTGCTTCATTCATTCATTCAAAAAAGATTTTTTCCCCCTTCTTTCTCTTCCTTTTCTTTCCCCCTGCTCTCCTGTACTCCGGTACACACACACACACACATAAACACACACACACACACACAGCCCCTCCAGACTGGGAGGGAAGCTCTAGCTTGCCCTCGCTCAGCCTCAGGAGACACACACCACCAAGCTCATCTCTGCCAAACACTGCAAACATCCCCCAAACACAAACAGACCCAGCTAATCAATCTGTGTGTGATTCTTTGTGTACGTGTGTGTGTGTGTGTGTGTGTGTGTGTGTGTGTGTGTGTGTGTGTGTGTGTGTGTTTCTATGGTAGAGACGTATTATGTCTTCACATGGGGCTATGTTAACATCTCCTCAAGCCATACACACATATCTCTGCATGCTGCCAGGAACTTTTTTCCCCTTATTAAACTCAACTGCTTATTAATGAAGCTGCCCCCTCTTTGAAGACCTCTCTTCTGGAGACCACACGGTGAATGTGTGCTACGCAGATGCTTCTCCTGAGCAGCTCCTGGTGGGGGTGGTGCTGTTATCTGAGCTCCCAACGTACAGTGAAGCGCTCTTTACAGACCTGACATGGACCTACTCCAAATGACTGTTCGCGACAAGCACAAGCCCAGCTCAGTCCTCTGCTGTGTAGACCCACTCCAGTCACTGTTCCTGCCTTTGTGTCCAGAACCGGCTGAAATGGAGCCATTGTTCGGGTGTCTGACGTCTAGTGCATGCCAGGGCAAAGGAGCAGGACATTTAAACATGAAGCCATGGGAGCGCAGCGGAGATGCAGAGGATTGCATGCAGAGCGTGAACTTGATTTTGTAGCACAGAAGAGCCACACGCACAACCACACGCACAACTCCCCCCCCCCAACACACACACACACACACACACACACACACATCAATCCGGCACAGGTGCTACAGGCATTAAAGACATCAGATACAACAGTACGGGACAGTTGTGACAATTCTGCTGCTGTTTCTCATAGTGTCCAGCTGCATGTGAACCAAACACCAACCACCTGGGAGGGAAGCAGACATGATGGGGACGATGCCTCGTTTGGCCTTAGAACATCCAGGGTGAATGACCACTGAGAAGCACACAAGCGCCTGTGTGTGGACAGCAAGTCACTGACCACTGTAGGGAGTACAACCCCGTCCTGAAGACCAGGTTTGATGTCTGGGTTTGGCTGCACAGAGAATCCTGACACCACGCAGTTCAGCATCACAACTGCGTTCAGCAGGACAAACGCATTGCTGTCTGTGTGCTGAGTCTTCTTATTGACAACCACATCAAATGCTTTATAACAGAACGCATGAATTTTTCATATCAGTCAGAATGATTTTCATTCGGTTACTATGATTATGCATTTCTAAGACGTCACTCAATCACCGGCTCTCATCACCTTCGGCCCTTCGACGTTTCTGGCACGTTTGAGCGCCGATACGTGCTGCCGTATCGATCCACACCTGCGCTGCTACTGCACCACCTCAGAGGATGGAGGCAGAGGTGTAGTCCCCTCCGTCAGCTCACAGCTGGGGTCTAATGTAGCCGTGTGCAGGCAGCACCACCAGGAGCAGATGTAGGCGTGTGTGCTGGGAGACGTAGCACCATCCTGTGATATTTACCTGGTGTTAAATAATTCTCCCATCGGCTAGAGAGGAGGGTTTTACGTCCGTGTGCACACTGCTAGGCACAGACATAAAGAATCCCAATAAACTGGCAAAACACTGCATGTTTTGACACATTGTGGCAGGACTGTGCGGGATTGCAGGCTACATAATGTACTGGGACCAGTTCAGGCTTGACAAAATGACACAGTATTGACAGTATACATGCTAGTAATATACAGTAAGGTGGCAATGTGTTTAAAAGTTTACAGTCAGTTATCACAGCCAAAAACACATTATTTATATTTGACTATATGGGGGAAACTCTTAACCTGTAACTTTGGCCTTAATGTTTTGAAAGAATATATTTGGTTTATCAGAATATCTGTATTTATCATTGTATTAATCCTTCTTCAGACTTTGTCAGTTCTTCTGACTGGAAATTACATCTTGACATAAGCTGTATTTTATAGAACTGAAACTGGCTTTGAGAAATATCATACTTACTGACAGAGAGACATTTCTGACACTAAGACCAGCACACTAACATCTAAAGCACATGGGTCGGGTAGACGCTTCAGTATAGATCACATAGAGAGAGACACACCTCAGTTAATTTCACTAGGTTTCAACATTCAACAAATCAATTTCCATAAACAGTATCCATAAGCAACAGATTCATTCATCACATCTCCCTTCCTATACATGAAGCAGAGGACACCACCCATGGTGTAGTTCCCAGGGGAGATGATCAACATGTTTCTGCTGATGTGGTCACATGGGAAAACACCGCTCTGCACCTGGAAGTGATACTGAAGTGTTTACTTTGCCGACGCTTATCGCCATCTGACCTGGTGAATTCACACACTACCAAAACAACTGATAAAATAGCATTCGTGCAGTAAAATTCAGCCACCTTAAACTTACTGGCTTACACAGCATATATTATCTATGGTATATTGTATTTGGAATTGAGATTTGCATTATATTGCCTAGCTAAATAATTTAAATATGTATAAGGGTATGTGTGTATGAGTAGATAACTACATCAGAGAAGCTTCTGAAGCTTCCAAAATCACAAACGCCTTTTAGACAGCTTTGTGGCCCAGGGTGCCCTCTAGTGGACGACAGCAGTAATAAGGAAGACTCTGATTATCTACAGTACACAAGCTTACGGGCCTTGCTCGTATACAACGCGAGCAGGTCTGCAGGTAGCGATGAACGTGTTTCTTCAGCAGCCAGACCTTGGGAACCTCGGTCTCACTCACCTGGAACTATCTCGAAAAGATGACGTCCAGGTTCATCTGGATTGGCCGTCAGCTCATTAACTTGACAGCCGTGTAACGGGATAGAGCCCTGAAAGGAAGCAGGGACACAGGACATACAGGACGCGTTCAAGGACAATGTGGACTCATCTCCACTGGCATGTAACTCCCCTGCACATATGTTTTATCTTTTCAATTATTTGCGGAATTAATAGTTATTCAGTGGGGAGCATTACAGATTAGTTCTCCATCAAGACATTGTAAATGGAAAATGGATTTTTGGTGGTAATTACTAAATTAGCTGCCCTTCAGGCATAAGGGGCTGATAAACTAGAGTAGGAGCAGACCTCACGCCGTTATACACACGACTCTATTTTACAGTCTAATCAGTACTGCTGAGGCACACACAATTACACTAAACCACTCTCACATTATAAATTATGCACCTCCAGCCCTGAACTCAAGACTCACAGTTGAAGTCTTTACACAGCTGCCCCAGCAGCCATTGACCAGTGCTGCAGAATTTGCTTACTAACCCAAAACTGCATCTCTCCACGTAAGCATTGATAAGGCTAAAATACCAATTTATCAGCAGAGAATGGAGGTGCTAAGAGGGAAGCAACACACAGGAGCAGCGCACTTCAAGGTCGCAGGGGACACCAGTTCTGAGATGTATAACATGGATCTGTCACTGAGAGACCAATACACTTTCATTGCTTGGACTGGTGTTGGTCCCCTGTGGGTCAAAGGTCAGCTGCTCTGCATCAGCTAAACCCTGCGACCTTTACGATGTTACCGAGCAGGACCGTAGCCTGTTAGCCGATCCACGCAGGAGTCCTGAAGTGTGGGACACGACATGGCGGCTCACTCACGTTGGAGTTTATCCAAAGGCATTTTGACTGGACGATCAAAGCAATACCCTGATTGAGGTGGCACTCAGTATGTTCTGATATATAAACCCATGCAATCTGGCAACAACTTCACCTCGTAGAATTTAAAAGCATGCAGGAGCAAGTGGTGCTCACACTCTTACTTTTGAGTGAGTGAGGCAGTAATTTCCTGAGCAAGGAGGCTTTCAGTATGTCGGAATATATAAACTCAAGTTCACATTTATTAGCATAGTTTTTCACAACACTTCTTTCACAAAGCAGCTTTACCAAACTCATCTGTACAGAGAATCGGGTCCAGGTCCCTAATAACCAAGCCAAGCCAAGAATACGATGAAGAAACCTTGAGAAGAACCAAAGTTCACCAAGCCTCCATCATCTACACCAGATGATGCACTCCCACCACACAATGAATAAAGCTGCTTTTAATTTAAACTTTCCACAAACTTATAGGAATTGATTATAAGCCTTAAGAAATATTTGTCAGAGGTATTCTGATTATTTATTAAACTGATGGAGGAGGGATGGACTGTTCATTAAAGTCTCCATGACATCCAGCTACATGATTCTCATCAGGACCCGGTCGACATGGCAACAGCCTCACTTGAAATTGTACTTTAATTTAAACGGAAACAGAATAAAATCCACGGGAGAACAATGCAATGCAAAGAAATCTTTATCTTTTCACAATAACCTTTTGTCAATAACCTGTACATACTGTGTGCAGGGTGTTGAGAAATGAGCTGTAGAAACAGTAGTTATCTCTGAATCAACGGCAAAAGGGGTGAGAGAGACAATATATTGATTTTGAAAGCTAAAAATAATGAGTAGACATATAGGTAAAGTAAGAAGACAGCATCCTTCCTGAAGCAGCATATCAAAATACATATCCACATTATCCTAGCAGACAGAGTACTATTTGTTTTGGAGAAATATGACTAGCTATTGTTGCCTGTGGCATCTTATGAGGACCGAACGCATTAGACTTTTTTTTTCAGACTCAATTGTGTATTTTACTAATAGACCCCAAATCTAGTACTTTATACAATATGTGTTAGTTACAGTAAAGTTACTGCTTGAAAGACAAATCCAATATCATTTTGCATTATGTTGCAGTTTTACTGCATTATATCAGTAAAAAAAACAAAAAACAAAGGAAGGTTTTCACGAGGTACCTGTGGTTTGTTTTCCTCTTCATCTTTGTAGAAATAGAGGTGATCAGAGCGCAGCACGAACCAGCGCACCTGCCAGTTCTTCATGATGCTGCGCTGCTTCTTGAGCCAGCCGGCCTTTAGCGCCCTCTCCTGGACACCTGGGGAAGATGGCCGGCTCGAGCCGCGTGTCAGCTCCCCCATCACCATGCTCTTAGACCTGGCTGTACACACACACGACCATATGCACACACGCACACACAGTAGAAAAGAAAACTGAACCTTCTTGAATGCATTATTATTTTTTTAGCAAACAGCAGAAATTCCAGAATCCACCATAAATTGCCAAATTTATGTTATTGAAATGGCCTGCAAGTGGGACGCAACTTAAAATTCAAGACAAGACAAAGGAAAGGTTATTTATTTAACTGCTTGTGAAGAACTCTCTGAAACTGCCTGTTTCTCAGGAAACCTCTTTATATAATATCGCTATTGTTTTTTCATCCTACATTTGATATGTAATTGGAACAGAAGAAGAATTCATGTGAGACTTAAGAGGGAGAAAAAAAAATCAATCTTTTCTTTCCATCTCTCCATCTCTTCATCTCTTCATCTCTTCCATCTCTTCCATCTCTCCATCTCTTCAGTCGGGCACGAGTGCTATCAGGTTCCCGTCTCTTCCGTCCTGTCCCTCCACCACGCTCTCAAACACCCACGCTGGTCTGGGCTGGTCCGGGCTGGTCCGGGCTGGTCCGGGCTGGTCTGGGCCGTGTTCTTCTTCCCTTACATCTCTCTTAATCGCAAAGTCACAATTGCTTCTTGTGGTCTCTGGCCATAACAGCCATCCTGTTCCCAGAGTCCATTTGTCTGACAGGACAGCAGCCATTGCCAGAGTCTCATTAAATCACTGTGGGTAATGGAAGTCTCATCAGTGTTAGTATAGACCATGGGGACCATGGGGGTGGGGGTGGGCTTAGAATCACTCCCTCTTTAACATCAGGCTCCAGGGACAGACCCACAACCGTCTCCCTTCATTAGCGCTAAAAGCTAAGGCCAAAACCTACCAGCTGGTCAGCCGGTTTCATGGACAAGAAACTGGATGCATCATAACCCATTGTTCCATTTATCTACATGCCTGCTCATTACCCAGAGATCTAAAAATAAGGCAAGACTGCATGAGCCTATACATATTTCATCGATACTTATTTTAGGAGTTCAATTTTGTATCTGACCTCAAACTATCCTTTTTTTGCCCCAATGTCCTACAGTGATATCAATATTTAAAGTATTCATTTAACAATTAATCTCCGTGATCAGATGCCAAAAATATCTAAAACAGCTCGCCAGGGGGAAGGTTATCCAAGAATAAAACACAAAGTTTGCAACAAGGCGCATCATCATTTCATGAAGACATCTTGAGGATGGCACGAGAGAGAGAGAGAGAGAGAGAGAGAGAGAGCAAAAGAGAGTAAGAGATAGAGAGTGAGAGAGTCAGAGAGAGAGAGAGAGATAGAGAGAGTGAGAGAGCCAGAGAGGGAGAGAGGGAGAGACGGAGAACGAGAGAGAGAGATAGAGAGAGTGAGAGAGCGAATGAGGGAGAGAGCGATAGAGAGAGTGAGAGAGCGAGAGGGAGAGAGCGAGAGAGAGAGATAGAGAGAGAGAGATAGATAGAGAGAGTGAGAGAGGGAGAGAGCGAGAGAGAGATAGAGAGTGAGAGAGAGAGCATGATAATAAAATCTGCTTGGCGCTTGCTGAGTTCTGCTGATGCTCCTCCTTTCCAAATGCCCACAGCATCCTGCCACTGTGTATTAGCTCAGAACCACAGCGGGCTGCACACTGGGTCCAGGTCCACACCGGTGCTGCTGCTGGAGACAGTGAGGATGTGCAAATCACCCGCCACGTTATTCCAGTCAGGCAGTGTGCATGCTGGGAAACACACATGACTCATGAACCTTCCAGCAGTGCACTTGGAGACAGAAGGTGCTCATGGCTGTTCAGCGTTCATGGCTGCCCATAAATCTCATCTCAGGCGTGCACATCAATGTCCATCTGCACTCTTAAGGCAGTGGATCGGTCACGGCATGATCCACTGTGGTCACAGGGAAGGGAAGAATATAGGTGAGAGTCCCTGGACTGTCAATTGCACCAGGCCCCAGGTCTGCCTAAATTTGTAACTGCATTGACCCACATTACAGTAATCAATCAAGACACCGACCCAACATACTGCTGTGTAAATGACATTATGCAGCACTGGTATATCTGTTCTAAAAAATACACGACAAAAATGAACAACCATGCGTAATGTGAATTTGCTCTCTATTTACAAATCTGTTATCCCTTCACATGTCATTAGTTTACTGAATCACAAATCCTGTTGTTACCATCAGTGCAGGCAGATAAGGATTATGCCTCATTAGCACAGTGTCTCAACTCAAATATAACCGCATGTCACATAATGTATTTAATTATCGACAGAAAAAGGCTGTGAAGCATGTTCAGCTTACACGCACATCCAGTCAGGAGCCTCCCAGCAGCTGATGTGTGTTAGACACTGGCCAGGGGCCAACAGAAATATACATCACTGGAGAACTAATGAAATGTAGTGCAGGCTCTCTGCTCAGCATGCCGAAATGTGCTAGTGGAACTTCTGACGAGGCAGGTGAAGGCAGGTGACGGAGGGAGGTGGAGGTGTAGGTGGAGCAGGAGGGAACGCTGAGGGCTTTAGCTCCTTTGCCTCTGTGTTATACACCCTGGCAGACAGAGGATTCATCCATAAATAGTGTTTCATGGCTCAATAGCGTTAGTGCTGAACCAGCCCAGCGTTGGAAAGGGAAACACCCAGCATGGGACCGTGTTCTCTGTTTCCAACTGGACCCATCCTCTCTCTGCTTCAGCCTGATCACACTGCCAGCAGTTAGCAGGCCTTTCTCTGCCCTAGGGAAGCTAACTTTGACATTCAGCTATTTTTATTTCTCAAGCATAAGTCATCAGGAATGTATTGGTGGAACAATTTAGCACAAAAGTGGGAAAAAAACCCAGAATAAGCACAGTAGTCCCTTACACAAAGTTTGGGTCCGATGAACACAAACATGATAAGCATACTTCAAAAATGTCGACCACATGCTAATATGAACAGCATTACAACACCATCGCTCTTTGCCATGAATAGTGTGCGCGCGCGTGTGTGTCATAACTACTAGGATGCCATTAAGTCATAACTGGTCATCGTTACGCCATCACTGATCACAGCAATATTGAATCCCCACTTTCTCAACAAACCAAAAGAACTATGTAACACTGCCGGAGGACATAACGACTCACTCAAGTCATCACAGGTTACTAAGCAACAGAGCTGTCCAACCCGAAGGCACACAGGAGCGCTGTATCCAGCACTGCATCTGTGTGGTTTCCGGGAGACGCGAGACGAAAGAGATACCCTGAACGTAGCGGTGCGGTGGCAGTCCAGAGAGCTGAGGCAGGCAGAGCGGGTGGGGGCAGGGTGGGGGCGGGGTGGGGGCCGGTGGACGGAGCAGAGGCAGGAGCAGCAGTGCAGCAGCACTTACCTCTCCTCGTCTGTCTGATCTTGGGACTCAGCATGGCGCTCATAGCTGGACGGTGTGCTCGCCTGTCCACATGTTGGGATCCTCACTAGACTCTCCTCCACAGCCTCGCCCTGTTGCACCTCATCCGCCAGCTCTGGCCAGCATCCCTCCCTCCCTCCCTTCGTTCCTCTCTCTCCCTCCCTCCCCCTCTCTCTCTCCCTCTCCCTCATTTGCTCATGTCCCACTGGCCCACTGCTCTGAGCTGCATGTTTCCTGAGCCCCGCCCATGCTCATTATACAGAGACTGCTGGAGGAGAGGGACCTCTCGCACGTGCTCAGATCCATCCTTACCCACAATGCATTATTTATCCCCCCCACCACCCAGATGAATTCCACTCTGGCCCAACCATTAAAGGCCTAGATGATTACTGTCAATAATTCAGTGAAGCAGAAACAGAAGGGTCTCTGCCCTTTTCCTCTTAATTGGCCCTGTGGTCTGTGTTCATTGCTGTGAGCATCTCCTGATCAGGGTGTGAGTCTCGGGGAGTGTACTTATCAATTCAACTTCCCTGTTTCTTGCACTAATTCCGTTTTCTCCTCGTAACCTCTCTGTAGTACTCACCATGTCTAAACTAAAATGTCATTTACTATAATTTTTTGCGGAGCTGTCAATAATTTACCGAATCTGGGCTTACAACACATATTATGTAACTCCATTTTACCACCTTATTAACATACCCATGCCTTTTTCATATTAAATTCATTAACGGTTGTGTCATTATTTATCATAACTGAGAAATTCATTCGAATCTCACTCCAACCATACATTCTGCTTTCTCTTCAAATAACATATGCTGGACTCGTGCCAGGAGCCGTCACATAGGGCTGTTAAGTGCTTACTGTAGATCAGTCAGTCAGATGTCAAGGTCACCAGGCCATTTGTAAGGCAAGCCAAAAGCCATGCAATATACGGATTACTGCCTTACACACAATACTAGAACATATGTCAGGCTTTTAAAGGCACCAGAGATTCAGACTAATAAATATAACGTTGACTTACTACCACAACTGCACACTTTCACTAATTCATCATGGATGACACGTTCAAAAAAGAAATTCAGCCACATTTGAACAATATAGGGAAACAAGGTTGATTACCTAAAGTGTTCCATTGTCTTCTCTGGCACTTTGAGTTGCTCATAGCTGGTACATCTCCTTGAACGATCAGTGTATTCTGGATCTGGTGTCTGGAGTCTGCAGAGAAATCCCAGCTAAGCTGGATGAAGCCATGTAACGGATTCTTTTCTCTCTTGTCCCAGAAGCCATCGGACGGGAGGCAATAAGTGAAGTCAGCTTTCAATGTGGAAAAACAATCAGATAAAGTTTCATCATAGAGAAGAATGCGTGGACGTCACCACAGCACAAGGGTGGCAGTGAGGGGCAGATTCCCCCATATTTACCCGCATCTGCACAAATAACACAATATCACCATGTGCTTCCCTTACTTAATACTGTCTGTATCAAATCAGCTGCTCTTTAAGAGCATGTCACAAGATTATACAAGATTCTATCAGCACAGTGGGAAAAAAAAAACTTTAGAGGGCTGACAACAGTGAAATATGAGAATGTGACATCCAACACATGAGGCAAAAACTGTGGCTATGTTTGCTACATTCACACAGACATCGCAGGAAGTGAGGACTGGCAACAGAGAAGTGAAAATGACCTGGCCTTTGGTTAACTTTATGTAACATATATATATGGATATTCATAATCTCTCTCTCTCTCTCTCTCTCTCTCTCTCTCTCTCTCACACACACACACACACACACACACACACACACACACACACACACACACACACACACACACAGTGAAACATGAATGATTTTTTTAGTTTTTCATGTTAAACACATTCATTAATATAAAAACAATATTCAACACTTAACACTCCCCACCCGTGTTGTTAATTAAATGTATCTCAGGAAAAAAAAACACAAAGATGTGAATGTATATTAATTAGCTAATTGAAGTGCTACATCCAAATAGGAAATCTTAAAAAAGACAGCACTAAGGGCTCTTCCAAAGCTTCTGCAGTAAAGAACATGGGCCAGTGGAGAAAGTTGCCAGGCCATTAAAGCACGCATTTCAGACATAGAATGGATCAGGCTGCCTCTTTAATGCAGCTTAAGAGCGAATCAGCTAAACACAGGCTATTAGGTTGAGTTATCATTTCATCCATTAACGTATGTGGTGCAACTGAACATGCAGGATTACTATAATTCAATGTTTCAAATAATGGTGGCAGTTATGAGTCCAGAGCAGTGATTCACTCTCTAGAACAGGAAAGCCTGCCAGCTCATAGCAGATATATCACTTATAGTCACGGGGTTGCCACATCTGCTCTTCAGGAAGACTGGTTTTATCACATGCTTGCTGGGAATGCTGTACAAAATATGTAGAACTCAAAACAGGCATTTGAGTCGTCAAAGACGTTACAGCCCTCAATAAGGATGCTCTGAGATAAACGGCTAAATTGCATTTCCTCACAAAGCTGCAGCAGCAGACAGAGAGAGGGCAAAGGATGGGGCTGGGGGTGGGGGTGAGGATGGGGCTGGGTGGATGCATCAGTGGCTACACCCATGTCACAGCAGTAATGAAATGCAATTGTCCGTCGCCATCTTTCTCGGTCGTCTTCCTTTGCTGACTCGCATTACCGCAAAGCAACAAATGGAAATTAGTATCAGTCCAAATACCAGCTAAGCAGATGAATGATTTTTAAAAACCCAGCTTCACAGGACGGACGGTTGGGTTCGGTGTGCTAGCTACAGGTACACGCTGCCGAGCCTATAAAATACCCATTAATCCTGTTAAAGACAATGTATTGCGAAAGGGGGATTAAAGAAACGATTGGAAATGTTCACGATTACCTTGCCCACAAAAAATGCTGTTTCATGGTATTAAAAGCTTCAATAACCGGAATAATGTGTATATAACCGGAATAACGTGTTACTTTCTTTAAACAAAAGTCTGTAATATGAGTTGAGAGGGAAAAAAATAGCCACAGAACTTTTGAGAAAAATATAAAACCTTTAATTATTATTTTCTGAAAGATATGGTGTAAGATGGAGAGATTATCTAATTACCTAGTTCAGCATGTGAAACAAAATAAATATTTGATTTATTATAGTCGGCAGTATGTTCTTGTATTAAATAGCAATCATATATCGTATAGTTAAAATATGCTAGAAAGTATAAATTTAACGTGTTTACATAGTTGATTACTCAGCCATGAAATCCGCTTCGCCGAAAATGAAGATTGCTTGAAGGCCTCCGACTGACTGGACCTCCAGACTGAGGGGTCACAACTTACATTCTGTGGACGTTGCTTGACACGAAGGTATGAGACCCACTGGTGTAACAGATAAATACAGACAGCACTTGTGTATTTCACCAAAATGCACGTTTTCTTTATATTGGGTCTGGGTGTCTTATGTCCATATTATGCGGTTTGTGTGTGTTGGGCAAGGTAAGCCGCGTCGGATCAAACTGCCTCATGTTTAACTATAAAAGTTGACTTTTGTTATTTGAACACGGTCGGATTGTTTTACGATATAACTCCAGGTTAAATTCGTGGTCTGGGAGGATGATATTGCAGTAGTTGTTGTATGTTTAGTTCATGGCTTGGCTCGATAACTAGCAAACGTTGAGTTATCACAGGACAACATTGAGCACGCTTAACAAACTGGTTACCTAAGGGAAGAATTACTACAACACAATTAACGGAAAAAAACGTTTTAATCGGTATTTTGCGAAGGTGACTAACCTTAACAAGCATACCCTGTGTAGAATAAGTGACTTTAGTACAAAAATAATGGTCATTTACAGATTACAAAAGAAATATAAAAATGTTTGTGGAATGTTACGTCATTTGCACTATTTCACGTCCCTATTTATTTGCCAGACAAGCAAACGAACATTTAATATTAGTATAACACTTATTAAAACAGGATTATCTCTAGATGGTTGAGTAAAATCTAGACAATACTAGTTATTGGGCGTGGTAAAATATCGTCTGGGACATACTAACCACTGAAATGTGAAAAATGGTTCCTCTCCAACAAACATACAACATTCAGTTTATGCAGTGAAGTTGCTTGTCATTAAGACCAGTAAAATGTTGTATCAATAAATACAATGACAAATGACTCCATCTAACTTTGACTAAACTGAAGATTAGTTTCTCACTGCACTGCCACCGTGTATGCAGTGACTCCTTCAAGGCTAAATGACAACATAGTTGTGTTGCTGGTCCTGACGACTCCTCCCTTCAAACAGAAAAGTGAGAAATGTAGCTAAGCGCTTCTTCCAGGAAAGCTCCTTACACCGACACTGCCTGAAGTATGTGGTGGTTCCACTGGAAATGGCCTCAACCTGCTCACTGAGCAACCACACCTCCCAGAGGAGTGTAAGCACATTGAGGAGGAGGAGCAGGAGAACCCACACCTCCCTCCCTGCCGCGGACATCCAGCCTGCTCGCTCCTCCGTGGCCAGCCTCCAGCTGAGGTAATGTCCAGACGTGCCGATGAAGAGGAGGTGGCCGACGAGCATGGCCAGGATGAAGAGCACAAAGGCACGGTGGTTGTGTCGGCCCACACAGCGGTTCAGGAAGAGGCAGTGGTGGTCATAATCCATGACACAGAAGTCACACAGGCGACAGTGCTTACACTTGTCCACTTGGAACAGCTGGGAAACAAACAAAACTTTCTTTTGATCTTTTTACATGTTCTAGATTTAAAATGGAAAATGTACATTAACGATCTCTTGCATACAGTGAAAGTACTCTTCTGATTTTGACTATACGTCTATACGACAACTTTACGGAAGACTAAGGCACAGCCCTCTGCTGCATTTCTGACTCACCTCACAGTAAATACAGAACCGGTTTGGATTCTGTTTTGATTCTACTAGATCTGCTATGGTGGAGAATCTGGGGTCTGAATCAGATACTTTGAGTCGTCCTGGATCCTGTTTTAGAACCTTCCAGAAAAGCAGAAGAATGAGAGAGAAGTGGAATACTGAGACCTGTAAGAGAGCGTGAGCTGGCCAAATACGTAGGAGGTTAAGGGGCAGCATGAAGTCTCATTTTCTTAATATTAAAACAATTATGCCAGCAAAGGATATTAGGCAGAATTTTGCAATAGAAGCAGACTAAGGAATGCATTATGCCTGCTACCAGGGTTCCAAGGTATACAGGATTTGGTAACCTAGGACCAAAAAAACAAACAAAAATATAATTAAACGCACATTTAAAGGCTGACCAGCAGTGCAAAACAGCAATACAACCTCATGGTGCATTAGGTACCGTGCACCATGATGGTACTTAAACTTCTAACCTCTGATAGCCGCTCATTCTGTGGTACTGAGACAAGATGACTTTTGCTACACAGGGAAAGACCAGTCCACAGAACAATCCTCCATACTCTCCCAGGGATGTTGCTATGAGCAGCACTACTGCCCCAACCAGACTGGGTAACACAAGGGTCCAGTAGTATATCACTGCATTAGGGAGAAGAACCACACTCATTCACATGTCAGCTCTAGGCATATATGGGCAAACATACAGTAACACACAAATACACAACTACCATATGATTCTCTGGGTTTCTGGTCCTTTGGTTTATTTATGAATTGGGTCAGAATTCTGGTGAGCTGCTGATGTCTGCAAAAGTCACAAAACAAATATGAAGACCAACAGGCAAAGTGTTCATGTAAATCGGCATGAAGACAAGTGATGTCACTTCTCTCTCTATTCTGGGAGGAGTGGTTGGTAAAAAGTGGTGGTCAACACACCTAAAAGTCGTTCCGTGGCTACAGAGGTCTAAAGGTGTGAGGCCATTGTGGTTTTTCACGTGTAAAATATGGAATCCTGCACTCTGCAGTAAGAGCCAGCACACCTCAACCATGCCTTTCTCTGCAGCTACATGCAGCGCTGTCGCCCCCTGATGGTCCACAGCATCTACTGCACATCTCTGGTGATGGAGCAAAAATCAATGCTAGAAAATGTTAACAAAATCCCAATCTACAGAAATAATTCAACACTGTACTTGTGTAGCTACTGTAACCTTTAACTGTATTACAGCCTTACCAGGCAGCGACAGTGATTATAGGCTTACAGTGAGTTCACCACTTTGGTCATTTTTACTGAAAGTTACTGCAATCTTTGCCTGCTCCAGTTCAATAGACACATTCAGCCATTTTTGAAAGACTTTAGAAGCATGCTCAGGTTACCATTCTAATGAAATCACCTCATTATTGGGGAAAAAACACTTTAGACATCCATGCTTGTCTAATGCAGTCTAAAGTCAGCAAGCAGACTGTAGTTTTGCACATTGCAACACCTACAGTGTATTTTATATTTAAAATAGTTGACTGTGATTCATTTCTAATCTGGGACTCCATATGTCTTGGCAGACTTCATACTTCAGACCTCTGATTCACACTCTTAAAAATCTGATATAGTCTAAGAAAAATATTGACCAAATGTTTCATTTAATATCTCAAGTAGAATATGAAGTTGCAGCATGCGAAACATGTTGCACGGAGAATGCCTTACGTTTTCTCGTAGAAGGTACCTGGCCACATCCGCGTTGCCTGTGGAAGCTGCCAGGTGTAGTGGAGTGATCAGGAAGTTATCGGTGTCTGAGAAGCGGAACATCTTGGTCTCAGCGAGGTACTGCATGGCAACACTGACCATCAGACAGCAGGAGAGAGGAAGATCAGACCTACAACGTCTGCTCACTGTTATTACCCAGTCCTGACGGTCCACAGTAGTGCAATGGTCTTCGATCATTTTGAAAGTCAGGATTCAAACAATTTCAGAGAACTGAAATGAAGTGAACATGACTTCTAGAAGTTCTTCAAACATGTTAACAAGGCAGAACCCTGTATTCGATAATGCATGGGTAAGACATGCTTTGATTTCAAATGTGCTGTTTTAGCATAGATGTAGTATTTCCTTACTCACATGCTTCCCCCACTAACTGCATGAAGCAGTGCTGTTTTCCCCTGATGGTCCACAACGTGCAAGTCTGCCCCATGCTGCATCATTTTCTGCATGATGCTGATGTTACCATGTCTATTATAAGAAGGTCATAGTTAATTGGTTATGCATGCATACTTCCCATGCTATATGCTTCGGGTGCTAGGAATTTGTGCACTGAAAATATAATATTTTGTTATAGGCTAAAAACAACAACAACCAAAAAAATGGGTAAATCCGTCAGGAATGTGAACACTTTTTACCTGCAAGCAAAGTGAAAGGCGGTTTGCCCCGCATCACAGGGCACGTTTGGGTCAGCGCCGTTGTTCAGGAGCAGATCGGCTACCGGCCGGTTCCCATGAAGAGCAGCAAAGTGAAGAGGTGTGAAGCCACACCATCCTGAGGGGCAGATCCTGAACATCAGATTACACCATTCACCAGTAGAACATCTAGACCACGTGTATGCTCCTTCATAGGAGAACACGACGAATGCAGTAAGACTGCGGTTCACAGTACGCTTAAATATACTATAATACTATAAACAAATGCATACGTGTATAAACTAATAAACGCTGCCCTGTTTAAGACATGCTGCAGGACTTCTAACTGGAGAAACTAAGCTGAAGACACTGAGGAGAAGCGGCGTACAGGACCGACAGGGAGGCCGGTGACATCTCCGACTCTCCGGGGTGAGATGTGGATAAACACGCTCGGCGCTGTCGGTGGTTTACACGAGGCTTTCCGACAAACACAGCCCTCGTTTGTGAAGGACTCACCTCTTTGCTTTAGGAGTGTCCGGTCGTGGTGAAGTAGCTGCACTACCTGTTCAATGTCTCCCCTCTGAACCGCTTCAAATATCCCGTTTCTGGCAGCTGCCGCGTCGGGCGTCATCGCGCCCAGCAGCAACACACCCGCCGGCGCCTACACACACCTACAACACACTACTGCATGCATATTCTCAAAAATAGATATTTTTAAATCTCGTTTAATTCCTAGCCAAACATGCAACCAAGCTTTAAAAAGACAAGCTTGGTCTTTTTTTTTTTTTTTAACAGAACTCCGCCTCTAACATTTGATTGGGTTGAAATATACATGTGATAACAGGCAAAACGTATTCAAACTTCAAAATACAAGCAGAAAACGAAACAATAACAATAGCTCCATGTATATTTATCTATATCTTAATCGATCACCAACCATAAAAATAAATAGGTAGGAGAAGATGAAGAGCGTAGAGAAGCTCCTATAATGTATCCCCCCCCCCCACACACACTGCGGACATGTCCACACAGAATCACTCTTCATGAAGCTCTTATTGAACTGCGTCTTTTAACTGTTTTAATGGACACTAGAAGAAGGTGGCGATGCCGTATTTGAAATATCGCTCCTGTGTTCCCCACAGTATTGTCTGTAGGAGTAGTAGTAGGCCGATCGTTGATATGGTATATTTAATATAACAAGAATATTTTATACTAATAACAAGATAACTTTTCCTACTAGAATGGCGCAACAGTTATAAGCACTTATATATATGATATGATAATCATATATAATAGGGTGACCATATTTTTGTTCGGGAAAACCAGGACACTGTGTAAGTTGTCGAACGGGGGAGAGGGGGGGGGGGGGGCGAACGTAAGTTGTTGGTTCTCCGCCAGTTGAGTATGATGAGGCTCAACTGATGAGGCTCAGGGATTCCGTGTCATACAGCGCCGTGCTCAGGGTCCTAGTGCCTGTAGAATTAATGGCCCGATTAACGTAATTTAAAAACCAGGACATTTCCACAGTTTTAAAAAATATCCCGGGACGCCCGGGACAGGACGTGAAATACGGACATGTCCGGGAAATACGGACGTTTGGTCACCCTAATATATAATGATATATATGATATGATTTTGCAATTCCTCCATTCTTCCTTGATTAACCACACGATGTCACTACAGTTCAAAAAGTGGATTATAGTTTTATGTGCTTCAGCGTTAAGGGCACAGTTATGTATCCATCCAATCCTGTGTGTGTGTGTGTGTGTGTGTGTGTGTGTGTGTGTGTGTGTGTGTGTGTGTGTGTGTGTGTGTGTGAGAGAGTGAGAGAGAGTAAGAGTTGACAACATCAGGAATTAGGAACACGAAAATCACAAAAATCTCAAGAGATACCAAGGGCTGCAAAAGCAGTGGAAGGTGAAAGCCAAAGTGACCCCCAAGGTAACTGAAGCACTAGGGGCTGTGATCCCCGTACTGGGAGAATGGGTCCTGCAGATCTCAGGAACAACATCCAAAATGTCTGTCTAGAAGAGTGCAGTCCCGGGACCAGCTTAGATACAGTGCAGGACCCTCAATCCCCCTTCCATGCATGAACGTAAAATAGACCTGCAGGAGGTGTTTTAAAGGAAAGAGTTGGAATCAATTGTAGAAAACAAAAATACAAAAAAAAAAACTTTTTTTTAACTCCAGGAAGTGAATCACATGACCATGCACAGCTGATATAAACTGAGTTTCTCTTTGTGCAAAGTTCAGGCACCCACTACAGATTAGTCACTGGGTTACTGACGGATTGGAGGTAGTTCCCTAACAGGCGTGCTACAGCCGGCCCCGTACAGAGTGCTACGAGATGGAAGGAAAGAGCCTCACCTCAGCTGGACAGTGCCCAACCAAACCTGGGAGTAAATGGTGATGCCTCCCACCAAACAACAGGTTAGTGTCACATTACAGAAAGTCCTGTTAAACTCGCAGCAGCTCGGTGCATTTTAATGTGTATTATACGTTGAGAAACAGGGCTTTGTACTGCCTGTCATGAGGAACTCAGCTGGGTTGTGTTCGCTATGTGTTGTCATGGTTCACAAGTGTGGTCTTGTCCCGAGGTATGTGTGTTTTACACTGCCCTGCTGTGCCAGATAGTTTTACTCTAGCATGCAAGAATGCAACTAATGAAGCCATGATCTGTGTATGAGGAAGCTTGGGTGACTTTAAAACTTACGTACTTTCCCAGCACTTAACGCGGTTTTGTAACACAGTAATTCAGGAGGTAGTGCGTTTTGTGTCTGTTTGGATCACGTTCATGTAGGTGCTTTGGTGAATGTTTATTGCAGATGTAGTATTTTTCTAGGAACTGAATTATCCTTCCTTTGCCACAGTAAGCACACTCTTGACGTCACAAGATCTTATTAGTGTGTGATGTGAACAGCCGATTGTGAGCTGTGGGAGACATGAGGAGTTGTAAATTCCTCCAGTGCTTTGTTGGGCCCACTGAACTAATTGTTAGCTTGTGAAATGATAATTAACCAAGAAAGCTGTCTGCACTATCAGGTAGTGTAATAGAAATTTTGCATTGTGCCCTGTAGATGTTCTCTACAATTCAGAAGGGCGGTAGTTTATCCTCAAACAGGAACTGGATTAGGATTACAGAATAATGTTTCACATCCACTGGTTTTCTTATTTGTGCGGTGCAGCTTACATGAGGGTGTCATTTTATTGGTAAGTTGAATCTTGGTGGTTAGAGTGTTTGCCTCTCAGCACCAGGGTCTGGGGTTCATGTCCATACCTGGATGCAGTTTCCATGTTCCTCCCGTGTCTGTGTGGGATTCATGTAGGGGTTTCCAGTGTCTTCCTACAGTTCAAGAAGGTGACAGTTAGATCATTTGGATACTCTAAATTGTCCGGGTGTGAGTGTGTGTGAATGACACACGTGCAGTGATGGATGATGGGCCATCCTGGGTGGTGACCTCTCTCCCATATCCTGTGTCTGATGGAGCACTCCAAGGTGCTGTGGTTTCCTCGTTGATGATACACCAAGTGCTGTTCTCATTGTGGTGTATGTGTGTTGATTGTGCACAAAATATGAATTTGGATTGTAAAGTGTCCTTGCATATCAGAAAAACACTGACTATTGTGTAACTATTATTAATGTAATAATAATAACTATTAACAGTGTAACAGTATTAACAGTGTAACTTAATAATAATAATAATAATAATAAGCATTATAATAATAATCCTTTGACCCACTTTCTGAAGGAAACCAGTGGAGACATGGAGAGGATAAACAAGCAGAATGGCGCCTGTGGGGACATGGTGGAGGTTACAGAGCGGAAGGGAGACGGAGCAGACCCGGAGTCTGGGAGACAGGAAGGTCCTGCTGTGGGGCCGGACGGGACGTCGCTCCTAAGACAGCAGCTCCTGCAGTTGGGCAGGACATCAGCAGAAGAGCGAGAGCAGCAGCTGGAGCTGCTCCTGCCCCTGTTCATCCAGGTAATGCCCCAGAGGGACGGGGACAGGGACGGGGACAGGGACGGGGACAGGACGAGCTAGTGACGTAGCTAACCTGCGCTAGGGTGGCACGGTGATGGTAAATAGTTGTGCGACCCCTTTGTCATAGGAAATGACTGAAATCTTGGCATGAAAAGGTCTCAACAATAAGATCTCAATCTCTGTGTATTTACGTAAGTGGTGAGATCTACTGAAACATCCCCAAATCACAAAATAATGGACACAGTAAAGGACAAAACAACCTGAATCTTCCTGTAGGCCTGCACAGTAGTATTTTAAAATACTGAGGCATATGTTTGCAACCTGAATTGTGCAAAAATAGCCAGAACAATGAACTTTTTCTCACTCACACATATCCGTACACAATCATCAATGCTATTAGAAATGTGCCCGAAAAAAAGGACACCTGCCAGCCAATCAGAAATGTGTTTTTTATGAGACCATAGTGTGAACAGTGATTATTGTATGATGAGAGTATTTCACTTCCTCTGAGCTGAATGCAACATCCTTTATTCTCAAGGAGGGAAAACTGCATAATACCGAATGGTATTCAGTGGTTTTGTATTTCCTCTGTAGAATCCAGGGGCGAATTGCTTTGTGAATACCACCAATCTGACTTATAACTGATAAGTGTTAAGGTTTTCTATACATGTGTGTGGGAGTTTAATGTGTGACTGCATGACTAGTCTTGCATTTCAGCCAGGATTTGCAAACACGTAAAAAGCTGTAACATGTAGTCTAAGCTCCACTGAAAAAAAGAATCTTTGTCATAAGACAGTTGTGTAGAAGCTACCCATGCACTACTCATGCACTGATCTCACATATACAGAATAGAGAAATGAAACTTCCATCTGTGCTTTTGAAAGTGCAGTGAACATGTGGATGAATTTCATGTAATACCACAAAAGTCTGCTCTGCACAAATGACAGGTTCTGATACACAGAACAACCTCTTAAAACATTGTTTGCTATTTTTTTTTTTTTTTTACCATTTTGTCACTGAAACAAAGGCAGTACTGTTTACCATTTCTTGTACATTGACCAGTTCCTCAAAACAGCAAATTAACTTCCATATCTGTGCTCTTGAAGGTGTCTGAGAACAGCAGCGGCTCTGAGGACTGGGATGTGCAGGGTCTGGCCTCTCAGCTTGGACATTCACTGGTGTATCACATTCAGAAGAGAGTGGCAGAAAGACCTGCAGGTACCCTCTGCCCCCCCCCCCCCCCCCCCCACAACGGCTCCTAGTCAATCATGTGTTGGAGGATGTGGGCATGGGGCTTGAGAAATAAATGAGATTTAGGTGTTGGAATATTTTTAAGAGCTGCTTGCTTTTTTATTGAAGGTACTAAGCACAAATTTGTTTGTAGTGTTGTTAATCCCTGATCTTGCACAGTTAATCCAAGTTTGCAAAGCACTGTTGGGTGTGTTATTTAAATGTTTCGGTCGTGTTTATGGGTACTGAAGTAAACAGTACACACAAATCTGCATGTCTTTTTACATTTACAAAATTTACATTTTTCAAAATGCTGTCTCTAATCTTTATGTTTGCGTTTACTATAGAGGAAGCACGCCATGCGTTGGAGCAGTTCTTTCAACGATCGGAGCATGGCGGCAACACGGGCTGGCGACGGCTAAAGGCCACGTCTGTTCTGTCTGCTAGTGAAGCTGTGAGTGACACTACCGTTTGCAGCTACACTCACAACACGTTACTGGAAGCACTATTACACCACCACTCACTGGCCACTTCTTCAAAAAGGGTTTATAGGTTGCCACTTACTAATTGTATACCAGCTTTTGCTGTAGAAAATGTGCCAACAACTCTTGTCCCCACATCACTCTTTTCACCATTAATTTTTATTTGAGCAGTGAACGTTGCTGGTAGATCCGTCAAGCTGACCTGGTAGTAGTGACACTGTAGTGAGTTATTTTTAAAGTTTGACAAATGGAGTTACTTCCTATTCAGATACCACGACAAGTGGCTAATCATATGACTAGCTGCAATACCGCCCTCACACTATACCGCTTACACAATCTTGTCTTTGTTGGTAAGGATATTTTGGAGTTTTGTTGAATTTCAGTGAGGGAACTGTGGTAACTGCGCTGTGATTAAGTAAATTGTGTAAATCTTTTTCATTTAATGGATGAAATAAATTTCATAATGTGTAGAAATGTGCAGTACTGGTCAATGTACAAGAGATGGTAAACAGTACTGCCTTCGTGAGGGTGTGCTGATGGCCACACGGTGCTCTTCTGTGTGTATGTTACACTCAGCCTGGCGGGCATGAGCGTAGCTAGTTACGTAGCTAGTTACGTAGCTAGTTAAAGTTCTTGTCGTTACGTTTGGGGTTCTTGCAGGAGGTCTTTTTAAATTGCACACTTGTTAATTCAATCAAGAAAATGTTAAAAGAATGCAGAAATATTTCAGAAAAAAAGTTAATTGCTCAGGCAATAAAAATTTTCATCCACAAATAATTATTTGGCAGTGCGAAATAACGGTTTAAGAAGTGATTTAGTCTTACTTGGCTGCAGCTGTCCTTTAACCTTTAACCTTGATGTGAACCTGAAGTGTGAATGTGACCTCTGTTCACAGGGAATGACCGCTGCCATCGAGTCTGGACTGGCTTCAGCTTTAGTCAAGTGCCTGTATCTGTTTGTGACCTTGCCACCCCGCAAGGTCAAAGGTCAGGCGGAGGATGTAAAGTGCTCTTTCCAAGCCATATTTACTCAGGTAGGACACTCCTGATCATGCATTGACCTCAGGTTGTTGCGAAGTGGGCAGGTGTTCTGAAACGTCCCGGCTGTGCCGTGCGACCTCACAGGTGGTGCTACAGCTGTGTAGGCAACGGAGCTTCGTGGAGGAGCTGGTGGAGACGCAGGAGCTGCAGTGTTTGATCATCGCCCTCACCTCCCTCTGGGACCAGTGTAGCCCCACGTGGAGGAGGCAGGCCTCACGTGTGCTCAGGGCTGTGTCAGCAGCACAGCTTCCTAACACTGTCCCAGCACTGCAAGGTCAGGGCTCACACCTGCACACACATACACACAATCACGCCAGTCGCCGAGACCTGTTCTTAATGTACTGCTGTGTTGATCCAGTTAGTTAAGTGATCCAGAGTGTTAAGCAGTCTACATGCACTATCATGTAAAAGATCTGGTCACGTCCTAGCTCTTTGTGTTTATAACTATGTTATGTGTACATCCATAACATTGCAGTACAACAGTACGGGCAGTAGTGTTATTAGATCAGATTAGATTTCTGAAGAGGTAAATGGTTTATGGCAGCTTTTATCGAAAGAGTATTAGCAAGATGTTTGTTTTTTCATTTGGATAGTTATGTAAATGTGACTTCAGCTTGTGATATGTGCTCATTTAAGTAGCTCCTGCAGTCACCTGGTAGTGCAGGTAAGCCCATGGTTCCATGATGGTCAGGTGAAGTTCCCAGGGAGCACATATACTGGTCATACTGGTAAAGATGAAGGCTGCCCTGGATATGAGTGTCTGCCAAATGCTGTTAATGTAAATATAGTCATCAGTGGTCCCGTCAATCTCGTTGGCTTTTTCATGATTCCACCGTAATTCACTTGACTGTTCCAGACCTCTGATTATGTGATTAAGTGTGTGGTCACATATTCTTCTAGGACAGGATCTGTATTGGACATGATCTTATTAGGAATGGCTAATTTGATAGTTTAAATAGGAACATCACATCATGCTCTAATGACATTGGCTGCTTGGACAGAATCATGGGGTATCGTGGAAAACAGTGGGGCAGAAACTGAATAAACATGGCGAAAGTGAACAACATCATATATACACTTTGTACACGTATTATTTAAACTGCCATTCCCTTGTCCTCTCCGTAGCAAAGAACGTTATGAAGCTCTGCATCCAAAATATGCTGAAACTGAACGATCAGGTCCCTGGGCCCGTCCTAGCGGAGGTGGCAGTCAGTGTATTCAGCTTTGTGAAGGACTCCTATCCACACAGCTCTGCTCTTCTTGAGGAGTTTGAGAACAACGATGGCTACACTGTCCTCCAGCTCATCATGACACGGTACGTCTCCACACGCTCAGAAGACGCAGCAGAAAATACACACATACGTCGAAGCGTGAAGGTAGTCACCGCTCCCAGTGAATTCTCTTGGGATTAGCGTGTCCGCTGAGACTTTTCCCTCCTCCTCTCTCCCTCTGACCTTTCTTTTCCAGTTCCTCTACATTCCAGGGTGTTTAATAATGAAGGCTGCCGTAATGAGATCAGTAGTAAATTAAGCTCTGTGTCATTAGGGATTGTGTTTGCTCTCTCTCTCACTCTCCGTGCTTCGGCACCTGTTCACAGAGAGGTCACCACGGGGTCACACCTCCCACATCCCGCCCTGTTTATTTACATAGCCTAATTATACCGAGGACCTTTCACTCCTGACTGAACATTAACTACAGGGCCCCGACACCTTTACTAAGAGAAGTGTTCCTCTTCAGCAGTTGCAGTGTTTGCAGATTTCAACAGGCTTTTCAATGGCAATGACCAAATGACTTGTACGTTTGTCTTTTTTAAGGTCCATGGCTGCCTGAACACATTGTTTTCTAACTACTCATTTACAAGTCGAAACATTTAGCAGCTCCCACATAAGTATCAGATGGCATGTGCAAGTATCAGATGAGATGTGCAAAGCCATTTGTGGCAGAGATGTGCAAAGCTGTTTGATTGTTTTGGGGGTTTTTTTTTGTTTTTAGTTGTGAGGAGGAAACGGTGGAGGAACATTTCGCCCCTGTGGAAGACCTACTGGGCCTCCTCGCCTCATTCACGTTGTTTGGCAAGGCAGAGCTAAAGGTGGTTCTGTGTGTGACCAATCCACAGCCACCGGGCTTCAAGTTCGATCCCCCCCTGTCCAAAGGTAAGAGCCCGGCACGGACACCAAGCTATGAGCTGCACCCCCCCCCCCTCCCAACTCCCCCCCCCCCCCCCCCCCACCCCACCACCTCCTGTTAACAACAAGGCAAAGGCAATTATGTCCAAGATGATGAAGTGTAGCCCTCATCGCTAACCCACTTAAGATGCCCTGCATCCGTTCTCCTGATCCGTACCACAGTCCACCATTTATCACCAGGCAGAGCACCTCACTCTTGAGAGAAGGAAACACAGCCTTTTTCCTAGCGTGATTCCATTTGGCCCTGATGTGATTTTAATTAAGGGTGAAATTCAATCGTATTAACCTCCAATTATATATTTATTTCCTCTAAACATCGGTGCATTTTTGTCCAGGGAGCCAACCATTCTTTTTTTAATGCTTGACAGGGTTTTATACACATTTGATTGTGGATATAATGTTTGTTCATACTTATTCATGCTTGAATAACAGTTTCAATCCATCTGTAGGCGAGAAACTTAATTTAAATGTGTTTCACCAAGTATATGGGCAGCCAGGTATTTGCAAAGTCATGGTGCTTTCTGACTTTACCAGATTTAATATATTTAACATGGTTGGGGGAAAAAAGACAACATGTTAATACATGACGCTTTGTGCTGTATCCACTAAGTTTCAGATAGAAAAAGGGCGATTCCAGCTGTTTCCCTCAGGCTTGTTATTGTCAGATATAAGAACCGAGTTCTTCCCCAGGCTCCACAGTGAAGAACCTCAAAGCTTTCCAGATCATCCAGTCCTCGTTCCTGCGATCGGGCAGCGCTCTGATCTGTGGTCAGATCTTGCGCACGGTGCAGACCATCTGGTCGTGGGACAAGGCCAACTTCTTCCTGTTGGAGTGGACCCTGCAGTCGCTGGCCCGGCTGGCCGAGTGCGTGTGGCAGAAGCCGGCGAGCGTGCACGGCCTGTTCTTCCAGCTGCTGGAGACCGTGGTCCTGCGTCTCTCCTACATCCCCCACGACGTGCTGAGGAAGGTGCAGGTGGTGCTGAAGGAGGGCCAGTCGCCGGCGTTCAGCGAGGCGGCGCTACGCTGCCTCCATCGCCTGGTGGACCTGAACGGCCTGCTGGCCGACGTGCTGAGCGACGGGGGCCTGATGGAGCTGCTCCTCCTGGAGCTGCGGAGGAGGGCCAAGATACTGAGGAAGGCCGGAGTTACGGGTGAGGCCCCCCGCACGCTCGCTACCCTGTGCCTTTTCGGTTCACGCGTGGAGGGTGTGGAAACCCTGGACGCTGAACGGAGGTTTTCCTTGTGCACAGGGAAGACGGAGCTGAGGGTGGAGGACTGCGAGAGGCAACTCACCACCAACATGTTAAATGTGGTTGCCGCACTGTCATTGAGATCCATCAAAAACACAGGTATGGTGAAGTTACTGTCATGTTAACGTCTCCCGGACTATTTAACTCTGCGCAGGCAGAACTTTTTAAACGCAACAGCTAATGACGTACGCTCTCTCTCACGACTGCGTCAGTATGCATAAGGGACTTGGGGATGATTCCCTATATAAAGATCTTCCTGGATGACGAGCAGTTCCGTGGTCCAGCTCTGTGCGTGCTGGAGCAGCTGGCCCAGATGAACCCGGAGATGTTCATGAGCACAGCCGTGGGAGTGCTCTGCTCGTCCACCGAGACGGAGCTCCTGCTCAAACGTGACCTGCTGCAGGTACGGATCCTGTTCCTTCACCTTCTACTGCTTCTGGACTCTTCTGTAGACCTTCATGGTCTTGGAAGATGTTCTGGTTCTTGTTCTGTGGCCATGAGCTTCATCTCCTTTATCCCATTGTCTCTCTTCCTTTCCTCTCACGTGCACACACGTGTATTAAGAGGCAGCAGAGTAGGGAGTGGTTGTGTGGTGGGGAGTGGTTGTGTGGTGAATCCAGCCCCAGTCTTTGTTGGGGGCTACTGTCAGATTCAGGTTTTATATTTTAATTTTAACAAATTGTAACAATTTTAGCGCATAATAAGTGTGTGAATTTATTATCCTAGCCTTTGGGAGCCTGATTACATTATAGACAAATTCAGATTGATTTGCTAATATACAATTAGCTGTTATCTCAGGCTCGATTTGATTAGGATCACAGTCTGGTGGTGTGACACACCGAAAATTATGAGCAATATCAGATCGGTGGATGTGAAAGAAATCTAATTTTACGTAACCAAATTAGCCAGTTACTGTACATGTCCATTTTTTAGGATCAAGCACAACAATACTAACTTGCAGACTATTAAAGTGTAATTGGGTTAAAGCAGGTAGCAATTGCATTCAACCAGACCACTGTGTGAAATGTGTCAAAGCTATTCTGATTACTTCTATTGGTCCTAATTAGTTTTGAGCGTCATATTATGACACATTAGCTCTTTGATGTATTAGTATGGTAAAATGGCTAAACCAATAAAGGCTAAACCAGTTTCTGCTAAGCCCTGTGAAACTGGATCCCCACTTAACAGCCTCCTGCCTTTTTTAGAGTGATGTATCATTTAACACATCTCAGTTTTGGCCATTAACTGTCTTGGAGAGACCTTAAAGTAATTAAACTAATTGTGATATTGATGATCACGCAGAGCAAGAGTATTCCACGAGCTTGAGCAAATCCATACTTTGTATTGATCCCTTTCTACGTCTCCCGTGCTCAGTCTATCCTGAGAGTGCTGGACAACCCGACCAGCTTGAACGCTTTCCGCACGGCATGTGGCTTCAACGCCCTGCTCTCCATGGTGGTGGACATGGAGGGTGCGTTGCTGGAGCAGCCGGCGGGCGTGTGGGCCTCCGTCGCCTGCCGGGACCTCATGGACCTGCTTCTGCTCGCCCTGCACACGGTTGCCCTGGCCGTGCACCTCAATCCCATCAACGCTCACTTCTTCCACGCCGAGGGCCAGTACGAGCGGCTGGCCGATGCTCTGCTCAGGCTGGGCTGCTTCCGCGGTGGGCCCCTGGCGGAGGACGACGCGGCCGCCGATCACAGGAGCTTCCAGCAGTTTGTGGAGGTGGCCGAGGGTCCGGGACTTCCCGCTCCGCTGCAGAACTGCGTCAGATTGCTGAGCTTCCTGGAGCGGTTTGCCACGGGCGTCTGCACGGCCGCAGACCCGTACCCCGGGCTTCAGGAGGTCGGGCAGAGACGGGAGACTGTCTCCAGCCACAGCTCCGGCGAGGAACTCGTCCAGGAGGACTTCCAGGGCCGGGTCAGGAACGAGGCACTCAGTCTGTCGTCTGTCTCTACAGAGTCGGGGAGGTGGGTGTGTTGGTGACTTACATGATGTACACAGCAGGGTCTCGCCACTTACACTTTTACCCCACTGGAGTTGTGGTTTGAATCCCAGACAGGACACCGTGACTGTGTGTGAAGTGTAATGGCACATAGCTTCTGTCCCTACAAGTCACTGAGGGGTTCTCCTACGATCTCCTCCACTACACCTGCCTTAAAAGAAAACAATGGCCATATTTGTGTGTAAATAAAGTTGGCCACAGTGTTTCTAGAGACTACAGTGGCACAGAAGAACCATTAAATGAGGGTTGATTTGGCAGTCATGTTGACGACAATTTTAGATTTGGGATTATTTATCAAAGTGGAAGACTTGATGAGAGGTTCCTCTGTGCTCAGGCTCTCCTGTGATCCTGTGATATTGCACCCTGGGGGAATTAAGATCATCATGACTCTACTTACCCACATCTACTGCCCTGGTGACCCTCAGGTTAGTAATAATCTGAGGTTAATTTTTACTCAAATACTTAGGAAACTTGTAATCCCGTCCCTAGATTGAACAAGTTTGTGAGCTATTGTGCACTTGTTATAGTGTTATTTGTGATGCACATTAATAATTAAAACACAATAAAATAATGCAACTAAAATAACTGATTATCAAGTGCTGCTTATAATTTAAAGCATTGTTGATTTAATTGGCCATGAATGGCATTGATGTAAGAAAATATAAACATACACTGAGGAGACACGTGCACATTGGCCTCTCCTACGCAGCACGGTAACGCAGACGCCGTCTCGCTGTGTTCGCGCTCTTCCCTGTCTAGTTGTCTGCCGAGCTGCAGTTAGCCGTGGCCCATCACGTGCAGTCCATGGTGAAGTCGGAGCAGAACAGGCAGATCATGTGCGAGTCCGGCCTGCTGGCCACACTGCTGAGGAACTGTGGGACCATCCTGAACAGCAGCACCCTCTCGCTGCACCTGCCGGTGGTGCGGGTTCTGGAGAAGCTCGCCTCCCAGTCCATAGACCACAAGTTCCTGAGGTGAGCTTCAGGCAGGGCAGATGTGCTTGTGTGATGTGCAGAGTATCTACAGCTTCACACGCTCACGTATTCCATACCGTTTGTGGACTTTGTATTAATGTTTGCGGATTGTTTTTTCTTTCAGACACTTTCTGTGTTTAGGGGATCCTTTTAGATGCGGGACTGAGAAATGTGACCCCACGGCCGAGTCTGAGGCAGCGACATTATACCAGAGTCCTCTCACTAATGGTACAGGTACACACCTGTGGGCAGTCATGGCCTGGTGGTTAGGGAACTGATCTTGTGACCGGAGGGTCGTGGGTTCGATTCCCAGACCTGAGGCCTTGACTGAGGTGCCCCTGAGAAAGGCCCTTAACCCTCAATTGCTCACTTGTATAAAAATGTAAGTCGCTCTGGATAAGGGCGTCTGCCAAATGCCATAAATGTAAATGTACACACGCTCTTCCTTTTTCTGCTTTCTGGTTTTGAATCTCTTTTAATCTGCAGTTTGTGACTAGCATCTCTTTTTGTTGAACGTTTACTTCTTTAAGGTCACTGTGGAGATCTGGCAAAAGATCTTGCAGATGGTGATACAAAAGTCTCCAAGAAGCCTTTAAAGAGGAGTTTCAGCTTACTGAAGACGTCCTCGGCTGGCGGCGTGCCCGTACCCCTCCACCGCATCATTAGCCTCGTCTCGCTGACTTCACCCCGCAGCCTGCGGCCACACAAACTGTCTGTCTCCCCGTCCTTTGTGGAGTTTGACATGACTGACAGTGGATACGGGTGAGTTCCAGCATCCTGAAAGCTGACACCAGAGGTTCTGTGGAAATTCTGTTAACCTGCTCATCCCTGACTAACTAAAGCCATCTGAAGCCTAACAAATATGTCTGCCACATGAAAACACATAATGATATAGCAATTGAAATGAATTCTGTACACTATTACAGAAAACTAATTGTTAATTACGGCAACTAGTATAACCAGCCTTGCAAAATCATGCATTAAATGGGTCAAATGCTCATTATCTGGTAAATGTACAGTGATCCTGATATTGTAATTGTACGGGTTCATGCATCCTTCTATTATGTATTTTCAGGTGTCTCTTTCTGCCGTCTCTTGCAACAGTAAAAGGAGTCAGTGCAGACACCATCCCAACTGGAGGCATTGGCAGTGGTGAGAAACCGTCGTGAACCGCAGAGATTTGACGACAGAATAAAACAGAAACAGGCCTGATTGTAGAATGTGGCCTGACGTCATACGCTCGATGTGATGATGTCGTCCTCCTCTTCCTCCATTCCGCTCAGACTGCCGAGGCTTCCCGCCCAGCGCTGGCCTGTCGTTCTCCTGCTGGCTCCTGATTGGCAGGTTCAGCTCCGCCTGCGACGGCCACCCTGTGCGCCTGCTCACTGTAGTCCGTCACATGTCTCGTGCCGAGCAGCAGTTCAGCTGCCTGTCTGTGGGCGTCTCCGCCTCCGACGGCTGTCTGGTGATCTCCACCGAGGAGGAGGCCTACCAGTTCTTAGGTGACGACTCTACCGCGACCTCTTTTATTAACACGGGAGTGGAGCGGAGTGATTATTACGGATGGCACTTTTCTTCTTTGTATGGGCCTGAAATGTCAAGCCACTACTTATCATATAGTAGGCGATGTCTAATTCTCTCTGTTGAAGTTGTGGTTTAGAGTAGTTTAATGACATGCTGTGTTTGGCCTGTAGACATGATGGAGCCGGAGGTTAATACAGCCGCCTCCCTGCCCGTTACGGTGCGCTTTACGTGCTCCAGAATACTCATTCCAGGCCAGTGGCATCACCTGACTGTTTCTATGGCCAAAGGCATCAAAAAGAGTTGCACAGTAACCGCTTATTTGAACGGAGAGGTGATTGGGACATCAAAGGTTGGTATGAGTGTGATGCTTTCATCTGAGCTTAGGATCGCACAGCAGTCCTGTACATCTCAACACACCACATCTCTCTTTATCAGATGAGATATATTCAGCCATTCCCAGGGCGTTGTGGGGCAATGGATCCGTCAGCAGTCATTGACGTTTGTGGGATTATTGGCACCCCCCATATATGGAAACAGCGTGCGGCTCTGATCTGGCGGGTCGGGCCCACATACCTTTTTGAAGAGGTGCTGAGCTCTGATTCTGTAGACATCATATATGCTCAGGGTACCAAGTACCTGGGCAACTATCTTGCAGTTGATGCTCAAGGTGGGTAAAGCACAACGCTGAAAGCTTCTGTCTGCTTTACTTGAAAATTACCTTCAGAAAACTTACCTCACGATAGCTGCCAGACTTTTACCCCACCGTAGCTGCCACTATATGCTACCTTTGTAACATGGACTATGTCATACAGTGGCATATATGGTTATGATCATTTTGATGTAACATCTGTGTTCTCCAGTGAGGTTAGTTTGCCCAGAGAGGATCTCCTTTGGCATAAACCCAGCTGTAGCCACCGTCACTACGATAGCAGAGATCAGAGATGAGTTCAACGAGGTGGACTGCCGTCTGATCGCCAAAGAGGTGCACCACTTTTGTCACTCCTGGATTAGTTTAACACGATACGTAATGTGTTGGCGTGGCATGAGGGTTATCTGTCCGTGACACAGAAGAAGAAGTTTGAGATATGCTTATGTTTACTCATAGATGGGTATCACGTCACGCGACAATTCCACTCCTGTGTTTTTGGCCCGAAATATTAGTCAGCAACTAAGTGGAACTGCTCGGACCATTGGGGCCGCCCTGATTGGTCATTTTGGTAAACACAGAAATTTTTATTACTACTTTACCTACATCATAATGAAATAATACATATGCATACATACATACATAAACGATTCTTCCTTTGTGACCTTATTTGCTTGCCGTTGAAACCGAGCGTGTGTGTCTGCTGTGCCTGATCTCACAGGAGTGAGAACGTTTATGTCCGTCAGTGCGGCCACTAGTTTCCAGTACATTGGTGGAGCTGCGGTAGTGCTCAGCCTGATCGCCATGGCGTCCGATGACAACTCTCTCTATGCGTCCGTCAAAGTTCTGCTGTCGGTTTTGGACGCCAACCCGGTAATGAGACAAGAGATGACCCGCATCAACGGCTATAAGGTGCGGTAGGTGCTGCGTGAGGGGAGGTTAATTCTGCTCCGAAACGCTTGCGCGAGCCTTTGGTAGAGCAGACGAGTGTAGTGACTGGGTCTCTCCTGCAGCTCCTAGCCTTCCTTCTGAAGATGAAGTCTCAACTGGTCACCAGAAGAACCTTCCAGCTCATTCTGGCCATAGTGGGTATAATGGAGCTGGGAACAAGCCACGCCCATGACCCCACTGCCCTGCAGGACCTCCTCTGTGACTTTGAGGTACCTTTTGTGTTTATCTGTAAAACTACACGAATAATGTTCCTTTATATGTAAATGTAACTTTCATTCATTCATTTTCCAGTGTATTTGCTTATTGTTACTGTATTGTGATGCAATGCACTATAACCTGACCCATTTGTGTCTTCTTTCATTTCTTTCATCGCAGGTCTGGCAGAAGACTCCAGAAAGTCTTGATATATCAGTTTTAAGTCATTTCGCTGATATGCTGAAATCATCAAGGTACTTGACACTAATATCTGCAGTCATTGGATATGGACGTTTCAGTGGGTCTTGTGTAAACATGCATTTGATATTTTATTTAATTTTTTAAGGCAATTTCACTTCCTCTGTTCATTCATGCATGATCTGTTTACAGGAAACCTGGTCTAGATCTCTGCTAGGGCCTTTTTGACATGTAAATGCATCACATGACATGCTGATCTTTTCCAGCGGAGACCCAAGGAACGCCGAGGCCATGCACAGTCTGGGCCTGATGACCAAGCTGCTCTTCCTGCTGCACGATCCGGCCGTCACGCACAGAAAAGTCACTCTCATCTGCACCATCCTCAGATGCCTGCTGCAAGGACATTTCAGCACCGAAGACATACGCAGGCATGGACTCCCTCATCTGTTCATAATGAAGACATGCTGATTCAGACCGCCGGTTCTGTTTCACTGGTTATGCTTATGGATCTCAGATGCTTTTTGTTAAATTGTATCTTGACTCTGGACCATGTGTGTCTTAAGTCTTGAATTCTATCTGTTAACACTGAATATGTGCTTTAATTTTTATGCAGATATGTCTTGTTTCTCTGAATTGTGTGTCAGTATTACAGTGGTTACCGCAGTTACAGCAAGTGTAGACGGCTAAATTCTGAAGTCAGGAACTGGTGCTGTGTGTTTTGTGTTTGTTCATCCAGGCTCGGACTGTTCCTAATTCATACACTGTTGCATCCATCCGTCAATGAGAACATGACCTTTCCTGGTCTCGTTTCTGTCCATCAGTCTCAAGGTAAATAAATACCACTTAAGTACATCTCAAATCCATTTATGATTTTACATTCAAAAGAATACGGTCCTCAGCGCTGAACATGTTGCTTCGGAGACGTGATTAACGATGACTGAAGCTTTGCCTGAACTTCTGTCTAGCCTTGAGCCAAACACCTGCAAGAACTCTCTGGATCAGAAACCAGCTGCTTGAGGTGCTGTCCGCCCTAATCATCTCTGACACTCCTCTACCTAACAAGTGAGTCTGACACACAGGGGATTGGTTAATGCGATTTTCAAAGTATAATTTTAAGTAACGCGGTGTGATTCTCTAACACTCGTATGTTTCTTGAATGGCAGCACCCAGGAAGAAGTGTTCTTCACGCTGGGGTCAGATTGGTTCCTCCTCTTCTTACAGGGCCAGACGCACACCAGCACAGTACTGTTGGTTCTTAGGCTGTTCATCCATTTTCTGTCCAATACGAGCATACTGGCTAAATTTAAGGAAGGCGTGTCACCAGGAACACTATTGGAAAACATGGAGATGCCACTTGGAATCATAGGTACAGGTTTTCAATGTGAATGTAAATAATGGACCTCATGCCTGGCAAAAGGGTGTAGTCACGCCATTGTGTTTCACGGCCCTATGTAGAATTCAGTGAGTCTGTTTGGCAACCACAGAAAAACATGATGCATTTAGAAATGTCCTTTCACTCTTTCTTAACTTGTTACCATTTGCCCAGGTAACCTGGAGACACGCTCCTGGTCTTCTGAATGTTTGACCTGCACGTGTCCGGGCTTTGCTGTGCTGCCCAGACTGCTACTCAGACATGTCGGCCTTCCGCAGATATACGGGGCTTTCGCCGCACTCCTGTTAGGAAAAGCAGAGCTCCCCATGACTGAAGGACAGGTAACTTTGGGACTGAGGCAGCTGTGATGAAAATTAATGTTTGAGAGTAGCTCGAAAAATCACATTTAATTTGATTAATTTAAACTGGTGCTTCTCTGTTTTGACTATAGGTGGATATTGACAGCTTGCTCCAGGGTGTGATTGACAGCTCCACTAATGAGAAAAGAGTTCAGCTCTGCATTGAGGCAGCGTGTGTCCTCATAGAACTCGTCAAGATGATCATTTGCAAGGTTAGAAAGGTCAGAAGGTTGACCAAATATTATCAGAAGGTTGAACAAATATTGACCAAATATCGCGCGGCTACGCTCCGGCTTTAGCTAAACAGTTGGGCTTTCATTTCTTAAAAAAAAAAGCCTGTAACAGGAAGTGAAGACAGCTGGGAAGTCCACTACCCCGGCAGTGTGATGCAGTTCCTCTGCCTGGTCCACAGCCTCTTTCCCCGAGATCCGCTGTGGGCGTCTTCTGACTTCCTCAGCTGTTTGTCCAGTGCAGTTTTCCCCTCTGAAGACCCTGAGGTGACCTTTATATTCTTGTTCAATGAAAAAAAAAAAAACATTAATGTTGCGCTCTGAATTAAGAGCTGTGTGTTTGTCCCTTATGGGTTTCTGTTCTAGAGCCCGGCAGGTCTCCAGGGTAACGGAGAGGGTGTGGCTGAGGGGGAGTCCCCAGGGCCCCGCCTCTCTCACCCTGCACGCAAGCAGGTGTGTGACTTCATTCGCATCCTGCTGATGGACAGCCTGATAAACATCCCTGCCCGCCACCAGCATCACCCCTTCATCCAGCTGCTGGAGGTGAGGGCAGACAGTGCCATCAGCTGCCTAACGTGTAGTCAAGTATTCTAGTGGTAAACAAAGCAGAATTATTATATTCACTGTAAGTTCTGTGTTCGTAGAGGAGTTCACCTGTTCAGATGTATTCATGGCCAGATCATTGTATTTTCACATTTGTAGCAGTGTAATAATTTTTTCTAGTTGCCTAGCCCAGCGTATAAAATCTTTTCTCCATAAGGTGCCACTGTTTGCCCAGTTTTGAGGGACTGTTTCTCTCTGGCCGGCTCCAGGCTTTGCCGATTCAGCTAACATGAAATGCGTGTGTGTAGTGGGTATAGATTTAGCGTATGGTGTGGTGAAACGGTAAATGTCGCACATGTTTTAGTGCTGCTCTCGTGTGTCTTCAGTTCTCCCCCGAGGACGTGTGTCAGGAGCAGAAGCAGAGCTTTCAGAGTGAGCTGCTGGAGTTTCTGATGGACATTATTCACATTACTGGGCAGGAGGAGGGTCAGTCTACCCATGTGGCAAGAGATGGTAAAGACCTCTGCAAAAACTACCAGGCACTCAGATGGCTTCAGTGCACCACTCTCATAAATAATGAACTCAATTCAGTTCATTCTTGACATGTTGGACATTACTGATTGCACCATTGTTTATATCGCTGTTGCATCACTCTTTAAACGATAACACTTCTGCACATTATGTGTAATGTCTGTGAATTGTTGTATTGTTGTATATTGATATTGAATTATATTAATTCATTTGAAAATAACAAACTAATGTACTTTTAGTTTTTGTACAAACTCTTCTTTATTTTCCAGTCATAACTTCTAAATGTTCTAATCAGTGTAAATAGTTCTGGCCCTAGTTTTGTTTGTCTTTTAAACCTTTCCATGAACACTAGTTCAAAATCAATAGGCCTCTTTGTTTTGATTTTACTTCCAGATGCTCACAAGTCCAGATCTGATGGCAAGGTCGCCATCCTGATTGAGAACGTTGCCTTCTTCAGTAAGATGCTGGTGGAGAAGCTCTACACCGGCATGTTTGTGGTGGATCCTGAAAACCTTCTGGTGTTTGTAGCTGAGCAGATAGCTCTGGTGCGCATGTGTGGTCCGACAGTGCCGTGACCTCTGGGGTCTTTCTGAGCCTGCGTAATGCTTCAGCGGTGGATCTCTGTGTCTCTTGCAGGCGATGGCGAGGGGTCAAACCCAGAGGGAGGTGACTGTCAGCGTCCTCTACAAGAGCCTGAACAAGGCCCTGCTGTACTTCCTGTCGCGGCCACGCCAGTCGCCCGCCGAGCAGCAGCTCATCCTCAGGACCCTGCACGTCCTGGAGCAGCACTGGGACGTCATCATGGCCACCTACAACGCCAGCGTTTTGTTCACCAGCTGCCTGCTGCACTGCCTGCTCCTCATACGCTCGGGAAGGTACCCGCGCTGATCCCAACGCCCGCCCCAACGCCCGCCCCAACGCCCAACACGGTCGCCAACGCCACTCTGTTGTGCTGTTTCATCCCCCAGCTTTCCCGAGGGCTTCGGCTGCGAAATGCACAAGAAGCCGACCAGGAAGATCTGGCGTAACCTCTTCATGCCCAAGAACAGTCGCGTGACGGTCCTTCTCGACGTTCCTGACTCGGCCGAGGGTGAGGGCGTGGGCCTGCAAAACAGAAGCTCAGCCTCCGAATGAGCTTTTGTGCTGAAATCTTGCCTCTGCGGTGTGTGTGTGTGTGTGTGTGTGTGTGCAGTGGAGTCAGAGTTGATGAGCCTCGTGGAGAGCACATGGAGTAAGATCATGCTTGAGAGGAGGCAGGGGCTGGAGGAGGCCTATAAGATCGACCTGTCTGCCAAGCAGGCCGGCCGGGAGGTCGCCGTCTCCATGACTGACGTCAGCCCCCTGTGGGAAGAGACTGCAGTCAAAGCTTGGCAGAGTTTCATAGGTCTGTCTCCCCCTCTGTTATGTCTGTTTCTGTGTGTATCTACATATACGGTGACCTGTGGAACCTTTGCTTCACTACTCCATGCTTCACTATATGCTTCACTACTCCATGTTTGTGCATGTGGTTTTGTTTTATATGTCGTTTTCATTTAAGATAAGGAAGTGGACGTATCTTGCTTATTTCTGACATGAAAAAAAAGCAACAAAAAAAAAAACGCAGTGTACCGTACCCAGCAGAGCAGAGGAAGGGCGACTGAGACGGACTTACTTTAGTCAGTGTCTTCTCAGACTCTCAGAAGAAGAAGCTTCCTCCTGGACAGCGCAAGACGAGTCTTCTCAGCGTCGCCCAGCGCTCCTCACACAGGAAGCTCAGAAAGGATTCGGGATCCAACACGGAGGTAGGAGAGTCCGGTCTGTTGCTCTGATAGAATCTTAACATTGCTGGTTCAGCGGTTACGGTCAGCTCGGGCCCTCTCGTGGTCCCTGGGGGAAGTGGGTTGTGTAGTGAGGTGGGGCCCTTTCACAGGTGTTTGTCCTGGCCACTGTTGCCATACCTTTTCCCAAAGTCGGCACGCCCAGCGGTCCGACCTACCCTGTGGCACTGTCTCGATCCGTCTTCTAAATCAATTTGGATCATTACAGCTGAGTACACCTCAGTGGGCAATGTAATTGATATTTGTTCATTTTTTTTCCACGGGAACACTCGGTAGAACATTGCGTTTGTTGGTGAAGGTTAAAGACACCGTTATTGTTGTTTTTCCCCCCTGAAACTCGGCCCACATCATTAGTTCCCACCGTTGAAGACGTCGCCATCTGGAAAAGGATGCACAGAGATATTACTCAGGCACGAGGCATGAAATTACCGTTTCTGTGCAACTGCTGTTGTCTCTGTCTCGGCCTCAAAAACAGGGGGCGGTAATTATAGGGAGACACAATATGATGAAAACATTATTCATTTTGTGTTATTCTTTATCATATCAACTCTTGACAGCCTATCAACCGGTTTGATGAATTGTTTCTCAAAAAAAAAAAAATGGTAGTCGAAAAATTTGGTGAGGAAGTCATGAGAAAAATTCTATTTTCTGTGTGTCATCCTAGTATTAAAAGAAGAAAAGTTACATAAAGTGATATGATCTTCCTTGTATTCGGAATTGCATTTTTTATGATTTGGTAGCAGCTATTACCAAGTGTTTTTGACAGTTTTATAACAGATTTTAATAAAACATTTTCAACTTTTGAATTAGTATCCAGATGTGATGTAAATTGTAAAAGTGAACAAAACATAGTCATTAGTATAACTAGTGGGTTTTTTTTTTTTTTTTTTTTTTTTTTTTTGAAGGGGGGGGGGGGTTTACACTTATTTACATTTATTCCTTCATATTTACTTCCATCACTTCAAACCCTAGAATGTGCCAGTGACATGGCCATCCATAGTCCAGTATTATATAGTAATACAGTTATATGATAGTGGTCTGGTGGTACTTTTCTCTGGATTCATTTCAGAATTATACTGTCGATATAATTATATTTTTATCTTCCTAACAGAAAGATAATTAACATGGGTAATGATCAAGTTAAGTTTATTACACATTCACCAATGGCTCAGAATGAAGTTGACATTATGTTATGTTATCATCATAGGTAGTGTTTTCTCTAGAAAGTAATTAAAATGTAAATCAGTGGGATGATGATTGCAGAAGGGCTGCTGTTTAGTGTGGCACGTTTAAGAGGCCAATGATTTCTCCTGTTTGGTAAATAGGGTAATTAATGCTATATATTACTTATGATTCTCTAAATAAAGGAATGAGATTAGGAGATGATTCAGTGTTTATCTGTGGAGAAGGGGCTGTAATCGCTTCTGTGAATTCCTTTTTCGTTCACCTCCTAATCCTCATACCCATTCAGAAAGCACAAATGCATCATTTTCTTTTCTTTCTAGTTTTGTGACTAGCGTTGTGAATCGTCTAAAAGTTTGAGAGAGTTTTAATGATCCCCCGTAGTGCTTTTTACAGAACTGCTCAGATATTTGCTTAATTTACTGTGATGTAATGAACAAACTATTCCAGTGACTTGTGAATCTTGCAAGTCAGTTCAACTCGGGTGTTTTTATATAGCACATTTTATAACATTATCACAGAATAACTTTACAGACATCCAGTGACCACAGCAAGAAAAAAACTCAGCTAAGAGCATGAGGAAGAGTCCATCAGAGGAACCGAGACTCAAAGGGGAACCTGTCCTCTGCTGGTTGCCACCAGTGCGTAGCCCACCAGCACAATAGAAACAAAACAAGCAGTAAAGGACAAAACAAACAGTATAATCAGAATAAGCATATCTACTCTGGATTCCTTGAAATCCTAGTCTGGTTTTGCGTCTAAAACTCATGTTGCCCAGGAACAACTTAGGAACAGTTTCCCAATATTCAAGCTAGTAGATTGTGTTCAGCCTAGAGCCTTCAGAATATTCTTAGAGGGGAGGTTTCTGTGTTTTGGGAAGATACAACTCTCCACAGCATTTAAATTAGAAAATGACAGCGGTACCTGGTAAATTCAGTGAGCAGCACTATTTCCTGAAGATATCAGCACTATTTTGTCAGTCCCATTTTAAAAAGCAGCGTTGAGGCTTTTTTGTTTGTTTTTGTTTTCAGATTGTGCACATGTGCGTGGCCCTTGCAGAGCGGGGTGGACACATCAGTCTCCCACTCTGAGCTGGATTTAATGTGCTTCCCGAGTCAGGCGCCGTGCCCGGCGTCTCTAGTTCCCTCACTGGCTTTAAGAGGATACCACTGTGATGATTAGCTTAATGACTCTTTAAGTAAATATTAGACTGATGGTATTGGTGGCCCTGGACACTGGCCTCCTGAAGAGCTAATGCCAATCAGGATAATAAATCAGCTGTGCATGGACCGTGGCTCGCAGCCAGGAGCCTCCGCACACCATGCTGATATTATACTTTAACTTAATTATTTCACACTGAGAGCTATTGCATTTGGAGCCTGGGTTATTGTAGGGTCCGAGAGCCTCTGGGTTGTTTGCTTGATGAATGCAGTTTATGAAATGCAATTGTAACAGCATGCGCACACAACGGCTACTTAGGTGTGTAATATTTAAAGACGTAGTGTAAAGTGTCATGTTGTCATCGTATGCCTTCTGCTGTGTTTCTTGAAGACGTTTTTCTCAGCACTGGACGTCTACAGGAGGACTGGAGAACACATGTTTGAGAGCATGCTCAAGAATCATCTACAGGTTGGTCCAGGGTTTTGTTGAGATGACCTCTGGTATCACTTTGTAGACTCATTCCAAACATGTGCTGTGCGTTGATTCTGATGTGATGTGCAGACGCTCCACTATGAGAACGAGCGCATGGCTGTTCATTGGCTGAGGATTGAGCAGGACCTGCTGCGTGAGAGGGGGCTCTTCGGGCCTGGCCCGGGGGTCTTCCTCAACCAGGGCTGGGTGCAGAACGCCACAGAGGGGCCCAACCGAACACGACCTCGCATTCGCAGGAAGGCGCTGCGACGCTCCAAGAAGGTCAGGGGTCACCACACACAGCAACAGCTAATTGGCTTTCATTTTTCCTTATAGCGTATGGCCTGCTGCTATTCGCTGCTGTGTGATCTCTTCCTTCATGTAGAACCTGGTCTTTTTCTCTTATAGCTGCCATCATTAATGTCAGAACTCCATATGAAAAGCAGTCAAGTAGATGAGAGTAGAGGTGTGGTAGAACTCACTGGTGGAGATGCAGGTATCACAGGCTTCTAGTTGACTTTTAAGAAAGAATACTATGAACTATAACTCGAGTTATTCTGCATTATCTGTGTGTGTGTGTGCGTGTGTGTGCGTGTGCGTTTCAGAGCTTAGGATCCTTTGTGAGCCTCGCCAGGACGCTGAGGAGCAGGACAGATCAGACTGTGAGCAGTTGACCTTCTTCCCTGCCCTGACCGACGTGTTGACCCCTGTGGAGGATTTACCCCAGCAGTGTGTGGAGACGCAGCTCATCCTCCAGCAGCTGGCCCCTGACGAGGAGGTGAGGGTTTGGGTCCAGCCGGCATGGCCCACAGCTGTGACCTCTGCTTCATTCCTCTCCATTCTAAGCAGCGTAACAAAGCTCCATTTTCTGGCTCGTTTCTGCATATGTGTGTATCATTAGGAGGGCAGGAGAGGCCTGGTGTGTGAGGACTGACGAAGCTCTTCAGGGTAAACTGAGTAGGGGGCTCTTGACAGAAGTATTAATAAGCAGAGGTAGGGGGTGATGTCAGCTGTCGTGTATTCATTTGATAGGGCCGAGTCATGCTGTGCTGTTTGTCAGATGAATAGTTCTCTCCATGCTTATTAATCCACGAACACAGTTAACAGCGGCTCCTTATCCGAAGCCACAGTCAGAGAAAAGCCCAACGCTCTTTTGAAACATTTATCCTACTTGACCTGTTACAAAATGTATTTACATAACAACTAAAATGGCCTCAAAGCAAGCTTGATGAGTCACCTTTTCCCAATCTAATTTTATGTGCAAAACCGATTCCATTTGCAAACACTTTTTCGAGACTGAGAGCCCACCAGGTGTACCACATATTGAAACAAGGCTTTAATCAATTAGTGTTTTGCTATTGTGTGTGTGTCATTGATTAATTCCAGTAATAAACAGTGGGGGCCTCTCCACACTGCTGGGGGAGAGAGGGGGGTGTTTGTTGGCGTGGAGAGGAGTCTCTGATTTGATTTGTATTAATTGTGGTGTGGCAGGCGGTGAGGCAGGGCCCCATATGTTCTGGAGTCTCGGGTCCCAAGGGCCCGGAGCGGTGGAGCCGGGGCCAGGGCCAGGTGCGTGCGCATGCTGTGAAATGAGGGGAGACAATAAAATTAGCTGCGTGTAATCTCGAGGTTTTGTTGGGGTGCTGCCTGCAGGGATCCGGCCCCTGTGTTCAACCGCCGGGTCATCCGTGCACATGGGCTGACTGTTTTGTTTCCTCCGCCATGTTGTTTGGATAATGAAGTGGTAACCGTGATCAATCAAGGAGAGGGCTGGGGCCGTTTGACACTCCTGCCCCAGAGCAAGGGGTTAGGGGTGTGTGCTGTAGACTTTCTACCCATCAGTTAAATAGCCAGACAGACATAGACACACTGGAAAGTCCCTAATGAATTACCTGCACTTTATTTATTTATTTATTTATTTAGAAGTCCAGCTAGCCTGTAGATGTTAGTATAACACTCGTAATGTCGTGTTCGCATTAATTATTCACCCAGTGTACTCGCACCTTGCTCAGATCGTCAGTCCTTAAACTGTTATAAGCACTTGATATTTCTAATTGAATGAGAACTGTCTTCTTGCCACCCCAGGTCCAAGCCAAGCAGTGTGTGGCTGTAGTCAGTGGCCACATCCTGTCGGAGGGGGTACTGTTGTTCGGGAAGGCAGACCTGTACGTGTGTGAGGGCTTCACCCTGTCCTCCAGCGGCGACGTGTGCTGTGCGTCTCATCACCCCACCAGGTCAGACCTCCACCTTCTTCCTCCTCAGCTGTCCTGCTCTAACTTTCCTCCTTTTCCTAACTGTGGCCATTTTATTGCCTGTATTGATTAAAATACATATTAAGAAACTTCGCAATAAACACGAGACTCTCCTAGTCAGATTGTTCTTGCTTTTCTGATTTCTTTGAGGTGTTTTTTTATGTTTGTCAGGTATAGGTAACTCCTCAATATTGCTGCTTAACTGCCAATGGGAAGACTTTACATTTCCGGCAGTACTGAAACTTGTTGCCTGTGGTGTTTACACCATACCTATACTGTGTGTGTGTGTGTGTGTGAATACATGTTACAGCGTGAGAGACTCGTTCCTCTGTGGCATGCTGAAAAAGGAGCACAGCGGTCCGAGTGTGTGCTGTAGGCGATGGCCCTACGAGGACATCAGGGAGGCACGATTCACACGCTTCCTTCTGGAGGTCAGCCATACCGCTCCTACAGCACACGGCCGGAGCTGCTGAGGGTTCGGTCCCCAGCCTCCAGCTCCAGTCTCTGGCAGCGCACGTTTGAACCCCTCTGAGCTTCACTGATGTGTGTACGTTTGTGTTCATGTCATGAGCAAATGAGTTTAGGCGTGTGGCGTCAGCTTCTGTCTGTGTTTTTCGCTCTCGTTTAGGAGAATGCCATCGAGATTTTCATGAGGAACGGGAGTTCGGTCTTTCTAGTGTTTGTCAACAAAGACCACGCTGGGGCTTTTAAAAGGTAGAAACCGGGAGTGTGTGTGCTGGTCGATGGGCACGGAAGGTTAGACATGGCAACGACGGATTGATCTCTCTCGTCTTCTTCCGCCAGGTTGTGCTCTGTAGTGCCTTCATTAAAGGGACGAGGGGTGATGGAGGCCGTGCATAATGTCAGGTAAGTAACCCTGAGGTTCCTGTGGTTTCAGAGCTGCGTTCTCTCTCCTAAAGCTGCATATGGATGACTACGGTCTAAAAACCTCTGAAAAAGGCATCGCAAGACATTTATTTGCCTGGCTTCCTAATACACCTGCAAGACTGAGCAAGCTCTCTTTTTACTCATTTACAACAGTTGCTTTGGCGCAGATCGTTGCCATCAACAGTCATTGATTCCCAGTGATTTTCTATAGGCATTAATTGCAGATCACATGTATTTTTATTAGGTTTGTGTTCAATTTCTTTCAAGAAAAATAAAACAATGGATGTATAAAGTTACACCACTCAGTACTTTCAGGCTATCATCTGAATCTAGAAGTCCATATGAATTATATTTCTATAGCAGGTTGGGCATTCCTCCTCTAACCACCCTGAGGCGAGGCACTTGATTAGCGCCACAGCTCTTGATTGATCTGTGCCACAGAGTTTGGTGTGATCAGCCCTGAGAAATGACTCCTCCCACATGGCTGGTCTGAAAGCTTCTTCCTTTTCAGCCTCTTTCTCTCTAGCTTGCACTTCTCCAGACAGAGCTTACACAGATCCTCCTCCCTCACCAGGTACCGTCCCTCGCTGGCTTTTGCTTCTGTGGCGTCCCCCTGCGCGTAGGCCATGGGGTTGCGCTTGGCGTTGAGTTTCTTCAGGTTGGGCAGCGCAGCTATGCATTCTGGGATTGCGGCGAGCTGGTTGTCGAACAGGCCCAGCTCTCTCAGGTTGGTCAGAGCGACCATGGTGGCGGGCAGAGCGGTGAGTCGGTTCATGCCCAGGTTGAGCGTCTGCAGGCCCTTCAGGCGGCCGATGTCGGCGGGGAGCCCGGACGAGTCCAGGCGGTTGTTGCACAGGTTGAGGTGGCTCAGGGCTTCCAGCTGCCCGATGCTCCCGGGCAGCTGCTCGATTCGGTTGCTGTGGAGGTCCAGCCAGCGCACGCCGGTCAGCCGCCCGATGAAGTCCGGGACCTTCCTCAGATGATTGCGGCTCAGGTCCAACTCCTCCATGCTGGGCAGCTTTAAGAGGCACTTGGGAAAGGTGTCGAGGCCCATGTTGCTGAGATCCAGACGGCGTTTTCCCTCTGGGGTCACCCTGAGGGCGCTCCTGGCCATTTTAAGGGTGATCGTTTTGCCCTTGGTTCCACACTTCTTCCCTTTGGCCATGGTGCTGCGTGAACAGGGGTTAACGGTTAAACCTTTTCTTTCAGCGCTATCGGCTTGATTAAGTCTTAACTTCATCTGTGTAATTGTTATCGCAGGATCTAATATCTTTAACTAAACATGCACAACTTAATGATAAAACAATCCAGTTATTCGGCTAGGAGTGCGGGGCTAGTGTAGCGCCCCGGGCGGTTCAGAGGAGGGAGTGGGGTCTCCTGAGGAACGAGCAGGGTGTAATGTTTACATCGCAGCTCACTCACCCATCCCACCCTAAAGGGATCGCTTAGGATCACACAGTGCTCTAATTGAAGCTAATACCAGATAACACCGAGGACAAGAGCAATGAATGTAAATTTTGGAGAAAAAACAAATGGCTTCCGCCGGTGTGAGGCGCCCTGGTTGATTGATCCAGGGCGGCTTTCGCAGGCTGCGCGGATAGAGTCAAATCAGTGCTGTGATAAATGACACTCGGGGAAGTGATTTAAAACCCCACACCTTACACCTCCCTATTAAGAAGGAAGAGTGGCTGCATTGTAAGGCCTTCAGGCCCTTTTTGCGACTCATTAATCATATTCAAGTGCATATAGGTACAAGGCTGATATGGTTTAGCTTGTTTCCATTAGGTTTTGGTGTGCGTCTCCTCTGCATCCAAACATGTACAATTATGGGGGGCTGACCATCGGAATGATTCATCATTATGTGTTATTTTTGAGAAGATTTGGGAATTCGCCCAAACTGAATATTGAATTTCATTCTGTATGTTCGCACACTTTTGTGATGAATGGAATATAATGGGACCTATTACATTTCTTTGTGAAAGATCATTTGAAGCAATCTAGATAGATGGATAAGAAAATACAATAGGTTAAGTATAACAGGAAAATTCACTTGCTCTCACTTTCTTTATTAAGGTCCAAACAGAAAGCACAGAGAATACGCACAGAACAAAATGGCTTCTGCGGGCAAAAGTCAGTATTTAGTGTAACTGCTGCCGTGGCACTAAGCAGATCTAGAACTCGGGGACACGCGGTGAAGTTTTCTTGGGTAATCTGGTACCATTCCCTTCACGTTCGGTTCCATTTAGATTTAAGCCCGATTCCTGCTGTTGCTCAGATTAAGCGGACGTCACACCATGTACTTGCCATTGTAGCTTAAAAAAGAAGCAGCTTTTCTCTTATTTACTCGTGTTGTTAATACTACATACACATTTCCTGTACTTTCTGGTTCTATTATAAAAGACTGCTCACGCTGTACTGTTACAGGCATACCGGTGTTCACCCTACTATTCAATATTTCAGCTTGTACTTACTGGCTTCATGGGGTGTTGGGGGCAAGAGCTGGTATGGTCACTGGGCTTGATCCTGGTTGGTATCACAGTAATTCAGCCATTCCCGTCCTTCACGCCTTCAGCCCAGTTCCAACTGCCATATTCCAAAAAGGAAATACTTAAATATGGTTATAATGCACGTTCTAATCCAGCTTGATAAATCCCGCAGAGCAGAGAATCTTTAAACAAACTGAAACTGTCTCTTCACTCAACCATGTCAGAGAGGGTAAAGGAAGCTATGTCCTGTTTAACTTTGTTGCTAAGCAACGCAGGCCGAGGTGTGGAGTGTTTACTGTCCTTTGACTTGCACCCCCATCCCCCCAAAACAAGACAAACAAAACAAAACAATAGCAACTATCATTTGGATTTGCATCCTGTCAAAGCACATTTCAACCCCAACAATACGTTTTTAAACTATAACTCTTTGTCAATTAACTGTTTGCCTTGTTTGTCCTCAGAAGTGGAGGAGGAGTGTTTGTTCACAGGCTGTTAAAGTCAAACTGTTTAACTACTATTTTTTCTGTAAAAATGCATTACGTCCTTAGACGTCCTATGGGCTAGCGATATTACAAGGATGATATAATTAGTCAGGCCCTTTTATTTATATAGGACTCAATCAGTTTTCAACTGGGGAAATTAATTTCTTACCCTCGTGTGAAACTTTTGTGCAGTAATGTCAGTAAAATTGTCCAGCTCTTTCCAACTGACTGTTATGTCCAAAAACCCATAGGTGGCACTATTTGCATAGAACAAAATTCTGGTAAATACACTGCTCAAAAAAATAAAGGGAACACTCAAATAACACATCCTAGATCTGAATGAATGAAATATTCTCATTGAATACTTTGTTCTGTACAAAGTTGAATGTGCTGACAACAAAATCACACAAAAAGCATCAATGGAAATCAAATTTATTAACCAATGGAGGCCTGGATTTGGAGCCACACACAAAATTAAAGTGGAAAAACACACTACAGGCTGATCCAACTTTGATGTAATGTCCTTAAAACAAGTCAAAATGAGGCTCAGTATTGTGTGTGGCCTCCACGTGCCTGTATGACCTCCCTACAACACCTGGGCATGCTCCTGATGAGGTGGCGGATGGTCTCCTGAGGGATCTCCTCCCAGACCTGGACTAAAGCATACGACAACTCCTGGACAGTCTGTGGTGCAATGTGACGTTGGTGGATGGAGCGAGACATGATGTCCCAGATGTGCTCAATCGGATTCAGGTCTGGGGAACGGGCGGGCCAGTCCATAGCTTCAATGCCTTCATCTTGCAGGAACTGCTGACACACTCCAGCCACATGAGGTCTAGCATTGTCCTGCATTAGGAGGAACCCAGGGCCAACCGCATCAGCATATGGTCTCACAAGGGGTCTGAGGATCTCATCTTGGTACCTAATGGCAGTCAGGCTACCTCTGGTGAGCACATGGAGGGCTATGCGGCCCTCCAAAGAAATGCCACCCCACACCATTACTGACCCACTGCCAAACCGGTCATGCTGAAGGATGTTGCAGGCAGCAGATCGCTTTCCACGGCGTCTCCAGACTCTGTCACATCTGTCACGTGCTCAATGTGAACCTGCTTTCATCTGTGAGGAGCACAAGGCGCCAGTGGCGAATTTGCCAATCCTGGTGTTCTCTGGCAAATGCCAAGCGTCCTGCACGGTGTTGGGCTGTGAGCACAACCCCCATCTGTGGACGTCAGGCCCTCATACCATCCTCATGGAGTCGATTTCTAACCGTTTGTGCAGACACATGCACATTTGTGGCCTGCTGGAGATCATTTTGCAGGGCTCTGGCAGTGCTCCTCCTGTTCCTTCTTGCACAAAGGCGGAGGTAGCGGTCCTGCTGCTGGGTTGTTGCCCTCCTACGGCCTCCTCCACGTCTCCTGGTGTACTGGCCTGTCTCCTGGTAGCGCCTCCAGCCTCTGGACACTACGCTGACAGACACAGCAAACCTTCTTGCCACAGCTCGTATTGATGTGCCATCCTGGATGAGCTGCACTACCTGAGCCACTTGTGTGGGTTGTAGAGTCCGTCTCATGCTACCACGAGTGTGAAAGGACCACCAACATTCAAAAGTGACCAAAACATCAGCCAGAAAGCATAGGTACTGAGAAGTGGTCTGTGGTCCCCACCTGCAGACCACTCCTTTATGGGGGGGGGGGTCTTGCTAATTGCCTCTCATTTCTACCTGTTGTCTATTCCATTTGCACAACAGCAGGTGAAATTGATTCACAATCAGTGTTGCTTCCTAACTGAACATGTTGGTTTCACAGAAGTGTGGTTGACTTGGAGTTATATTGTGTTGTTCAAGTGTTCCCTTTATTTTTTTCAGCAGTGTATATGAAAGCTCACCTCTCTGAGAGCATGGATGTGTTTTATCTGGTCCGCTCTGTGTGTGACGAGAGTCAGAACCTCCTTTACGTTGAACATTCAGTGGTTTGGGTTCTGTGCTCTGTTGCCATGCCGCCACAGTAGAATTGTTATGAAATTTCTCATTAAAGCAGAATTCTAAATGAATTCTAGATTCTTTTTGATTGTTCAAATAGTGACATCGTTGTCTGATTCCAATGCCTGTACTCATGTGATCATGTGATGTACTCAATTTTGATTTTTTAAGTCATCTTGACCGTTTTGCTTTTGTACAGGAGAACGGTGGCCCCTGACAAAGCAGCTCTTATGAAGTGGCAGGTACTGTGTGTGAACACATTCAGAACAATGTAGGCCACGTTTGTGAAGTGAAAATCAGGAGTGATTTCATGCCGTTATTCTATGTTGAGTTACTGCTGTGCATTGATTGTTTCTTCTTATTGTTAACAGAAGGGAGAAATGAGTAACTTTGAATACCTCATGCATTTGAACACTCTTGCTGGAAGGACATACAATGATCTGATGCAGTATCCGGTATTCCCATGGATCCTTGCTGATTATGAATCTGAGGTTCACATTTTAACTCCATCTCTGTCTTAACTCTGTCGGACATTACGTTACTGTAGAGTAACGTTCTGCTACTGTTGGATTCTCCCATTGCTTATTAGACGCTGGATTTATCGTCCCCGGCTACATTCAGGGATTTGTCCAAACCAATGGGTGCTCAGACTGAGAAACGTCGAGAGAAATTCATTGAGCGCTACCATGAAGTAGACAGCAGTGATGGTGAGACTTAACACAAGTATATCACTGTTTGCTAAGCTTCATATATTTTAACGAGTGCAAGTTCACCAGTCACGACTGTGAGAGAGTGTGCCCTTCCCGCTCATGTTGGACGTGGTGGTTCTGTCCGTTCCAGGGGATCTGTCCGCGCGGTGCCATTACTGCACACACTATTCCTCCGCCATCATCGTGGCGTCCTACCTGGTGAGGATGGAACCTTTCTCCCAGACCTTCATTGCTCTGCAGGTGAGCCTCTCCTCTCGGGATTCATTCAGTCGAAACCTTTACTTCATTGTTTCTGACCTTTATGGCCGATCTACACATCTTGGTTAAAAGCACTGTAGCACGTGCTGTTTCATTCTTAAAAACAAAGCACGGAATCCAGTGCGTCACTATGGAAACTCTGGCGTGACAGAGGTTCTTTTAGAAAATGTAATTTTGCAAATAGTCTTACTAAATAAAAACACCATTATTTTTGCCTTGTTGGGATTTGCAAGTACTGTTTTGTTTTGCAAAAGTGAATTAAAGTGAAAATTGTAATATGTATGCAAATAAATTCTCTCACATCAGTGGCAAGCAAAACCACATTTCAGTCTTTAAAAATATTTTATTTATAGAGTGAGAATCAATTGATTAAAATAAATGCCATGCATTTAATATTCAGTACAAATAATACACAATACAAATATTAGGATGATGCTCACAATGATATTTTCTACACATGAGCCGCTTTCTGCTGTACAGTAATATTCATAACAGGATTTGGAGCACTAACTGCATTTGCTATGTACACTATTACTTTCATTCAATGAGCGTCATCATTTTATGGAAAATTACATATGTATATGGCCAAGATTTCCATCAGGAATTAAACCTGTAAAGCACCTCACTCAGTTCTGATGAATTTGGACACTTTACTTTGAAGCAACTGTCTCAACTAGGCAAAAGCAAGCGATCACCAGTACTGCATCTCTCCTGTTCTCATATGGTGTGGTTTTTCTTCCATGGTGGTCTTGAATGGGGCCCCTAATCATTGTAGTCAGAGGTGTCTCCTGTCCTGGTTGAGCTGGCTGGGTCTTGCCTACAGCGACGCGGTCACGTGTAAATGGCCACATGGCACTGTTGTCGTGCGAACGCAGGGCGGATCGTTTGACGTTCCTGAGAGGATGTTCCACAGCGTGCAGAAGGAGTGGGACTCCGCCTCCAGAGACAACATGAGTGACGTGAGGGAGCTCATTCCAGAGTTCTACTACCTGCCAGACTTCCTCATCAATTCCAACAACTTTGAGTTTGGTGAGCATTTGACTTTAGAGGCCTAATTAAGGGCAGGATGACAGATCTTAAGTTTCATTAGTCTCCTTGTGCGCCATGTTAGAAAATAAATATATAGAAGCATTCCTGTGGTGGCAGTTGTGCTTAAAGTTGAGCACCCTTAAAATTACTATATTTTTTTGCTTGGTATCACAGGCTGCATGCAGGACGGGACGTCTTTAGGTGACGTGGTTTTGCCCCCCTGGGCCAAAGGAGACCCACAGGAGTTCATCCGGATGCAGAGAGAGGTCAAAAACCCACTAATCACTCTGTCAGTCTCTCTAATGCATATCAGATGCTGTCAAGCCCTTCAGCGCCCCAGTGCCATTTCCCATTCTCTTCCCCCACACGAGGCTGCCACCACTACCATAGTACTAACAGAAATAAAGTCACCATTTGGCAATACTATCCTGCATAAACACCTTTTGGCATTTGTAGCCTGCTGGATGCATTTGGAAAGAAACCATTTGGCAGTGGCTTCTGGCGCAGGTCTGGTCTGTGCTGTGCCTGAGATAATAGGCACTTGTTGAGTTCATCAAGGAAGTGCCATTACTCTACTTAACGCCATTGTCATTACATGATAACAGGGCCAATTCAGCACAAGCACAATATCTGCACTCTCTCATAACTCCATTACTGTAGCCTGCTGCTTATTGGACTGAATGCTCTCTTTCTCTCTGCGCTATGCCTGCAGGCGTATAAGGAGCAGGCTTTATCAGTTCCCAATCTACTGAGCAATATTTTTGTATCGTTTCCAGTTCACACAAAATGAGCTATTTTGTCCGCTCATTTTCCTTCATATGCAAATGAACTAAAGACAATATAGGGAACTTCCACTACTGAAAGCTCCTATTGGTGGCGTTGGTGGTTACTATTGCTCGTCTCCCCCTCCCCCGTTAAGAATGGTCTTATTGAGACTGCCGTGACCCCTATGACCATTTCAACAGAGCTTCACCAAGCAAACAGGAAAATAAACAAATCTGAACCGCACCCAAAGACCGCCTTTAGCCCTTAACTTTGTCTACCATTTTAAATATGTTCTGAAGGCAATTCACATTTCAAGTGCAATAACATGTTAATGCCTTGCCTCTATAGTCATCTCGGTATTAAAACATCCACTGTGTACGTAAACATCCACTATGCATTTCACACCTTTACCACATTCAAAGTTGTAACGGAAGTTTCTCAAAGGGCACACCATTAGCCTGCCAGAGTTTTCGCTGCGGGATTTTGATGGCAGCTTTGCTGTGGCTGGGTGTAGTCTGGGTGTAGTTATTGTTGGTTGTAGTTTGTGGTTTTGTGTGTGGCCTTTCCTCAGGCACTGGAAAGTGACTACGTGAGTGCAAACCTCCACCTGTGGATCGACCTGATCTTTGGCTACAAGCAGCAGGGTCAGCCTGCAGTTGAAGCTCTCAACACCTTCCATCCTTACTTCTACCCGGACAAGCAGGACGCCGAGAGCTTGAAGAACCCCCTGAAGAAGAGCACGGTCCTCGGCTACATCAGCAACTTTGGTCAAATCCCTAAACAGGTGCGTCCCTAACCCAACACTTAAAGAGCAACAGCAAGATAAATGTATATAATGCAAACATACACACACACACACACACATTTACACATATACATGCACAGTGTCACAGTTTTTAAATAAATGTGTTCTCTTCCCACCTCTCTAATGTATAATCTAATCCAAGGTCCAGCCATGGATTTAAATACAGTCAGTGATGATTCCTCACTGGACACAAATGTTCTGTACAATTTTAATAATCATTTGAGTCTGATATTATGTTCGGGGAAACAAGGCCTAAGTGTAATATCGTTTGAAAGTGATGCAGTTAAGAGTAATAACCAGTCTGTCAAAGTTTCAAGTGGCTGTGGGCTATTTCCTTTAGATAAACAGAACAGTCATTACCATAACAAATGTTTCTCTGGCAGCTCTTCCCAAAGCCTCACCCCAGCCGTGCCTCACACAAGAGCTCCACAAGCAGGGAGACGTCCGGGGCCAATCACGTTACCCCCTTCTTCTTCAGGCTGGACAAGCTGAAGCCCTCCGTCCAGCCTGTGAAAGGTGCGGAGCAGCTCTCCGAGCAGACCAGAGCTGAAGGAGCAAGCCGTGCGACCTCCGGCTTGAGAAATACCTGCATTTAATCATTCTTAGCCACCTTATTATTTTAGCTCATCCTCAATTATTTTTTTACAAGATGGGGCCATGTCCAGTGGGAGCAGTCAGAGCTGCAGTGAAGGTGCTGGCTAGACTGTTCACAGGCTCATTTTCTCAGGCAGAGGGGCAACAGCTCGTTGTATTTGTTAGGAGCATCATGATGATGCCGCCACTGAGGCTTATTTAATAATCTGAATATCCCAAAAGGGTCTCTTTGGAAAATGAGATGAAAATTTGCTTCTCTCTCTCTCTCTCTCTCTCTCTCTCTCTCTCTCTCTCTCTCTCTCTCTCTGCCCCCCACTCCCTTCTTCCACTTCTTCTTATATTTCACTCCGTCATCAGTCTGATCAAGAGGGAAGAGCAGGTCTATTTCAGGGTGTCATTTTCATTTATGGTACTTGGTCAATTACATGCTAGATGCATCTTTAAGTGTGTAATTTCCAATTCAATGGAAAGTGAGTAGAGGGCAGATTATAGATGTCAGGAGATGCTTTGATTACATAATCTGCCGTATGCCGTTATGCTGAGCTGGTGCGAGTCTAATGGTGCCTCTCGCTGGGTTTTTGCCAGAACTGATGCATGGCCCGGTCGGCCATATTGTCTGTGGAGAGAAGGAGGTGGTGATGGTGGTGGAGAAGAACAAGTTGCTCCTGCCTCCTCACTGGAACACATATTTCTGTTGGGGTTACTACGACAACACATGTTCGTTTGGGAATTACACAACAGAGAAGGTGTTTCGTTTATTCACTCGTTCATTTATTTATTCATTCACTCACTCACTCACTCACTCACTCACTCACTCACATTCTTTCCAGTAGTAGTTGGTTGATCGTGGCTGGTCTTGTGTGTTTCAGAGCTTTGCAGTGTGGGAAGGCCTGGCGGACTGGGGAGAGGCTGTGTGTGCTTCCTGTCCCAGCAGTAACACAGTCATCACAGCTGGGAGCAGCACGGTGGTGTGTGTGTGGGATGTGTCCATCACCAAGGACAAGCTCAAGCACATGAAGCTCAGACAGGTCCGACATGCCATTAAAGACATGTTGATCTCAAAAGCATAGCCACAGAAACACAGCAGTTTCAAAAGTTACGGAATGTGGGGGGGGGTGTTATTTTGGATTTTGTTTCTAGACTGTTTTGTTAACGCATGCTGCACGTGTCTCTCTCACAGGCCTTATACGGCCACACGGACACAGTGACCTGCGTGGTGGCATCGGAGGCCCACAGCGTCATAATCAGTGGGTCTGAAGACCAGACGTGCATCCTGTGGGACCTGGATGAGCTTAGCTACATCACCCAGCTCCCCGATCACTGCTGCGGTGTGTCCGCCCTGGCCATCAACGATCTGACCGTGAGTTGACCCACATGGCTCGAGGTTCTCCCACTCTCCACGTCTTCGTCACATGTCTCGGTGTGTTCTGGCGTTCCCTCAGGCCCTCGCCTCTGGGCACGGTGGGGTGTGTGGCTCCGGTGCTGATTGGCCACAGAGCTGCTCACTGTATCTCAGCACCTCACGCAGGCAGCTGCTAGTCCCTCAGTTCCAGAATGTTCTAATCTAGTGAGGAAGGAGAGGCCCCAGTCACATTCTCCTCATCCTCCCCTAGGCTGAAGCCAGAGCCTCTCCTCTCACTGTTTCACATCTCCAAGAGTTCAAAACAACAGCGGGGGGGGGATTCCTGACACTGAAAGATGATACTTCCTCTGCGTTTGCTTTTTAACCTCAGGACTTTCCCTGCAGTGGTGCGTATTTACATTTTCCCCTTTCTGTCAGGGCGAGATCGTGTCGTGTGCAGGCAAGGATCTGTATCTGTGGACGATGAAGGGGCAGCTGCTGGCGTCCGTGAGCGCCCCCTGTGGTGTGGAGGGCAGCGTGCTCTGCTGCTGTTTCACTCAGAAGTATGAGTGGGACCCGCGTAATGTCATTGTCACAGGCTGCGCAGACGGCATTGTCAGGGTGAGCGCCCCGTACCTACGGCCACACACACATCACACGTACACACTTTTTCGGCTTTACGCTTTATTAATGCTTGGGCCGCATTGTGAGTTTTTAAAATGAGAATAGTTCTTAACAAGTAAGACTTGTATATAGGTAATAAATCTTTCTGCTAGTTTTTTTCTTCTGTTTAATAGTCAGGTAATGCAGCTGCAAAATATTCAAATCTGATGAGTGTGGTATTGAAAAAGGGCTCCCGGCTGGGCTCTGGACTCCCAAGGAACCAGTGATAGTAACGTATGCTCACTTTAGATGAGCTACGAGCGGTTATTAAATCAAAATGGTTTCTAAATTAGGCATCAAATTGGAACACGGACCTGTGCTACATCAATGGCCCGCAGATGTGATTTATGATTATAGCCTCTATTGCATTTGATTTTTTTTCTTCATTATGTGTGGCTCTCTTGCAGATATGGAAGACTGAATATACAAAGGTACAATTACCTGGACATGAGGAGTCTCAGGGGTGTACAGCATCGCCGTCTGCAGGGGACACAGGTAACACTAATACACTTCACCTTAACAGTGGCCCAGCCTGCGTTCTCCCCTTTAGCTGCCATTGGCCACGAGGGGTTAGATTGGCTGCCTCTATGACCGTTTCAACCAGGAGCTTCTGTGATGCATCTAATGTGGTCATCCATGAAAACAATAGAAGAAAATCCTCGTGTGTCATCGAGAGGGGAAGAAACCCACTGCGATGTGAAAGTTTTTTTTATTTTTTGTAATATCCCAGTAATGTGTGAAATGAAATAGCAGCAACCAAACACAAGAAATCTTTCACAGATGTTGTTTGTAAATCTGGTTATACTGGATGGTCTCTTAAGCGTCATGGTTGGAACACATGGCCAGACCAGAAGTTTGACTTGGGGGGGGGGGGGGGGGGGGGGGGGATGTGAGGAAAAGTTCATAATTGTGCACTGTGCATGCAAGGCATTAGGGCTAGCTACAAGGAATTATGGGGCAAAGTTATTAAACATACAGCCGGTAAACACTGATGAGCAATTTCGCTGATGTAGGCATGCAATTTAGAAAGCAATAATACCCAAATCCAATTTGGTGCACATTGGTTACAGCACAGCGTCAGAGCATATAAGTATCACAACGCACAAATTAAATTGGGGGAACTCTTTGTAACAGTGAAGGCTTTATATTAGATGTATTTTTCTCAATTTAACAACATGCTGACCATTAATAAAAGCAGCGGCTCATTCCTCACTCTTCTTGTCGTGTACGTCTCTCAGAACGGGCCGACGCTCGGTGGGAGAGGCACCTGGTCCTGGGTCTGGAGCTGAACCGGACTCAGACCATCTCCCGCCGGCGCTACAGGACAAACCCCGCCATCACGGCACTGGCTGTGTCCAGGTATGGCTGCGTCTTGCCCAGACTAGGGGCTGGATTGGGGGGGTGACCTCCTGGATTAACAGGACGTCAAGCTGTGTGTGAATGTTTCGTCTTCAAGGGGAAGCTCAGTGTTTAGTGGCATCAGGGAGGAATGTGAATGCACTAACCTGGCCGTGCCGTTTGTATTATTGTGTAAAAAAAAAAAAAATAGTACAGTGACGAAGCACCACACGAGTTCCCTCTATTGACTGTGTGTGTGTGTGTGTGTGTGTGTGTGTGTGTGTGTGTGTGTGTGTGTGTGTGTGTGTGTGTGTGTGTGTAATGAAATTCCCTACACTGTTGGTCTCTTTCCGTGTGTGTGTGTGTGTGCAGGAATCATGGCACACTGCTGGTAGGTGATGCCTGGGGCAGGGTTTTCAGCTGGACCTGTGAGGTATGACGGTGAGCCTGAACCTCGGTCTGGGTCCTGGCCGGCCAGCACCCCGCCCGGCTCTGGTTGCCGCCCCTCGTCAGTGGCGCTGTGTCCCGCAAAGCTGCCTGCTCACCTCCCCATCTCACAGCTCTCCGCACCTCTTCTAACTCCACAAACCCGCACCGAGCCCGCGGGGCTCCATCAATGACGCATACTTTCTTGGACTCAGTGAGGCTTTCTGGCCTGAGCCAAAAACAGAGAACTGCTTATTTATTTTAGATTTTTTTTTTCATTCAGTCTGCAGTCAGATGAGTTTTCTGCAGAGTGTGTCTCCCCCTCCTCCGTCTCCCAGGACAAGGAGACAGCTCATGCTTATGTCTGAGACATTGTCCTGCTGGGTGCTCAGTGCTGTCTGACAGCCACGCGTTATCCTATAACTTTAGGTTGTGTTTTCTTTCATCCTTCTATTCCTGTGACGTTTGATGAGTCCATGTCTTCCTGCTGTTGGGGAGCATGTCCGTCCGTGGGCAGCAGGCTTCTGCTCACTGTTCTGTTCTAGGGCCCTTTGAAGAACCTAATGCCACTTGATGGGCATCCTTGGGATTCATTACTTAGGAAGGTCTGCTGCCTACATTTACAGTTCATATTTTTCAGCACTGCTTGGAAAGTGCACTCACTGATTTTTGTATGGGAAGTGTAATCTGTAATTGAAACTGAGGAAAGTGGGTTGATGTGTCTTCGCTCATGGTGGCCCTGCTGATCTTCCTGGAGCCACGGAGGAAGAGAAGGGCTGAATAAACCTTCTCCAGACAGTTTCGCCACCAGAAAAGAATCTGGCCTTTTGGAATTTGGTTTACATACATGCCTAGCAAGCCCTTTTGCTAACCATATACATAAAATTATTGACCCACTTATCTGACTGTTTACCCATACAGGGATTTGTCAGTAATTTGCAGAGAAATGCCCTATCATACTTAAATAAACACACTAGACAATTGTTAGTTTGCAGTTTACTTTTTAGTAACGGTCCAGTAATGCTGTGTTTTTACCAGAGACACATTTTGTAGCTGGTGATAAACAGAATGATCATAATAAAATCTGCTTCACCGAGAGAGATGCTTCGTTGTGTTGTGTAAACTGCTCTTTACATTGAACTGGGTTCTATGAGGTTTTTTAAACCATAGTCACAGGACTACTAAAACAAATGTATCATCTTGGTCGTGAAATGCCTTCTTGGTAAGTATAAAGACGTCCGATTCTGAGCAAACAGGAGCTCCAGAATCGTTCATTTCATAGTGAACCGATCCAAAGTGGCATTTTCTCTCCCACATGAATCATGCATACTGTAATTGTACAGGCATTTTTACAAGAGTAATATGCTTTCTGTAAACATTATGCCAGTGCTGTTTTGTGAGCAGCGCGACATCAAACTTCAGAAAAAAACTATGTCGTCTGGGATTTAATCGCCTCTACGAGACGACCTGTCTGTGCTGTGTGAGCCCTAGTAGAGCTTTTTTTTCAGAACCACAACCACAAGTATTGAGCAACACCACAACCAACCTCAGCCCATCATTAACTCACCACATCAAGCTGTGTGAGTAACATTTATAAACATCACATATCCACATTTTGTAAAATCATCAAAAAACAATGTCTATTTATTACTATAAGCGTTCAAGGTATCCCAAATATGCATACCTATGACTGTAGTGGTTTACTAAGACATGACATGTACTTCATGCAAAAATAGGAGTCTACATGAACCTGCCAGTAGTTTGCATCATATTGTTCCATGAGTTGCTTTTGTGCTGTGCAGGTAACATCTAAGATGTCAACAGAGCGCAGGAAGCCGCAGGGAGCAGGTAAGATTTCATTTAACTTTAACTGAATGAATCTAAGTGTGATGGTAAAAGCTAATCGCTCCATCTAACCATTTTGTGCTTCATTTGTTGCCTGCCATCCACCCCCCACCCTCACCCCCACCATCACACCTTGATGTGTTGCTGTGTGCTCGGAGACCAGGGCCGGTCATGCCATGCCTTGGGATTCCCCAGCTCGGCCTCCCCAGGCATGCTCCGCTCCCTCCGCAGGGCCCCAGGAGAGGGCAGAGAGGGGCCGGGTTCCTGGGGAGCGAAGGAGCTCCCAGCGGGCCACGCTCCGAGTGCCTCCCTTAAGGACGGGGTTAATTATTGCGTTACTCCCTGCCTTTCAAGATTGCATTCTCTTAATGGCTGTCATTAAGAATGCTGTGCCATTCAGGAAAACGTGGGGGGGGGGGGGGGGCAGGGTGCTCAACCACTGTGTGGAATAAGGTTGGGAACATAACATCAGACAGGCTGCGTCTGCACTACTCCAACACGGGTTCGTTGGTATTGTAGACTTGGCATGTGCAGATAAGGAAAGCTGTGTTCAACCTGTTTTATGTCACAGCAGACCAAAGTTGGTGCATTAAATAACGTTTCATTTGATATTAGAAATCACCTGTGAACCGCACAACAGTTCTAGTTCGTTAAAAAAGGCAAAGAAAGAAAGATGCTATGTCGTTAGCAGCTGGTTTGAACTGGGAAGACGACGCTATTCAAAACAAAACAGAACTGAATGCAGATGACTGCAGTTCCATGCCTGTCCTGGCTCCTGTCCAGGTTGTGGTCTGCTCTGTTGTGGGTCCCTGTGCGTGAGGTTCAGCTCTGCTTTGTTCTGCTGCTTTTGAGCATGGAGAAACTAAAGAGGACATGTAGGTCCTGCTTGGAGCCCAGACGCAAAACAAGAAGTCAGAAAGACCCTGTAGCAGAAGAGAAACTGCAAAACTCTGCATGGTCCTGTGGAGGGGGGAAAAATCGCCCAGGACAGCACAAGGTCATCATTGTTGTAAAGAAAGGAGTCGGAGTCAATGGAGTGTGTGTTTACTTTGTGGTTAAAGCTAATGGTCTCTCTCTCTCTCTCTCTTTCTTTCTTTCTTTCTCTTTCTCTCTCTCTCTCTCTCTCTCTCTCTCTGCAGCTGCTTGCTAATACGCACAGTGGCCACAGTGAAGAGGGGGGTTGCTCTCTTTAACCTTTGTGTGAGTGGCTAATTGTGCTAAGTACAGGCGCTTAATAGACTGGAAAATAATCATCATCTATCTCGTGGAGAGAGGCAAATGACCTTCTCAAAAGACAATGGCTATCTCAGGTTTAATACGTCAGTGGTTTTATGATATTAAATGTCAAACCATTTGGGCTCTTCTGAATAATTAAATCAAATAAATTATCGCACCTAGGCAGAACCATCTTGTAGCCTAACCCAATTATAATGCACTGTAAAGCTAATTATTAAGCATGATTACAATTAGTATAATTTTAATAAATGTAACCATTAGAGGGTTCATCACAGTCACTGACTTTGAGGCATGTGGGGGAAATGGAGGAAGACGCACTTCTCAGCTCAGAGAGGATTATAACAGACCTGAGAATAAACAGAGACATGGGGCTTTGTTCATGCTGTCCAGCAGCGGCAGTACACACTGCCCTCACAGCCCTTTACGTTTGACCTTTCCCCACCACCAGGCCATCAGCGCTCCAGGAGCAGCTTGGAGCTTCTAACAGAGCACGGCAAATGGGCACAACGTAAACTTTGGTGGTTGCATTTTTATTTACGATGTTATTTTGGTTTAGGTACTAAAAACCAGCCTGCCAACTGCAGCAGTCAGTTTTGGGGGCTCGAAATGATGTTTTGGTCTTTCTTGTGTAATTGAATGCGAATGGGAATATAAATAAAAGACTTGATGTACAATGATTCTTGTTTTAAAAATATATAGCCTATATATCACAGGCACAATATTTGATATGCCAAGGTAAAAAAGGTAAAACGCCAGATACTGGACTAGTACCTCTATACTACAAATAATACAAAAAATCAAAAAAGGTAACATAAATAATTAAAATTCAAAGCTGGGTTCACACTTGCTTTTCTACAAAGAGAATCTGGGCGTATACAGTTCCTGTGCAGTGTGCGTTGGCTTCTAGCTGTGTGCTCCCCGAGTTGCTGCTTTTAGCTTCGGGCAGCGGTTTGACCAGCTCCAGCTCTGCGTATGTCAGGCTGTCGTCCGCCACCCTCGGCTGCAAGGCAGGATGGGCAGAGAAGAGAAAACAGTGTTTCAGAATACCAAAGACCGTCAGTGGTCAGAGGTCTGAAGATGGAGTCGCTAACGTAGGAATGCATGGCTGAATCAACAGGGAATTACAGATCCAGTTTTAGAATTGGTTTCTTTGGAGAAAAAAAAAAGTTTCTTGTGTCCGAATACGTTAAAAGGTTTTACCTCAGATTCCATGTGATACAGTTTGATCAGTTTGTCATATTGAGAAATAGGTTTTCTTAGAAGTACTTAAATACATCTAAAAAAAACACCTTTAATTGTCGGTTTACTGTAATTCTCTGTAATCCCTTTCACTCAGTTGCATGCACTGAGTGAATAGCATTCATATATAAATTTCAGCATCATGTGAATCAAATTTAAGTGCAGTCTGGTCAGTCAGATTATTATTCCAAAGAGCCATTCTGTAAGATGGGGTTGAGTATCACACTATGTTTAAAATGTTTTTAATTTCAATATAAGGTAATGTAATGAGAATCAAGATTATTGAATAAATACTTGAGCTTCAAAAAGCAATAAAGGTAAATACAATTAGAAGTCTCATAAATGGCAAATGATATAGCAATATATTCAGCAAACATTGCTGTATCAAAAAAATAATAATTTCCCCATTGCATATTTCTAGCAAATAATTACTAAGTTGGCAAAAAGATTAAATAAAGCACAGGACGGTTTTTAGAATGCAAACGTTATACAATCTCCAAGAAACAAGATTACCCACATTAATTATTAAATCGAGCATCAGCCTAGAATAGATTGTATTTGACAGTTCTGAAATTATATTACAATTGCTTAATTACCTTAATTATTCTAGAAATTGACTGTTATAAATAAAATTAAATGATTCCTACCATTTGTGATTTTCTAGGTTGGACTTTTAAAAGTTTGGTCCTACGTGGCTTACGTGGCACGGGAGCTGTAAAAGAAACACAATGTTCCAAACAAGTGAGATTACATTATCATACACATATTCAATGAAAACTGAAAGATTAGAATCAATATTGGCTAATTCAGTGTATCCTGTGCCTATTCGAGATGTGCCATTTGAATAGTTCAAAGTTTTGGTATGTTACTTTGTTATCATCTACTTGTGTCCCAAGATTTGATCTAAGCCATCTTAACCAAACCCTTTAATACAATTACATAACTATCTCTGATAAAGTTATCTGCTGATTAAATCTATCTACGTATCTACTTGTGATTACTTATGATTATCTAATTGTGATTTCTAAAATTACTGATTCAATAACATAAAAAGCAATTAGTGTATATTGTGGTAAAGTAGAACTGAAGAAAAGAGCAGACATAGGATCATTAGGGCAGAGTTTAATGAGTTAATCATTCTTACACCTGGAGTTTAGCACTTTCAATTTGTTCCTGTGAGGGTCAGACCAAAGACTCTTACCTTTCACTGGGATCCGTGGTGGTTGTGGGGTGACGTCTTTGGGCGGAGCTTTGAGACGTTTCTCTTTCCTGTGTGTACCAGGAGAGGAACTGGCCACACTGGTCACTGTCTCCCCTGAACTACATTCATAGGTAGGAACAAAATCTAAGAACAAGAAATCATTGTCTCATAGACAGCAAAGTATCCAGCCCGGTGTAGAGAGCTTACCTGCTTTCAGGACACTTCACCAAATAGTAGCTGGCTAGAACGATACAAAAAATGTCAAATGTGATTTCATGTAAAATTAGATATTTGCAAATACAGAAATAAATTGTATAGCTATTCAATTTTACACAGATTTACAAGCTAAGCTGAGATGATGTGGCTGCTTATGTCATAAAACAGAAAGCTCGTCACCTTTTAGCCTGTGCTTGCGTTGTATATACTGACACGTGATTGTCAGGGTGAAGAACAGCATACACAGGAGACCTACTGAGCAGATCAGCACTGCACACAGATAAAGATCTGAAAGGCCATTGAAGAAAAGAGGAGTCAGTGTGGGGTGTGGAGTCAGTGTGGGGTGTGGAGTCAGTGTGGGGCTGTGGTGTCAGTGCGGGGGTGTGGAATCAGTGCGGGGGTGTGGAATCAGTGTGGGGTGTGGAGTCAGTGTGGGCCTGTGGGGGTGTGGTGGGGGTGTGGAGTCAATGTGAGGCTGTGGTGTCAGTGTGGGGGTGTGGAGTCGGTGTGGAGTCAGTGTGGGGGTGTGGTGTCAGTGTGGGGCACTAGCAAAGACATAATACAAAAACAAATCACATTTTCTGCATCACTCGTATTTTCTAGCAAAACTCTGTGTACTATGTCTAAACAAATCTGATATATTTTGTTTTTGCATATTATTAATCTACTCTAGGATTTCTGACTGCATCACTGTGCTATTGTTGGATGGGAGAGGAACTCCCGTTGTACTGCAGTGAAACTTTGCTTTCATGTGAGGGTGGAGAACACTCATGGGGAAGGGTTGGCCAAAGGAATGAGCCAGAGAAGATCTGCTTATGGGGAATGTTAAATCTGAACTTTTCTTTTGTAGCTCTGCAGTACTTTCTGATACTGGAGACATATAAACTGGTACGGCATAATCTGTGTATTTACTGTATCCCTGTTAATTTGAATTAAAAAACCACACGCTACCTTGAAACAAGCGCCATATATTATCAGTGTTCTCCGAGGCTGCAGTGTAGTGCACTGGAATCATAAAGGGAGAAATGGGTTAATAAGCACATAGAGAGTTATATCTCACAGACTTCAGTGAAAGTGATTTTTACAGACTTAAACTCTTAAAGCGGCCTCCTATGTGCAATAAAATACAAGGGTCTCTCACAACAGACTGCAGTATTTTAGCTACACGTTTTCAATAATAATTTGCAGAGCAGTGAATAGTGCACCAGCATGCTTAAACACCAGATCACACGCAACACGCTAAACCCACAATCCAAGCACAAACTGCCATTTAGACTGAAACAATTTGATATTTATGCATCTTGGGAATATATATTTTTTACATTGCTGAATGTCTCTGCATGCATCCTGAACACTGCAAAACATTTGTACATGTCCTTTATATGCATGTATCCAACAATATTTTGTTCGGTTCACTACATAAGTTGGCATTCTGCTGTTGTTTTTATTGTCCATGCATAATATATAGAATACTGGCTTGGTGAGGGTCTGTGTTTGATGAAGCTTCAATGAGACAGGGTCAAGGACATTTAGAGAGACAGAGGACGCTGCTTTAGAAGTCTCACAACACACTTAGCCTTTGGCCCCGAAAATGGGCCATTCATAAATCAGCATCATAGAAGGAGTAATAAATAGATATTAACACATTAGGGCAGCATTAGGGAATTTCACAGGGACAAAATTCTATTACAGTTTCGCCTTTTCATTTGGTTTACTTTTATAATGTCACATTTTAGCTGTGAGATCCTGGTAAAAAGTTAAAGCAGTCATATGGATAAGGGAGAGGGCTATTCCTCAAAGGGTTGGTGGTGGTGGTGGTGGTGGGTTGTCCATCAAACTTCGACTGGCCTTTTCCAATCCGATTATTCTTTGAGGTCAGAGAAAATTGCCTGCAGATGTTCAGTTCACTGCTAAACAGACTGTTATCACAGAAGCAACAACCTTTACTGGAGGCTCTCTACTTACATGCAGTCATTAGTGAAAGCCAAAACTAAGAACAGATTAGAATATGTAATATTATAATAAGAATCAGTGATTAATGAAGTAGACTCTAATGTGCCAAGACAGCAAAAAAGTATACGGCGTAGGAGAGTGAGACACTTTCCCAGACCTGTGCTCTGGTATGGGTCTGTACATCACCAGAGCACACATGCTCTTCATTAGCACCAGCGCTAGCCCCACTGACGACCAGACTGCCTTCAAGAACCGGCTCCATTCGAGCAGGTATACGACCTCACATCTGATCTGCATTTGCTGTTTGCAGAGCAACCTCTCTAAAGTCTGCCACTTTGCAGAGCTAAAGTTGTTTTTCCGCTAGCTTTGCAGAATGGTAATAAGAGTGTAATCTTTAAAAAGGTGGACTCGGACGTAAAGAGGTATCACTGTGGCCCGTGGGAACAGGATTTGTTTGTGTGCTGCGACTGTTCCTGAACTAAGTGGACTCAGCTGGTGGCAACAGGGTGGTTAGTCTAAACTCTGGAGCTGGATTGGACCTCAGCTGGTGGATGTTGTTGTGTGTCTGTCGCTGCCCTGGGAGAAACACAACGTCCTCTTCCTTCTTTATTACCTCTTTGTTGTTTACACTCTCATTCAGTTTTCTCTGTTTTGGCCTCGTGGAGAAGGGTGTAGATGTGGTTATTTAATAATACAGGCAAACCCACATCCTTTAACTCATGAGCTCTCTGCTGTTTGCATGCAACATGGTATGAATGAACCACAAAACTACAAATCAGAAGTGCACAACATGAGGAAAAGTACCGATTCCATTTGTATACAAAAGACATTTCTTCCAGGAGGCTTTACAAAGCACAGTAGGTTTCACTTTTGAGTGATTATGCCATCTACGTGACATTCAGGTCAAATATGTTGGACATATTTTTTATTCTTGATCATCTCATGAGGCTTTAGTGATTGCCTTGCATCAGCTAGCGGGTTTATCCAGGGTATTGTAAAGCATATGGGCCTTCTCACTCTCTGAACAGCATAGGAAAATTCCTAAAGCAGCCAGAGTAAACGTTTTTTTTTTGTTACACACAGGCCAATCTTCCCTGATCTGTCCTCCCAGCATGCCGAGGTTCCTCACGTTTACGGCCTCGTGGTCTGTTTGTGTTGGCCCCAAACACATTTCTAGTAGAAATGATATATATGCACAGAGGGTGGACGTCCAATGCTTATACGCTCAGACTGACTGCGAGGTAGGACCTTATGGGGGAATTTATACTTCTTTTTTTGTCTTTTGTCTGCAAAAGGTTACTGCAGGGTGTCCCTGATACTGGTGCTGGCAATCCTGAATTATCATTTGATCTGTGAACTAAAGCAGATGTATGACCATAAAAATTTGTAAATACTTTTGAATAATCTGCTGCTGCAGTCCTTCTTTAGGCTGCAGGGTTGGTAGGCTGAAAGAAACAGCTACTGTGTGGTTAGCCCTCACCATTTCTGACTATGATATTTTCACCTCTCCAACACAACCACAGTTTTCCCTGGAAAGGGTTTTGAGGCACTGGACCAAGCTGAAGATTTGAAGTGCCCGTGAACTTCTTAGGTTGCAGAGCCTTCATGATTGTTTAATGTTTTCTTTTGACACCTGTTCTTGTACTCATGAAGGGCGTTATAAAAGCAACGGCTGTTGTTACCTCGTAACTCCATGGAGCCTGTTCCGTTTGAGGAACTTCTCCACCTGTTCCTGTGTCTGCGTATCTCTTGCACTTTGCAAGTGTAGTTGCCTCTGTCTTCCCTGGACACGTTCTGGATCAGCAGATGATAAATCTGCCCTTCCACCTCCTCCCAGAGCTGGAACTTAGTCTGGGCAAAACTACGACTGTAGTTCCCGTAGTATTTGGCCTTCTTGAAGTTCATCTTGACCACCAGGTGCTCATCGTCGGGTGTAGGGAAGTAGAGCCAGCGCAGGACGAGGACACTGCTGCTTCTCTTCTTCTGAGACACCAGGCACGACACGGTGATGTTCTCACCTTCCAGACACATACTGACTGGTCCTGGGGTGACCGTAACGTTCAAGGCTTCAGTCGGGTCTTCTGGGTGAAGAGGTGGGATGAGGAAAGCAGAAAGGGACACAAAAGCATTTATTTAGGTGTACTGACATAGAATAGACTGGCTTTAAATGTTGTCTGTGAGGTATTGAAATAAAATATATTATAGAAAGGCAAAGATTAACTTTCTTTCATTAAGAAATGCACACCGGCATGGGAATGTGTTGCTCTCTTAAATATTTAAACATTTTGACATTCTGTTATTGTACCACTCTAGCTAGACACTGTACTCTTCAACCTTATCATGACTGAAAAAAATGTTCCTGAGAACCACAAACAGAAAAAAAAATGTGCACTGATACTGAAACATGTGTTCTGACTCCAGAGAACATTGTTATGACAACCAAAGAAAAAATCTGGTGCATCGCTAGGCCATGGTTGCCAGTAGGCACGCAATGTCTGGGTAAGGCCAGGCTCAACATGCAGACAGTAAAAACTACAGGTGGAAAGGATTTGTGTGCCTTCTTGAACCAGAAATGAGAGCGGGAAACGTGACAAGAAGATTGGATCCAGCTGGTAGAAGTCTTTGTTACACTTGTGTTTGGTCCCGATTACCGAGTTCTGTAATTGGTTAACCATGGCAGTGTTTTCAATACAAAAGCCACAACACACCATTTCATCATAAACAATGGGCCCCATGCCACACATGATGGGAATATTTTTGATTGGATCCCCCTGAGGGTATCTGTCAGCTAACTTTCTGAATGCCCTAGAAACTGTGGGACTTTGTATTATATTATAATGTATACTCAGTGGAATAGAAATATCATAATTAAAAAATATTATTCGATGACTTTATTTATGTGGTTTTAGTAAAACAAAAAAAGATTGTAGCTGTAGGGTGTCTCAGCAACACCATTATAATGCATCAACGCAACTAAGATGCTCTTTGAAAGTGACTTTATCCTGCTGATGTTACACAAAAGTTTCACAAAGTTCCAACATTAAAGTTTGCTGCATCTTCTCATACCTGCTGTGGTTTTCCTCTACCCAGCTTTAGCTAGGTACTCGCTAAAAGTTCCTCTGAAGCACCTTTTCCTTTGTGCATCGTAAGGGCAAAAGGCAAATAGACAAGCTTACCTCCGAAGAAGGCCCTAGTCAGGAGAACTATCACCACAGAGGAGAGCTTCATGTTGCGGCCCCAAATGCTCCATACACCCAGCTAAACAACCAGAACAAAAAAGTGTCTGAGTTTTACGCCCCTATTTTCTTGCCCTTTCTCCGTCCCACCGTGTCTGTGGATGTGTGTTCAGCATGGAACAGTGCACGCTCTGTTCCCACTTAGAAACACCCCTCTGCCTCTCTCTCGCTCTCTCTCTCTCTCTCTCTCTCTCTCTCTCTCTCTCTCTCTCTCTCTCTCTCCTTAATCACTCCCCTCTCCAGGAAAGTGTTTGTAGGAAATGTCATTTCCTGAAAAGAGTTTTTTAGGCAGCACAAACACGCAGCTGTACCCACACCGTTTGAGCGGCAGGCTGTGGAGGGTGGGCCGCCTGCCTGGGCCGCCTGCCTGGGCTGCGTTAGTGTGGGAAACCCAACTCGGTCTCTCATGTTCAGAAAAGCTCACGAGTGCAGTGAGGGAGAAGACTTTGGCTTTTTACTCTTCCCACCTTCCGTGGGACTTCTGAGAGTCCCTGCAATCTGGAGCAGAAGGAATGTGATCACTTTCGTCTCCCAACACCCAAAGAGCCTGTCCATCCATTTCTGTGGTTAGAAACATAACGGTTTATTGGGCGGTGTAATGTGCTGAGCTGGTGGTTTCCATGACGGCAGAGTATTGCCAAGGGGAGTGAAATTGCACAACATGCTTATGTGTAGCAACACAGTAGGAAATCGCAGCTCTCACATTTCTCACACATGCATTTGCATTAGCAGTGTAAAAAAGCTTTTAGTTTGAATGTTTCTGAGGTGAAAAGAAGGAATTAGTAACAATGTACATAATGTCATTCAAAGTCTGAGCTTTCTTTACAACACTGGCATACAACTTGATTTTAAAATCAAAATGAAAGGGAATTACAAACAATACAAATACAGATTTTCAGTGCTAAACCATATAAAATAAGACAATGTATTTCTAAAAAGCAAGATCCCATAACTGATTATTGGTGTTTGAAACTGCATCTTCTGTTTGTAAAGTTCACTGGACATAACTGTGCCTCATCTAAACTGTAAATGCAGAATGTCAACAAAAAGAAGATGAAAATGAAATGAACAAAATGAACAATAAAAAGTTAGGACTAAAATGATAAATTACAGTGTATAATTGTTATTTTAACATTGTGTTGTTGTTATTATTTTAAAATATCACATTGTTCTTAAAATTGTTATTGTCAATACAATATGTAGAAACCTTTAAAAATGAACTTTCTTTCTTTGTAGCTTTTTGTTAAACACATTATTCAGAACTATCATAAATTGAACTACCACTTTTCATTTAAGATTTGGTCGTGCTGAGTCTTTAGAGCTCCAGTGAGCTCTGTTTGTGCTCTTAGGTAGAGATGTAATTATTTAGGACAGCACTGCGTTTTGCTCCCACTTCCTACAGCCGGGCTCCACAGCGACACCATCTGGTTGACACCGGGAACACGCACGCTTCCTTAACGTCAACACAAGCGTAAATAATAAGCATTCATTGATAGAGGAAAATATTATCATTAATTTAAATTTACGATCAAGTCATCACTTGTAAACATAATAAGGCAAGCCTATTTATTCTTTCGGTTATTCAATTAAAGTCTGAGACATCGCCCACCCGCAGTGTTCTAACTCCTGCAGTGAAATGTTGCATTTCATATGAGCGCAGATTAAAAGATCTCATGGAGTGAAGCTGTTCGTCAATGAGCAAACGACGCCTTAATCTAATACATGAGTCAGCAGGAGATAGCACAGCACAATCACAGACAAGTGTTTATGTAAGATATATCACATATAAAGCAGTGGCCGGGTGCTGACCACCCAGCCGGGGCCGGGACGGGTTGGGCCGGGTTGGGCCGGGGCAGGTTAGGCCCCAGACTCGGCCTCAGTCACACCTCTTTGAGCTTTTATTTGGAAGTTGAGAATCAGGGGAAATCAAAGCGAATGCACTTTCATATGTGCAGGAGACTTGTCATCCTGTGGGTGCACTTGGCACTAGTTAAACTCATTTGGGCCACTCATGAGGCAACAGAAACCCTCCCCCATTAAATCACTCGCTCAGTTTGCCTGTTTATTGGCTCGGCAATTAGGGCAAATTATTCTCAGTCAATTGGTTTTGTAATTATACTGTTAGATGTGCAGAAGACCTGTGTACCATTACTATAGCATTATGAAGAGGAAAAAAATCCTTTGTGAAAATGGAGATGTCTAACAACCCACATTACTTACATGAAACCCCACACCGCCGCAACCCCCACAAACTCTTACAGTACACACCAGATGAAAATTATGACTTTTATGGTAGAGGGCTTGAAATTCTTCAGCCTTCAGATAATGTAGCCAAATAATGACTTTAATTTAATACCGTGCCGCTTAAAATTAATGCAGCATGGTAAATGTTAATCAGGCATTATCAGTCTAAATAAAGGGAGCACATCCTATCCAAACCACAAGCACTGCACTTTTCGTAGGTAAGACAGTGATGTAACAGAAGTGCTGCTGGGATGGGTTTGTTTTTCATTGATCGCAGTACTTTAATGAAGGCAGACATAATTCCGTCCTCCCGAGGGGAAGTAATTTAGCTCAAGCTTTATTTACGAGAAGGTGGAGTCTGATTAACAAGTCGTGGACCAACTGATATCCCTGATGCAATCAATATCTGTTACCCACACTGGCTTGATTTGAAGCATCAGGCATTAATTCGTCTCAGTGGCTTTTTGCAGATGGGCTTTGCAAATAAATAAATGCAGCAGATATATGAGGAGTTAAATACTTGTTATGAATAGTGATAAAGCTGGAGAATCAGGTCCCGGATCCGGAGGGTCTTCCAGTGTGACTGCAGTCTCTGCATCTGCACCTTTGTGACTGCCATTTCAAAACATCTCCTGCACCGTGTCATTCACATGTTCTCTGCAGAATAATGGGTGGAATTTAGCTGTGACCAAGATATTATAACAGTTATGCTATTATGATATAATTTTATATATATTGTAAATGTAAATTCTACTATGAACTATCTGAGCTGTAAGTCAACAAACTATCAATCCATTTGTTAAGATTAATAAATATTATCTAATGAAAACGTTTGGGCCAGTTACCCCAAACCATATCAGGCACCAAAATAACTCTGGTGGTAATTTACTAGTGCAGTTTAATTTTAATTTTATTACTATCTGGCAAACTAAACCTTTGTATTATGAAATATGTTAGGAGCTGTATAGATTCTTTCACACTTGCTGTAAGTTTGTGCCAAACATACACATAGAGAGAGAGAGACTGAAGAAACCCTCTGAATGTCTGCACTTGTCCTCTTCTTTGGTCTTTATTTTTCTTTTGTTTTAGTAAGTGATTTAAAGTGTGACTAACGCATTCATTGACACATTAAATGTACTGAAACTCTTCATATATCTTTCTATTGCAAGAGCTAGTGCCAAGCATATTGAAAGAGTTGTGCACCTGTAAATAAAGTGTACCAAGTTGTGTACAGACAAAAAAAAATGCCCTTTTTTAATGCCTTTAAAAACACATAAAAGACTGCACAGCTTTTACCAAAACCACCTCCCACCTCATTCTTGTAAAACAAATGCTTTTCATTCTGACAAGTGGTTAACTCAGTGTAACTTTTCTTTTGAGAGTAATGAATGGTGCGTTCAGTTTGGGTACAGCTCGCTGTACACCAAAGGCCTGGGGCACTCTGTATTGGGGGGGGGGGGGGGGGGGGGGGGGGGTTGCATAGAGCAGTTAAGGCAGGACGGCTCCGGTGAGTGATGACCCGGCCTGCTGCTGTTTCCCCCGTCCATGTGTGAGTGTCTGTCACTCGTGGCTTGACAGCATTTGCACTGCAGCCAGGACTCCTGGGAAAATATCCACTGCCCCCATCTCCTATTATAGCAGTGCCTGAGCGCAAAGCATGACCGGGGGCAAGAACACTTGCTGTTAGGGGCCCTTTGGAGTTGGAATGACTTGGGGGGAGTTGGCTTGAAGAGCTCCCTTCTACTGCCCTGTGACTCTTCTATTACTCTGAGGTAAATGAGCACAGAGAGAGATTAAAGAAGTTCTATAAAATCCCATTCAATTTATGGACTAGCCAAATAAATGCCACAAATAACTGAAGAGGACTTTTAGTTTAGTGAAATAATGTTATGCTCTTCTAGTGCACAGAGTATATCAGGACAATAATAGCATTTTAAAACTGCACCACTGGACTTGTACTGACTATTACTATAAACACAGTAATGACTATGTTTATGTTTCAGATTGTAAACAACAATATCATCTATTAACAAATCAAAAGCACTTCTTAATCGTACCAAAAAAAAGTGAGTCACACTTATTAGTGAGGGAGCAGGGAACAGGCTATTTTTACTTGTGAGCACATGTGCCCAAGCCCAAATACATGCCAAGCATCACAACAACTCCACAAGAGGATATTTGTTTTTACTTTAAACAACTCCACTTCATTGGAACTAACGCCTTCAACCGTGCGCAAAGGTGAATGTGACAACTAATGTCTGAATTTGGAAATAGCCAAGGGCCACGTTTGTTTCATTTGCTTTGTCACTTGACACCCAACGGTTATTTCAATACATCTGCTAGACTTCAGCCTGCGCCGAACGCTCACACAACTCACTCCATGAAACCACTGCTATTTCTGTGTGGTTCCTGCCACGGAGTCCTGACCACGGTCCCCTCTCCAGTACAGCAGGGGTCTGTGTAGTAACTGTACTCTTCTCTTTTGTTCCCTTCCTGAAGACAGCAATAAGTATTACTAGAGAGTGAAGCAACAAATATTTTACAGAAGCCTCCTTTCTACACATTTCTGGGTGCGCTATGGAATTTTTGGTGACTAGGTTCTGTTTGGAGAATCAGAAACTATTGAACTGCTGAAAAGATGGAATACAAGGCCACACGGTAGGAACAGAGTTCCTTTACACCTTCTCCCTGATGACACTTTTACTCATTTCAATAATACTTTTATATCTGGACACAAAATAACTTGATCATTACAAAAATCTGTTTAAGATCTAATTTTAAAAACCACACTATTCCACTTTGATGAAAAGAAAAGCAAAATGAAAGGGAAAAAAAAGTTAAAAGAATGAATGAAAGAAAAAAAAATACAACTGCATTTCAGATATGTGCTTCCCCGTCACTCCCTCAGTTATTGTTAAGCACGAGCACTATTTGTAGACATATGTTATCACATTGTGAAAATTAGCATGCATATTCTATTTTAAGTATGGCTTCAAGATATCAGGTTTTGCCAGAGACATGGTATAAATTGTTTGGTAAAAATAAACCTCTCCCCACAGGCAGTATGGGTCAATCAGATAATCAATCAGTCAGTACACTGTAGACATTGATAAAAGGCTTTTCTTTATAGAAGAATTGTTTGTTTTTAGTGGGTCTTTGATGGCCTGTACGTTTCTACCAGGAGCCCAAGATGCACAATGAAGTACTGTGTACATCCCACAACTGTGTGCAACTGTGTGTAACAAAGCAGAGAGCTTCATTTATCAGTCTGCGTGCAGAAACAGTGATGAGTATATTCAGTCGGCTACTCGTACTGTACATGGCTTAGTAAACATTTATTCACTTTAAGTGTGCTATGGCGGTGCTGGTGTCAGTGTGCTAGCCTACGCCAGGTGATAAAAGAGATCTGTGAGTTATTCTGGGTTGTGTGTATGGGCTCTGCCCAGCAGCGCAGAGATTAACAGTAAAAGACGAACGTATTATTTGCCGAAGTTTGCAAGACAAGGTGTACGAAAAGATGTCAGGAGCGAATTAAATTCGATTGGGACAAAATGCTGAACTATGAACAGGTGCAGCTTAAAAATAGGTCGATAGTTTATTTATTTAATGATATATGCTTTCAAAAATTATATGTCAAAAAGCACAATAATAAAATATGTTCGTAACCATAATATTAATAAAAAATGGAATCTGTAACAAAAAATAAATAAATTACTATTAAAAAATGTGCATCAATATGCCCCTGTATCTTTATTAACGTCTGCCATATATTACTGATTTTTGTATGATTATTTTGATATAATTCATTTGCATTTTACTTGCAAATTTCAGTAAAATGCAGAAAGAGATAGTAGAGGAATAATTTCTGTCTTGGTTTGAAAATTATTAAAGGAACTATTTTTCTTTAGTGTTTCCTTTAGACTTAAATGTTTTTATACTTAACACTGACATAAATATAGGTAAATTTATGTTACCATGTAAACATTTTTAATTTAAAAAATGAATGTTGAAGTCATCTAATCTGCAAAGAAATATTTAAATACAAGTATTGTTAATGTGTAAAAAGACATGTTCATATGTGATTCATAGCTGAAATGTCTTCCTACTCTAGAATAAATTCACGTGATGCAAGGTGCAATCTTTCTTGTGCATAGCAACAGCATGGCCCAGTTACCCACATGGTAATGATCACATGATAATATTTGAGATGTTGTATTTTGGGAGCCCCGTTGTAAATGTTTAGTTTGCATAAAATCATTTAAGACTACATTTATAGCCACCCTGATTATTTACTTTGTCAGCAAAAGTAATTGAATCATCATCATTTTGAGACACGTTTATTAGTATTTTCTCAGAAAAAAGGAAGTGTGTGTCTATAATTCCAAGCCTGCATACATGACTGACACTACTGTCTGCTTTCATCGCAGGAAAGAAGAGCAGTCTGATCACCTTCTGAAAGGTGAACTACTTAAAAACAAGACCCCCTAAGTGAGCAATCTCAAAGACAGATAGAGACAACTGTGGCCTGCTCATGTGAGCGAGTATTTGAAATGAACTGTCTGGAAAAGCGCCACTCGGGCAGACGGGGGAGCTCGCGGGGTCATCGCAAGCACTCCAATGGCTTCGGTGACACGTCGCGGGCCAGAAAAATCATGGACGAGACAGACAGGGAGGTGAGCAACCTCACCGATCGAGCTTTCAGGAGTCTGTGCATCGGCGAGGAGGCCGTCTACAACGACTCGGAGATCTCTTCCCCTACTGCACGCCACAAGGCCTTCGCTGAAGATCTTCAGAAGAAGGAGGTTGTGAAGGCCTCCTGCCAGGAGACTGCATCCTATGGTCTTCAGTCCAGGGAGATGGAGAGAAGGACTGAAGTGGCTTCAACATTCCAGCAGTCCTGTGCGGATGATTTCAGAGATGAATGCTTGTCTTATATGAGCAACGGGTCCGTGGAGGCAGTGTGGCAACATCAGAGGAGCACATCACGAGTAGCATCCCTCATCAAGGCTTTCAGTTCAGGAGACGGTTACCATAGCGCTGGGGATGCTGATGTTGCACTTTCAAGGGAGAAATCAAGAGACTGTAATGAGTCGTGGGACAGATCAGCTCTGACATGCATTCAGAAGAATCTACCAGAGTTCCCTTCTGCCTATCATCAAAATTTTAAGAGTGGCCCCTTTCAGTCTTACAGAAATCATTTTCATGCATCTGCTGCTTCTGTGGTCCAGATGCACACAGCAGCGTCTCTTGTGAAATCCCCCCAAAACAGCTTCAGTGCACTGAACACAACTAACTTTTTCTTTCACAGTGAATTCAGTCCTTTCCAGTTGTGGAATGATTATAATAGGTTTCCATTTAAACGGGAGGAAACTTTAGGGTTTGTGTCAACCAGTGAGTTCCCCAGGTGGTACGATACTCATCTTTACAAAGAACTGACGGCTTCACACAGGACGTCAAGCTCTCCGTCTGAAGGCAGGTGGTTTAACAGAAGAAAGATTGATAACTTTACTGCAACTCAGCGCTCCAGGTCCACAGTAATACAAAAAGCCTCAGCGATAGAGAAAAGGTGTGAGTCTGAGATTACCGCCAACTGTCCCCCATGGAGAAAGAATAATAACTTTATGAGAAATAAACTCCCAAGTAATCGGCCCTCCACTGTCTCACCAAGCAATGAGAAAATAAACAGGGCAGATTCTACGTTGTTCTACCCTAGTAGACAAGCACATGACATGCAACACAAATTAGGCAATGTGGGCCACAATGAGTTTTCCAGCAATATGACACCATTCAGCATCACGCAGCTTCTCACACCTGAAATTCATGGTAGACAAGGAACTGAAACATCTGAAATACTGCAATTTGCACGTACGCCCACTGTTCCAGATTGTTCCGCTCAGGGTGACACGGATATGAAATCATTGCATGATGCCAAACAGCTACGGGACAGCTACAAAGCCAAAGCATCAAGTCTATTGTTTAACATCAAAGACAATAAAAGAAGAGTCAAAAGTACATATAGTCCCCCTAAATGTTCTGACATAACTGACCAGAATTCGCATCCTTCTGAGCTTCACAATTTTGGATCCAAACTTTCGGATACCGCTGTATCTCAAATGACAACTCGGCAAGACTCAGCAGCACCTGGCCATTTAGAACATTATAATCAAGTCCAGCACACTTATGGTCTCTCCTTATCCCAAACCGTGGAGCACCGTGGAGAGTTTGCTGATGGATATCATCATAATATGGCATTATCATCCTCCCAATCTCAGTATGGAGCTGCTAATTACAATATTCCTCATGGGGAATCAAAGGGTAACTCTCTGCACCCAAATAAGTTTTCGAACAGGGAGAGTAGGGAGTGTGGGTTCTCACCACATGTGCTTTTGGCACAGAATCAAACACCAAAACATTCAGAGGGTCACATTTATGACCCTAGAAGAGCACTTAGCTCTACAAGGCCAGAAATTGAAACCGTTCTTTCCAAATCACATCCACCAGCACACTCAGCACAAATGTCAGAGAAACAGACGTTAAGTAGGAGAGAAGATGTTGTTCATTATGACCACCAAGAGAAAAAGAATTTTGTGAGAAAACAAAGTTATGGGTATAATAAAAATGAGTTGTCTGCTGAAGAAACACTTTTTTGGAAAAGCACAGAAACGACAAATATCACAAACAAGAAACCTATTGATGGCAGTGAGATCAAAGATCCACTGCCCTTCAAAGGAGAGATAGCTGCACTGATAGAAAAGGACAAGCAGAGAAAAGCCAACGCTAAACAATACTTACCTTTAACCAATGACAGCTACACCATGGGGAAGGAAGCATATGTAAACAAAGTGAATGAGAACATTAAACAAGGGCGGCTTGCCAAAGAGGAAGAGGTGCATGCCACAGATATCTCACAAAAATATTCATACACGGGCTCGCAAATGAATCCTGTAGGCCACCATCCAATAAATCCACTCGTGGCATCCCAAAATTTGTATGAAAACCCTCTGAACAAAATGGCTTCACCTCCCAGCAAAGAAGCAAACCTTAACAAAGGCTCAAGAATTCAAAGTGCACCAAAAGATGAGGTCTGTCTTCAGATAGACATGAATTATCCAAGAACTTCTGAAACGGATTGTAGTCGGAGAACACAATGTCCCTGTTCACTAGAGACAAAACAAAAGAAGGAAGGATCTGCCATTTATCAGCCGTATAAATATGAGCCAAACAAACAGTGGTATATTGCAACAAGTGAAAACAAACAGACTCAGGATGAAGTGTGCACGCCAAGACAACTGCAACAATCAGATCAATCAGGTGAAACAAATTACACACGCTCCATATCAGAGCCATCTTATATTCAACAGCTGAGTGCAAAAAGAACAACCCAAAGAAATGTAATAACAGAGGAGAGATCCAGGACTGGGGAACTCAAGCCAAATTACCCTATTAGCCCCAAGCAGACATACGCAACAAAGCTTGGGGATATGAACTCAGACATTAACAAACAGAACTTTCAAAGTACCGAGGCATGCAATGACCGTTCACAAACAAGAGAAGACAGATTTAACATTAATGACATCCTCTCTATCAGAGACAATGAACAAGCAAAGAGACTTAGAGAAAATAAACACAGTCTCAGTGCGTGTGAAGCAACAAAATTAGAAAATCAACCATCCACATTTACTCGTACAGCTGAGGACAAAGAAGCTAACATGGAAATATCTCATATGAAAGAACAAACACTGCTGGGTCAAAACTCCTGCTACATACTAGAAAAAACAAATATATCATCTGCGTGTATCAAAAGGGACTCACATGACCCCAATGAAGGACTGGTAAACATTGGCACAGGCATGAAAGGCAAATCAGGAAAAGACATATTTATGAATAAAGAGAATGATAGGATCACATCAAAAGTACTTTCATACAAAGAAAGAGGCCAAACAAAACAGGAGATACTCACATCAAAATTGAAAGCACATGCTCAAAAGGAGATATCAGCAATTAAAGAAAAGGGTCTTGCTAAGCAAAGTATTCCATCTAGAAATCCATTAAAGCAAAGCACAGCTGGAAACTATGAAAAGGGCCAGTTGAACCAAGGGGTCCTGTCTCTAAAGAAAGAAATTACTGCAGAAAAACTAGATCATCTTTTCCAAGACATCACATACTCGAGTGTCACTTTATACAAAGAACTAGCAAACCAAGACAGTGATGTTCCAAAATATGAACCTCTAAAGGAGCAAGACATGAAACTACCTAAAAGAACTTCTGTCTCTCTGGAAGAAGATGCCAACTCGGGCAAGAATACAGAAGCAACAAAAGATGACAAACTCATCACTAATGAGAAAATATTTGGACAGGTAGATAAAAGGCCTATAGTGGTAAAAACTGGTGAATTCCAGGATATTTCCAAGAGTTATCATCTCCAGTCTCTCACACAATCTACTGAGAATTACCATAACAAGTGTGGCTCAGGTAGTCAGGATGAAGGTTGTACAAATGCCAGTGCTACTGAGGATATCACGATACTCAAGAAAGGTCTCTCAAGATCTCCAGTTCTCATTCCTCTCAGCAAGGAAGCTTCTGTGGTCAAGACAGACGATCAGACTGCTTCTCAGCCGGAAATACTGAATAGTAAAAGTCAGACAGAATGTCAAATGTTTGCTTCAATGCTAAATAACAGTTCAAGATGTGATCTCTTAGTAAAAACAGAAACTTGCAAACCAAACCCATACAAGAGTTCAGAACATGTTGAACCCCATGACTTCTCTATTAACAAAACAGATGAACTACTCTTAAATGTTGAGGTGGATAAACATATTACTAGAAGTGATATAGCTGGTCAGACGGACACCAACCTGCAGGTCGAGGAGGAAGAAACAGCCAGAGAAGACAGGGGAGCCACAGAGGAGAAACTCCATCATGGAAGTAAAAAGAACACTGGGAAAGGAAACCCTATAAAGGAACCAACTGAACATTTTATAAAAGCAAGCGCTAGCCAAGTGACATCTCCATCAGAGTGGACGAAGTTAAAGAAAGAACAAGTCTCTGTTGACACAGCAGTGGAATCTACAAATACTGAAACTGGTCATTCTAATCACAAGGCAAGTAGTATCAAAGACAAGTTAAAACTCAAAAGTGCAGCTGATTGTGTCAGTACTAATGAAACAAATTCTACAGAAATAAAATCACCAAAGATGATTCATTTGGTATATGGTGAGCACATTCCAGAAGCCAAAGAAAAGAAAGAAGAAAAAAGCCCAGAGCAGTGGGCCAAACATGACACTGAGCTGCAGTCAGAGAGCACGACTAAACCAAATGAAGACTCTTCAACTCAACAGCTTCACCACACTGATAATCCTAAACTAAATGCATGTGAAAATACACATACAAACAAAGGATCAAAAAATCAAACAATCACAAACTCAGGTAACCAGAAATATATTCAAACTGCTGGAGTGAATGAACATTGTTTACTAAAAGAACCTAAACAAAATAAATATGAAATACAACAGGATGCCTGTCAATCAAAGCAGGAGACAAGCAGCATAAACAACCCAGATAAACCAATGACACCTGGTGTAGTAAAAGAAAGAAACAATCCAGAGCTTCAGGAGAAACGATCCATGCCTCAGACACTACAGGGAAAAGACAACCATCAACAGACAGAGAATAATGCACGTTTGGAAGAGAATGGTACAAACAGAACTAATAGCAATGTAAAACTTACAGATGCTGAAAATGAGAAGTCACATGACAAATCTTACACACCAAATGTTAGCACAAACGATCATGATCATGAAACGATGAGTTGCCCCGCAGATAAAGGTGCAGACGTTATAAATGCGGTACCTAACAAACACATCATTCATATCCCTAGCAAGGAAGATGATGAACCTGTAGATGAGCCTGTGATATATAGCATATGTGTGTCAAGCCAATCAGAAATTGTTTCAGAGGAGGAACCAATCATCTTTACCATTTGTGTGTCAAGCATGTCTGAGGCAGATAATCCTAAAGCAGAAGATACTGTAAGTCATAATAGTTCTGGTCAAGAACAGCTTTCAGTAACAGAGGTAGAGAGAGAAGGAATGTTTGGTAATATAAAAGAGGAAACTGAAAAAGACAGAGTTGAAAGCAAAGCAAGTGAAATCAAGGAGGAAACAGTTCTGATGGATAGCAAAAAGTCTGAAAAAGAAACAGCAGCAAGTAAATGCATCTCACCTGCAAAAAAAGATAAATGTGATTATAATAGATCAAGTGAGGTGGGCAATATTAGTTCTTATGAAAGCCTCTCGGTCAAATATGGGCTTCCCACTGGAGAGAACATTCATCTCAAATCAGGACAAAAACAGGAGCATAAAATGCACAATGAAAAAGAAGAACCCACCAATACAATTTCACAAAAAGTACAAAAAACCAAAGTGGCTGATGGCCACACAGTGGATGTTGATTACGCAAAACATCAAGGATCAAGAAAAAAGGATCCAGGACAACTTTCTGATCTTCTAAAAGCTAGCGAGGAAAACAGTGAGCAAAATGTTACCCACGTGGCAGAAGAGCGGGAAGGAACAGCTGGTGAAGGAACCTCCCAAAGATCTGCTGGAGTCATGTTAACATCTGAGAAAAACCTAACAGATACAAATCAACTCATTTCTGAAAATGGCAGAGCACAAAATAAACAGGACATTTTGGTAAAACCAAAGACACCAATATCAAGTGTTGTGCCAGTTTGTGAATACAGCCAGGACACCAAGTGTTCTATCGCCCAAAAGACCAACATAATAAATGACGGTGATAATGATGATCAACTGAAAGAATGTATGGAAGTCAGAAAGAAAGTACAGATAATGGATTCTATGAGGGACACAGCGAAAGAGAATGAGAATGTCTACAGAGTGGACAAAAACGCTGACATGATCATGAAAAAATTGAACGATAATCAAAAAACTACATATGCTGCCGATGGAAATACCTCCACAAAAACCAGTAGGACCTCAAAACCATGTGGTCCATCACATGAAGATATATGTAAACACACACCAGATGTAGCTCCAGTTCAAAACAGTCAGAAGGCAATTAATGAAGCAGTTAAGAAAAAATGTGTACAGGATGAATGTGAAAGGGATACAATGAGAGTAGAAATACTAAACAAAGATACAACTCTAACCAAAGACAGCAAGTCTTCACATGATAATGGAAAAGACTTTCTCAACAAAGATCAACTCGCTGAGGAACATGAGGAATCCAAACTCAAGACAATCAGTGAAGCAAAAGGTAAGAGGGACATTATTATACAGAATATAATCCCCTCTAATAACCAGATGGTAAAAGGAAGTCAAAGTGTTAGTAAGAATCTAATAGAAAATGTGTCTACTGCCATGAAAGCAGATCAGAATCTTTTCAAAGTTTCAAATATATCATTGGAAGAGAAACACTTGCCTAAATTGGAGCCTGAATTAAATAACCCTATAGAGAAAGTCCTAGAAAAGCACTTTGTTCAAGATAAAACAATAAAGTCAGACAGCATAAGTGGCAGATGTGTTTTGTCGCCCAAGAACACAAATGAAAATGTCCAAAGTGTATTAACAAAAGTCACTGGAATAAAATCACCACCTAGCATCGACACCACAGAGGACGATGCCAAAAGAATGAACAATCAAAAATGCAAAGAGGAACCATCACCCACATGGGGGAAGCGCATGAAAAAAGACACGACCTCAGTGAATACTAAGGATAACACAGAGAAAGCATCATCTCTGGTTAAAGTTGGGAATGAGACCCTATGTGAATCAAATCAAAGTGATAATCGTTTAAAGGAAGAAGCAGTCCATACAGCCAAAGAGGTGAATTCTGAGGACGTTGACACTGGCAAGCTTCAAAGAGACAGTGGCCAAATAAAAACCGATGTGGTGGTTAAAGATCACAGTGGCAGAGGGGAAATGGGAAACAGTGGAGAGACTACACAAGGAAAACATGATGATCGCGTTAATGTATATCAGTATTATCCAGGAAAGGGGTTTCTTCCAGAACCTAAAGGACATGTGTATGGAGAACCAAGCTCTGCTCCATCTCATCACCATGACACAGCACTTAAAACGAAAGATGGCAGCCTCACTAAACCAGGCATTACGCTGAGGGAGAGGAAGTCAACTAGGCCAGATATATCAGCTTTAGCGGATTACGCTAGGCTAAGAGTCATCTCTGCTGAAGATGACAGCATGAGTGAAAAGGACTTACTGCAAAAAATGGACACCCATCAGAAGTACAATCTCATGGCTGTGGAACCACAGAAACGTTTGCAAGGAAATTTGACAGTGACTGTGGGAGACGGAGAGCTTACAGCAAAAAAGTCTGAGAATCAAAGTCAGATGACAAAGCCTTCACAAGTTGAGGAAAGAGATAACCTTTTATTTCATAGAAGCAGAATTACAAAGGAAATGCCCGAGGGACACAATCAGCAAACAGTCCAGAGTGAAATCACTTCTCATCCAAAGCTCTCTTCAATGACAAGAAGATCAGATGATAGATTATTTGCTGGTAAGGAAAGACACAGCACCACAGGGAAGACACTGACAAATCAGATGCAGCCACACAAACCTTTGAACGAACAACTCTCTGCATACTCAAGAAATCATGTAATCAATCAGTCCCAGAATCTTCAAGTCACACACACTGTACTATCACAGAACGCCCTGTCCAGATCGAGACAACCAGCTAATGCTAAAATGCAGGATATGGACGTTAATGCTCATGTTAAAAGTCCAGACTCCTTATCACAAACCTCACTGGGTGGTCAACATCATCAAGAGAACCAACATACAAGGAATCCAACAAATGTCGTACCATCAGTAACAAGTGATGGAGGGAAGATGGAGGAGCTGCAGTACTACACTGTTAGTGCCATGGACAGTGAGCCAAAGCCGAAAGATCTACATGAAACCTTTCCAGGAAGGCACAAAATGACACCAAATAAAGAAGTAGCTGAAATTCCTTCAACAAAGGCACGATCAAAATCCTCTTCTCCAGCAATGGGAAAAGCTGTTATATTTAGAGTGAAAGATAATACCGTCAGGACTTCTCCTGTTACTAAAACCGTGATGCCACCTTGTCGCAGATCTTTCTCTGACGAATTCAGGATTGGCTCTCCAAGGGAAATGTGGAAGTTCTCTGAGAAGAATGAGCTTGAGGACAATCACAAGCCTGGTCCTAAAGAGCCTTCCTGCCCTCCTGTCCGGCATGAGCCAGCAGTGGCTTCACATCGACCACACGGACAGAGAGAAACCCGATCGCAAGGCAGTTTGCCTTCAGCAGAGCTCACAGCTGCAACAGAACCTATGGGCTACCTTAAAAGGCGCCAGCTAGGTGAGGATGATGACAATCGATCAGTCGTCAGCACACTCTCAGACGTGGAGAGTTTGGCAGCTAGCACAATACTTACAACAAACAGTATAGCTTCACACACCTTTTATAACGAACATAACAGATATACCAGTGCAAGGCCAGCATCAGCTTGCTACGAAAGGCCAGAGTCAGTCTGCTTTGAAAGGCCCGAATCATCCTGTAGTGATATGAGGCCGCTGGGCAAACCACCCACTGTTCCTCCTAAAACAGAGAAGGCCCTTCATCGTGCTAAGAAACTTACTTCTAGAAGGATCAAAAAGACAGAAGCTAAGGCAACATCTGATAGCCAAGAACAGTCTGAAACCAAGTGCATCCGAAATGCCTCTAGCTTGCCCTCTTCACCTCTGGAGCTAATGTCAACACATCACGCAATGCACGCGTCCCCCCCTGTATCACACTACCACGTTGAACCTAATTACGCATCTCCTGCACAGAGCATTGTTGCTCACCCTTTTCCAATGACTCAGAGAAAGCTCTTGCAAGATCCAAACTCGGGACAGTACTTCATGGTGGACATGCCAGTGCAGGTCAAGACAAAGATGTTTTTTGACCCTGCAACAGGTAAATATGTCCAGCTTAATGTGCGCCAGGACCCCCCAACCACTGTAGCACAGCCACCATCTGTGGAGGTGTTGAATCAGCCATATTTAGTGTACTCTGGCTTCCTGCCCATGCCTGTCTCCTCCTTACCTTCACGGAGGTCATCATCGCAGACGTCAGCACCAGGTACTGTTACAGAGCAGAACATGGCAGGAGCAAGCAGTGGAGCACAGAGACAGCCAAGTAACCCCAGGAATGCCCAACTGTACAATGAGCCTGTGCATAGAACACGTGAACCAACCAGCAGTCAGTCTGTGTACGCTGGAAATAATGTGGGCTTCACACAAAGAAAGACAGACATTATAACGATGAGGGAACTGGATGACTTTGTCATAGAGAACACATGACCGTTGCTGACTGCCTAGTCTTTCTAAAGTAAATATTTGTATGTACACAAAAGTAAAAAAAAAAAAAAAAAACTATAAATGTATATCTGACCTATTTTATTAAGAACGTATTTAAAGAGTTCGTTAAATACATTTTGCTGTTTGAGAATGATTTTTAAGGCTTGTGGTTAAACTGACATATTTTTTGCAGATCTATCGCTATAGGAAAAGCAGAGCTATTTATTTTATGACAGAGATATTTGATAAGCATTCCATTTTTAATTGTTTAAAAAATTAAGCAGTATAAATGTATAATCTCACAGTGCCCCAAGTCTTAAATAAGTTCACCTAAAGAGGAATTTGTAATATCACAATGGAATTTTGTCAAGTTCTTAACATCTAGCCCCAACAATAATGCTAAGATTCACTGAACCATCAGACAAGAATAAGTATTAACTAGACTATAATAGATGTCTATGAAGACTATTCATAGACAAACGTTATGTATTTTAGATCAATCAATTGTGATATAGTTGTAACAGATTCTTGGACAGACTTTACTTTATCTTAGAATAACCTTGTTTCCACTTGTCATTGTAGAAAAATGGACTGAATTCACTAGAATTGGATTAGAGCTTACTTAACACTTGACATGTGGATGATCCGATATATTTATTCACCTTTGCCAAATAAATGTGCATAAACGGTATACAAACTCCCATTTGTTAATATCATTGTTATGGTTAAGTCAAGATCTTGGCTCCGTTTTTCTACACAATATTGTTTGACATTATGCATGAAAAGTGCCAGACCTGATTGTGTTCACCTTTGTGATATAGTTCACGGCCTTTTAGGTGGAACTAAACTACTTTTCTTGTGGTTTAGCAGATCATTCAGTAATATATACATGTCAATAATGACCATAGTATTATGATATGTTGCTGTATATGTCAATACCTCTAAAAACAAGGAATATTTGTAATTTACATATTTCATAGATTTTTGTTTTCAGTGGTTTTTCTGAAGCACCTAAGTAGCACAGCAGCAGTTTAATAAATACAGATTTGATTCAAATGTGTTTCAAAACTTTGTTACACAAAACATTAATATAACAAGAATCACAGGTAGCTGGTATTCATTACACAACCTAAGAGAACAAGCATTGCCTTGTGCAGAGCCGGAGTGGCTAATCGGGAGATTCGGGAGGATTCCCGATGGGCCAGCTCATGTCAGTCTCTAGTTTGGGCCGATTGGGAGGGAAAAATAATTTTGGGCCGGATTTGGGCATGAAACTCCCGAGCTGAAAAAGTGTCCCACTCCGGCCCTGGCCTTGTGGTTATGACAATTTCTGCCTGCCTAAATGTTTAGATTTGCTTTCTGTGTGGAGAGATTATTGTATCTGCACAACAGGCCACTCTAGTGGCCCCAAATAGTACTGCACCCTGCGATGTGATTCCACATGGTAGAACAGGTGCTTAACCTTGCAAGGTGATTTTACAAATTAATTCTCTAAAAATCTAAATTTAAAATAGATTTTGTACAAAACATTTAAAAGAAATGTAAAGAGTCCTCCATATTTACTTTTTAGAACACAATGCACTGTACTGGCTTGTATTAGCTTGAATGAACAACCATATATAACAATAATAAATCTGACCCCTTTCTCCATATAAGCAATTAATGTCTAGAACAAATCTCACTGAGACACAATTGCTTGTACTGAAATTATTATTATTATTATTATTATTATTATTATTATTATTATTATTATTATTATTATTATTATTATTATTATTCCTGGAATGACATTAGGAAGGATTAAAAGATTACAAATATTAACAGCATAACCTCTCAGCTTTATCGTTTCTATAGATGAACCCAACTGACTGAGCTATTGGTCTTCAAATGCAGGTATGAGCAGTCATGAAACATACATACCATCCTTATCACAGTCTGTGCAGTAGGTCTACATCTCAATATAGACAGAGTTCTACTGTTTGGATAGGGCCTCACTGACAATGTATCATTAATGGAACAAAAGAACCCATTAACATCACTGAAAAAGAATTTGAAACAAATGATTTGAGTTATAATTTTTTTAGGTTTGCTTGGCTAGTTGCCAGCTAATTTGATATAACAATGTTTCTCATAATAGAATGAATTACTGCTGAAATGTGTATAATAGCACAGAATAATCAATAATCCACATGGACATTTGAGTGTAAAACCTCTCTAAAATATAGCTTACTTAACAACTCTTGATTGTTTAAACTGTAATAACCCATTTGCCCTGTAACTAAAATTATCATTAACAGACTATTAACTGATTATGTTCTCAAAAATTGTTGCTTTCTCAAAGACATACAGTGGAGTTACTCAAACAAGAAACATAATCAGCTGATGTAAAGTTAAAGTGTCTCTCCTGGGGAGCAGTGTCCTGTATCAGCATGTGTTTCAGTGTAGAGCTGAACTCTGTCTGAAGCTTATTAAAAGCTTGAACTTTGATCTTATTAATTAATTAATCAATTAATCTATCTTCAAGATTATATTTTTTACCTTGTTGACAAAGTCAGCCTAAATGATCCTTTCCAGTGCCATCATCCGGCAATGCCATCAGTAAAGTGATTTTTTTTTCATGGCATATGAATGGCAAAAAAAAAAAAAAAAAAGAATAGTGTTTATCTTTTAATATTTTACAAGAATGTCACTGTATGCAGTCCATAAGCCATGCCATTTGCAATGTATACAGTTCTAGTTCATATTAACAGTCTGCTTTTTCAGTTATGTGATCAGTTTGACTATTTGGAATTGACAAACTAGTATAAATCCTGTCTTCAACATTTATATGTTGAACACACACACACACACACTCACATTGATAAAGCAACGATAATGCATACTGCTAAAACATACAACTTAGGAGTGTTCTGCCAACATTTCTGACATTATCTGCCATGTCAGTAGGGTGTCGCAACATGAATTATTAAAACAGTACTTTGTGATGATACATAATTCCATATCAATTATTCATGCTAATGTGTGTGTAGTTTACTTAATTGTGTTATTGACTATCAAAAGTAATTTCCTGAAAATCCTCAAGGACATGAATTTAATCAGTTTAAGTCCTTTTCATATGCAGTCCTATTAAGGGTGCTACTTTCACGTGCCCAAAACTTAATTTCTGTGCTTACATATGAAATTTAGTAATGAAAATTATGATCATCAATATGTCTATTTAGGACATAGTCTACAAAAGACTCTTCGTGAATGATTATTCTAACATCATTCTCATTTTTTATTTTGTAATGATGTGCAATCTTTTGACATTTCCGAGACCTCACAGTGATCCTCACGCTGATATTTGGCTGCATTATGGTTTCTAGGATATCTGGTAAAAACCTACACAGTTGAACCTAAGCCTACATTTTCACATATCATTTCAAAAAGTTTCAAAAGTTAATTCATTGGTTTAAAATGATTTATATGGATAGCTGATAATTTACAGCATCAACCAAGAAAGCCCTGATACACTCCCTGCCTTGCAGGCCCTTCACGAGCAGTCTGACACGTGCGCTCCACTCTCCTAAGCAGCATCATCTCGGCCCAGCTCTGACTCCGCTGTAAAGTGGCTGTGCATCAAACGAGAAGACGTCAGTGGTGTAGCTTAAACTGAATAAATAATAAGACCACCCATCGCTTCCGCTTTCTAGCTCTACCTTTCGTATACATAATTAATCTCAGCCAGATGGCGTGAGCAATAGGCAAAGGAGATGTACATGGATGCCTACATGTTTAATTGCTTCAAAAGAGGGAGTCAAAACAGGACCTGAGTGAGAACACTCACAGCCTGGCACGAGTGATGACACGCAGCGTCACGCAGTGTATTATAACATCATCAGGCTAAACTATCGAGGCTAAATTGCTTTTCCATATCATATGCCCAGATAAGTCAAGACAACACAACGGATATACATATAATTGCATATAATTTCATATTAGGTCATTTATATTAGTGCATGGTATATTTTTACATTAGGAAATTGTTCTTGACACAATGCAATTTCTAACATCACCTGATCTCACAGTATACAAGGCAGTATAAGCCCTACATCAAAGTGGTTTAGAAACGAGAAAGATTCACATTGGCAGCCAGGGTAACCTCTTCCAGCAATCTGTGCATTCAAAATCTGTCCACCATCAAAACCAATTACAGCGCAAGAACTAAACGGGCAACATATTGGTCATAATAATGAACAAAATGTAACGATGATAGATAAATTACAATTGAATAAATAGTTTAATGCAAACACACTCAAATTATACAATAATAAAATACAGTGAACACCTTGCCCCGCATTGCACATCAGTGCACATGTGGTACTGGGCAGCGGACGTTCGTTATTAGATGGTAAATCCTTATATCCAGGCAAAATGTGCTTTCTGAGCAAATGCAGTCCCTTATTTCTTATCCGGACCCTCCTTTGGACAGTGCAGTTGCTTGTCAGGGGTCGTCCCCTGACTTGGGAGCTTTGAGGAGCCAGAACTAGGACTGGAGTCTCCATTTCCAATGACGCTGGTGCTTTGACCCAGGCCCACGGCAGGTCCGACCCCCACCCCAGGTCCGGCTCCCAGCAGGTTGGCTGACTGCAGCAAAGCTTCGGAGTGCTCCCTGGCCTTCATACGCAGAGCGGCCACGCTGGCGGTCCGGTTGCTCTGACATCCATAGGGGGGCAGGAAGGACAGGCCCATAGGGTCAGGCACACAGCAAGAACACAGCGGGCTTCCTGCTTAAGACACACACCAAGAAAATATGTGTAAGAGGGAGGAAACCTCAAAGCTAACAATCTTAGTATTGTAATCCACACTACACCAGTCTTTCTTAATGTGCTACTGATTCATTTTTTTATGTTCAGTTTCAAAGGAGAGAATCAGCCGTTATGAATAGCCATTTAAAAATAAACACCGCATTCATAAGAAAAGAAATGACATACTCCATACGTCAACAGTTTCAATTTCGGAGTACAGTTTTGATTAAACCCAGCCATGGAGCAACCAAACTAAGGATCATTTAATACCAAACCATTTAATTTCAATATGAATGCTATTTGATGTTGTAATAATAAAGAATAACCATACAGTGCTAATTGAACCGTACATATAGTAGCACACAAAACACACACTGCCTTTTATTACTAGCACTATTAAAATGCTTATATAATACCCAGTGTGTCCATCACACATATATCTTACCTTTTAAAGTTGCTACTTGGGACAGGGCTTGGGCATACGTCGCAGTGTTCAGAAGAGTCCCAGGCAAACAGGACGGGAAAAAAGGCCCCCCAGGACCAACCGTTCGGTGAATGCTGCACGAGACAGACAGCAAGGGGGAGACGCCCGTGAATCTCGCATGAATAGGCCCCATCATGCAGTATGAAGTGTATGAGCTACTGTGTGCACCCTAAACACTGTATCAGATCATCTGCCTACTTCTGCTGGGCTTCCGCAGGCTCCTTCTTGTTTCTGCTCTGGTCCACGGGGGACTGGTTGAGGGTTCTTGCAGGAGGAGTGCCATCACTCATCTGCTCCTTACTGCCCTCCTGATCGGAGCTGCTTCGTTCCGTTTTCCGCCATTTTGCCCTGCGGTTCTGGAACCATACCTGTACAAAAGGTGTGCGATTTATTACGTTATCATAAACAACTCTTCATCACTCAATTTCTCTCAAATTGATTTGTCTTCCAGTGTCTGGATAATCTAAAAATGGCATTAGTTAATTCTTGGAGCAAGATATTTATTGTGTTTACATCCACCGACTCTCCTAATGTATTGCTGTGCTAGCGGTCAGCTGGCAGCACCTGACACACAGACTTACTTCAAACTTCATGAGCCCAAATGCTCAGCATATGCACTGAAGTTCTTGTATCTTAATTGAATGAAGGTCATTGCCTATAACAACATTTAATTGAGCAATTTTTCATTATCATTTTTTAATGACTTCCTACTGACAGTCTCCCAGCTTCTGAGAGAGAACCATGATGAAGTCGTTTATTTCCCTATTTAGTGATTGTTTGACAACATCAGATTCGATTAAGTCTGTGCTCTCTAACGCATTAATCATATTTGAATAGGAAGGGGGCATAATGGAGTCATATCTCCACTGCCTAAGCCAGCATTGTGCAAAGGTACAATGATGTCAACAGACCAACAATAAGCCCTGCACATATAGTGTTCACTCAGCACAATAGGAGACAACTGTTTACTGGCAGGACAACAATATTCACAATGTAATTGTGGCAACATTATCTCACCCTAGCACCTTCCAGCTAGAAGTCATGATCCCCTAGCACTGAATGGTCCATAATTGCACCATTAATCTCAATTTGCAGTTTGTTCTTAATGCAACGAAAGCCAATTGACACTTTCAGAACGGGGGAGCACACAACACTACAACAAAAAGAAAATTTATTTCCTAATAATAATGTAAGTTTAATATCCCTGCATGCTGCAACTGATTCATGTTCAGATTTAATAATACGAATCTCGTAATCCGATTAGGGCGAAATAATTTGTTTACAATCCCTAATTTACAGCAGCGAATTCCATTATCGCTTTGCAGTCATTGGGTTTAAGCGATAGTAAGATGACCCTGGGGAACAAATGGCAAACTATTATATTTCTTACAATTAGATCTGCGCTCTCGAGGAAACCCAAAAGCAAATACGGAATGCAGGAAATAACATACAGGTCATATTGGATTTAATTACACTTGGACAAATTTATAATATCACGAATGTTTGCAAGGCACCGAAACACAAATAGGAAGGTATGTTGTGAATGCAGCTTTCGCTTTGAGTCGGGGCATTAAGGCCCTTCCTAGCACTTTTAGTCGGTGCATTTAAAGGCCCTTCCTGCATTCTGTTTTGTGAAGCACAGAAATGGAATAAGCGTCTAAGTAATTTTTATACCTTAGAGACGCGGACAAATTAGTGTAGAACATTATCACTAGTTAATTATGAATGACCGATTAATCAACCTAATCTAATATTCCACATTATGTTGATGTTATTAAAGTGCACCACGGAAATGACAGAGTGGCTTAATTTACTGTCTGTAGCCAAACGTGCTTAGAAGACATTATGGATTGCTATTCGTTATCTTTAGTTGGGGATAGTGCGAGTGAACCGGGTGCATGTGGGCTACCTGGACGCGGGCCTCCGTTAGGTTGATTTTCATAGCCAGTTCTTCTCTTGTAAACACATCTGGATAATGTGTTTGTGCAAAAACTGCCTCCAATGCTTCTAACTGTAAAAACAATAATACACGTCGGCGTATTAAGGCTGTCGAAATTGTACACACATCAAGCTTCTACATGCACGACCCACTTCTTCCAACATCTGTTTAAACGCTTATTTTATCCTGGTCAGGTATGACAGTCGTTCAGGCAGTGACCCTATATATTTAAGATGTGTTTAAATGTCAGAACATGTTTAGTGTGAATAAACCCAGATGCAGCATCAACCACTAATATCCCAAGAGTGTTTAGCAGACATTGCTTACCTGCTGTAAAGTGAATGTTGTTCTGTTTCTACGCTGTTTCCTCCTTAGAAAGCCATCATCAAATTCTCCAGATCCATGGTTTCCAAATCCGTTTGTGTTCACTGAAATTGTAATCCAGTTTTCATTTTAAATCGACATACATGAACAGTAAGTCATTTTATGTTTGTTAATCGCATTTAGACTTACAGTTGTTAGCCTTGTTTAAAGTTTATAGTTATTCTTTCAGCCGCGATGACCTGCTATATTGCCCAGATGATTTTTAAGAGGCAGTTTTTGAGATTTGTAATTGGGTAAAAGGTTCAATTGTGCGATTGACACCTTGTACAATGAGGAACTGTAGCATCACTAAAACGATGAAAGGCGTGACATGTGACATCTGTGCCCATGTAGACGGTAACAAAAGTCTTTTTTTGTTTTGCCTCGAGGGCAGTAGTAAAAACGTTATATGAAAATGTCATGCCGCTTTTTTCTTGTTTAAATACATTGAAAAATGAAAACAATATGGGCTAGATTCGTAGGAGTGTTGTATTTATTAATCGTATCAAATAAAGTGTTCTGCACAAGACAACATAATCATTCTAAAGATATTTAGGCAAATAGTTGTTAAAATTGAGAAAAGTATTTTGTTTACTTGATACTAATGTGCTGGAGGCAACATCTGACACCAGGTGAACTCACGTGTGTTGGTTCGACAGCATTCACCCTCCAGCTGTGGCGGACAATGGAAATAAAACATGCTGCTTGTCTGATAAAATATCCAGACCCGGAGTAGACCTTCGTGCTGAGAAACATAATACAAGAATGGGAAAAAAACTGATTTATAATTTGCGATCGTTTTGAAACGTTCAACTTACCAGATAAGTGACCTTGAAAACTTTAGACTTCAACATCAACCAGAGCAAAAGTCCAACAGCTGTATGTCCACACAGTATTAAAAAAGAAAAGACCACCATTCCTACCTGAGCGGTTCAGTGATGGAGAAGTAGTTTGATATGTTAGGATCTCCTCTTGTGCTGCCTGTGTCAATCTCTCTGAACGATCTGTATTCACCTCCTCTCTCCCTCTTCGCACACCAGGAGGGAGTGACCAGATGTCTTTACTGCTGCCCACAGAATGCTTAAGCTTTCAGCACTTGCCTTTATAATCTTTCGCGTAACTGGACCTAATCTGATTATTTCCTGTGTTGACTTCTCCAAGTCGTTTGGATAGGTCCGCCCGGCACACCGAATGACACACGTGGTGGTGAACGTCAAACTCTCAACGGCATCTCTGAATTGCAATGTGTACCTTTACTTCGCCAATTGCTCCGTGTTACGTATTGTTATTCCCAAATCATAACCACACACGCTTGGTGCATTTTTTTCCACAGTCGCTTTTTATATTAAAAATCCAGATGACTGTTTTTGGATTTTAAATTGGCTGTAAGACCAATAATTGCTCGTTATATGGGTTAAGGGTCCACTTTACGCGGGGATCCACTTGCTGAGCGCTCGTACGTCCAAATTTTGATTTTGTTCACAGCACGGGGTCCAAGGATTTATTTTCCTTTCTTGCGTAAATGATATGCAGCGGGACCCTTTCAATTACTTTTAAAACGCATGTGGGACTCCTAGCACAGACACGGTCGCACCTCGGCGCTGGAGATGAGGCTCCAAGTACCAGCTGAAATTTTGAAGTCAAGGGCGCGATTGGATGAAATCACATAAACGGCAAAAAAGGAAGTATAATGGCGCATAATTGGTTCTCTAATAGCATTACACAAGGATAATAGCCTGTTACGGCCCCCTGCACTATTAAGCGCTTCCCTGGCGTAAAACGTTTACGATATTAAGGGGGGAATATAATGATATTTTGGTTATTAAATGCATGTAATTAATTTATGCACCGCTGAAAATAAAGTTGGTATTATGACCTCGGCAGAAAGCATAGAAAAATTGAAATCAAATAACTTCAGAACTTCAGGGTGATTTTTTACATGTTTATTTTGCAGCTAGTCGTTCTAAAATAACATTTACTCCGCTGCTCAAAAGTTGATTTCGATGTCGGTAATATGTACATACATAAATAGCATTTGTGCCACATATTATTATTAATTATTATAATTATAATAATAATATACAATTGTGGACGCAGATTAAGCCTGCTGAATTTGCACTTATTTGTTTAATAGTGATATCCTTTGATCAATCTTCAACTACAAACTTTATCGTTCTTACAAACTATATTTCGGCCATTTCGTTAAAGCATTTTGCATTTTGACCTAATGACAAAATAAGGTACTTGTCGTAATATCTGAACATTTAAGGCCAGTTGTCTTACAGGTCACGCGCCGTTTCAGCACCACGGTCAGCAGCTTCTGCTCTGCAAAGTTTTACGTCATGACAGGCAATTGCATATTCACAAACTCCGTAAATTCATAACTCAGAATATTATAGTTCCAGAGTTTGACTGTAAATTACCCGTGCATTTCATGACATATAAGTGCGATTTTAAGTTGTTCTTATTGGTTACTGCAGTCCAAAAGCCAACACACATTCAAGGACAATCCAGGCAAACGATAACATAGCAACTGCAATTTCTAGTTCCCAAATGTCACAGATTGCACGGATGATTTCCAGAAAGAATCTATGTCAGGAACTAGTAACTTTTCAACTGAAATATTATGCGTTTTAACTTGTGATGAATAATTGTTTTTCGAGTAGCATGACAATGTCAACACAAGAAACTCACACAGAATGCTGCAATTATTCCCTAGCCAGTGAAATCTACTGTCATCAATAGGTCCTCATCCTCATCTTAGTAAGGGTGTAATATATGAGCCTTAAAACATTCAACTGGCAAAACAGGGAAGTTCTGAGCAAAAATGTATAAATATATTTGGACCACAGGTATCCTTTAACAGCTCGACAATAATAAAAAAGCAATAAAAACAAACAAAAAAAATTAAACAACAAACCAACCATACATTCCCTGACATTCGGGATCATTTGAGTTGCATGTATGTGTATAATATTACTTGTACTGACTTGCAAATCATTCAAGAACCAAGTTTTCATCATAAACAGATTATATGATTTCAGGTAGATATATTTACACCACTGGAATGTTTAAACCAATAAATGAACAAATATTAATGAAGACATTATTTGTACACATTGGTTCAAAACATAAACCTTTTTGCAAGAGGTAATGTAGATTTGAATGACTCACTCAAAGCTGCGAGCTTAAGAAAACGAACTGTAAGTTACAGTAAATCACAGTTGTATCGTAGCATTTTCTCCCTGAATGATGTTTTCCTTTTACAGTAATGTACCAATAGTCATCAAGTAAATCCCAGGTTTAACACAAAAATAAATTAATGCAGACCAGAAAGAAATAAACACCTCACCAATTACATAATCAGTAATAAAGTTCAAACCTTGCAATAGGTGAATTCCAAACTATGCAATGTTTTTAAAACACATTAAATTGAAACAGGTAACATTTCATGAAAAACAACTGCAGTGCCATAGATGGGAGTGTCCAGCCCTGCCACAGATGGTAGGAAATCGTTTTAGACATTATTGAAATATCTGCACCACAGCGTGTGTGTGCTACTTCCTTTATCTGTACGCCTCTTTCAGCTGCCACACACTCTCTTGCCCTTGCAGCCTGTGGAAGTCACAAATGTTCCTGAGTAGCTCCCTGAACACTGGCGTCTGCGTAGAGGACAGTCTGGGGGTGAAGTACTCCAGGATCTCCTTAGTGCTGGCCTGGCCGTCAACTCGGGCCTGGAAGGCCACGAAGTTCCTCAGGTCCACCAGCAGCTCATCATGTTCAGTAGATGGAGGTTCTGGAGTAGAAGACTGAATCATTGGCTCATCCTCCGCTTCTTCTTCCTGTGCCTGTGGAAAGCTGAGATGGTTCCTTGCCTTCATTCTGGCAAGTAGTGAGGATGAGGAGAGGGAGGCTGAAACTGAATCTTCGTCCACTCCCTCTCCACTGAAGTGAGCAGCAGGTCCAGATTTCTTGATGCCGGACTTCTTTATAATTTCTGCATCCTAAAGAAATGTGCAATAGATTCAATTATAAATAAGTCAAGACTTATTTTTTATTTTACATAAACATAAAACATAAAATCTTGTTTTGCATTTTTTACCTTGCACTTCTCCGAGGTTTGTTGTGTTGTGTCAAATGACTGGGTGAAAAGAGGGTTCTTCTTCTGGCCAAATCGTTTTCTGCAAAAGAGACACAGTACAATGATGCCTCTTCACCCTGCTCTCAATCTGGAGAAAGACAGGCCTGTGGTTCTGTGGAGGGTCCGGCTCTCTTACCTGGCCACTGCTGGTGTGGATCCCCTGGAGAAGGGCAACCTACAATTCTGCCTGGAGACTCTCAGAGCTTTCAGAGCATCTTGAGCAACACGGTTGGCCTCAGCCTCCACCAAGACGTAGTCCGGGTTTGACGCCTCCATGATCGTGTCATGTTTCATGATGCTGTGGACCCCTGACTTCTTGAAGAGCTTGGCAAGAACATAGTCGTCGTTCTTCTTCTCGTCTTTCGTCTCCTCCTGCTCGTCGCTCTCCTCTCGCTTGCACCTCTTCTTCCTCACCAGGTGAGAGACGCGATGGCCTTCGAAGCGGGCGTCCTCCCGACGCTGGCGTTTCCTGGGCTTGTGCCCGTCCGAGGTGGCACTCTCGGCAGCTGCTGTGACACAGTGCTTCTTCTTCTCTCGGTGTTTCTGAGGGCTGCTGGCATCACACCGCTGCCGTCCTGGACTCACGCTTAATGAGCTTTCAGCAGAGTTCGCTTTGGATTTTGCACTTAAAGGGTCACTTTCTTTTTTAGGATTATTGCTAGATTGATCGCTGAGAATTGGCAAGTTTGATTGCTCAGACAAAGCTTTTTGGTCGTCTACATGCGCTGCAGAAGACCGGGCCTGCCCTGACTTCGACAGTTCCTGTCTTCGAAGGTGCTTTGACCGAGGAGGATGAAGGGTCTTGTGTCTGTTTGGGATCTGTACATCAGAACCAGTCCCTAAGCACAGAGGTTGCACAACAAAAAGATCAGTATATGCATACCATGAGCTAAGATCATTAATTAATTTGATTTTATTAACTTATGATTAAAATTTGTAGAACTTCACTTTTGAGTGATTAATGAGTGACCGGCAAACTGTGATCAAATTATACGCCAACCAAGAAAATGATCATACTTTTCAGATGAGAATTTAATACAGCGCTAGCCCTGATGAACATTATTACCTGCAAATATTGCACTGGTCTCAGTTCCCTGGGAGCCATCTGGATTGCTAAGTGTGAAAAGCTCATAAATGTCATTTGACTTGAAAAACCGACGCTGCTTGGGATCTTTGAGAACTCGATTGGTGAGGAACTGTTTGAAGATTTGTCTGTGAAAATAGACAAAGAAAAGCACCACATTACTTTTTAGCAATCTCTCAGACAAAACCCACCCTAGGCCCCCATTCCTGAAACCTAAGCCCAGTAGAGCATTTCACCAGTATGAGAGCAGGATATGCCACAGGGACAACTACTCTGAAACCTGCACGGCAGACAGCTAACCTGTGGTATATCTTCTCTTCAATGGTCCCAGCGGTCAGCAGTCGGTAAACAGTCACATGCTGTTTCTGTCCTATCCTCCAAGCACGCTCACGAGCCTAAGGGCAGGAGACACGTGTGCTGGAGTCAGACCTCCTACTGAGAGCATCCAGTCGACAGCTGCATCAAAGCAGCAGAGATTAATGGACCAAAAAGAGCCGTGTTGGTGGTGGTGGTGTTGCATACCTGCGTGTCTGTACTGGGGTTCCAGTCTGGGTCGTAGATGATAACCCGGTTGGCGCCGGTCAAGTTGACGCCTAATCCACCCACTCGGGTTGTCAGAAGGAAAATGAAGATATCCTTGTTCTGCAGAAAATTTGAGAGGAAACTATAGTGTTTTTTCCCCCGAGGACACATCAGAGTAAACGTTTCTCAAAATTATAAACCATTAAGGGATAAAAAATAAATAAATAAAATGGTGAACTTAATCATAATTCACATCATCACACTTTAGATCCTCATCTTGGAGTAACGGAGATATCTGTTAAAAGTGCAGCGCGACGGGCAAGACCGATCAATAATCTTCTTCACCTCGTTGTACTGAGCTATGAGAGGCTGCCTGGAAGCAATGGTGGTGGTGCCGTCCATTTTGAGGTAGGAGTATCCGTTTTCCCTCACAAACAGCTCCAGGATCTCCAACATCTGTGTGTGTGTGTGTGTGTGGGAGAAATGGTTTCAGACAGAGCACTGAGAACAGGATTAGTGCTAATAGGATTAAGGGAGATTAATATTACATGTACAGAAGTACCAACTGTGTGGGTTTTAGGTTCTCTCTGAAGCCAAATCTCATTTCTATTGAACAAAGACAGCTGGGTCCTGACAGACACCCTACAATGCAATAAGGGCTCATAATGAATTCTATTAGAGGGAAAAATGACATAATAACTTTATTGGTGCTTTAGTGGCTTCTTCTGGAGATACAGCAAGTGCATCTTGTCCATCAATACACAGGTGTGTTCACATTTCTTTACTTAAAACATGTCCACTGAGGCAAAGGATAAATGGCTGCTTTTAGTGGAAGTTGAATGAAAAAAAAAAGGCAAAATGAATCCTTTCAACTTTGTAATCTTTTTAATCTGCTACCTTAATACAGCTACAGTTTCCTCAGAGGTAGGTGGCTATCTGAAAGCTTATTACAATGGTGTTATATTGTGGAAAACCTCACCATGCAAGGGATTGAGCTGAATCTTTGCAGCCCTTAAAATGCTTTCACAGTTGTCTGCCAGATTCCCTTTCTCCTGTATCGATATAATCATCCTATGGCTCAGGTTTATCAATTTTTTCTCAAGCCATTCATAATACAGAGCGCAAATCATGATTTAAGTAATGGAAAATATTGACTTCTTGAGGAAGCTCACTCCTGGTCTTTCACCAAATGTCCCGCCAAAAATCTGTCTTGTGAATCTCAACCTCTCTGCTCCACCTTCTCAGTGTGTGTGTGTACAGTTTTGCCAGGAATACTGACCTGTCTGGACTGGGTGAAGAGTAAAACTCTGTGTCCCTGTTTGAACCAGATCCTGAGCAGAGACTCCACTACGATCAACTTGCCCGAGCGCTTCCAGTGGCCAAAGTGTTCCTCCTCGGTCAGGTCCTCCTCGGGAATCCCCTTCAGCAAGCGCGGGCCGCCACTGAACAGGTCCGGATGGTTACAGATTTTCCTCAGGGCTATCAGACCCGAGAAAACCTGAGCAAAGAACATTTGGGAAGACCAAAAAAATGGAAAACGGATTTGTTCAATCAAAGAAACCCTTTCAATAAAACAGTAATCATGGAGGCCTTAATGAATTCAATTGATTTAATAATAAGGGTCATTGAGCAGGTTAAAGTAAAAAGAAGTCTCTTACTTCAGAGAATTCAATGGTCCTTGCATTATATATGTGGGTTAATGGACTACTGTGACCACAAAAGGGGTTTGTAAACTGCACTAAAGTCATATAGCTTTTGCTTCCGTACACAATTAGGGCTCTTTGATGAATAGCTTAATTGTGAAAAACTCATGACACTGCGGACATGAAGGTAAAATTCATAGATTTATAGTCTACTGGCCCCATGTGAATGAAAAAAGGAAAAAAAGTGAAATCTTTAACACGGACTGACACGAGATTCCTTTGCAGAATTAGCAATCCCATAATTCCCCACACTTTTGAAGAAGGCAATCTACAATGGTGCTTCTGCGCTGGCAGTAGAGAGTGTGTGGTGCTGAATAATGAATAAGACTCTCTCTCTTCCCAGAGCAAATACATCCACAGGAAGTGAAAACACCATGTGCTAACATTTTATTTGGCTACTTCATTTGTAGGTCACCTACAATCTTTCACTCACTGATCAGGACTTCGTTATCTATTGGCATCTCTACAGACTCAACATGGATGTTTTGTCAGGTTATAAATAGCTATCTTAGTGTTAGCACCTGTTCCCCCATTCAAATTACTCCCACTCTATAATTTCTGTACCTCACTGTTGGATACAAACATGGAGTCCACAGGAAGTTAATACTGTAATCACCTGCATGTCCCCATTCAGAATCTGATACACTTCCTTGGAATCCAGAAAGTTCTGATAGACTTGCCGCTGATCTTCAGTTAATCTGCAGAACAGCACCTGGGAGAAAAATACAAACACTCAGAGTCATATTTATTCACGCAGAGCGTTTTGATATGGACTGCTTAGGTGATCTGCTAACCTGCTCGTTTTTATCCGGTAACGAGAGATTGGCCTTCACGTCTGCCTTCATCCTTCTCAGCAGGTACGGGTTGATGCTGTCCCGCAGGACACACGCACACTTGTAGGCCGTCTGCACCTGGACTCAAAAAGCAGGCGGGCAATGGTGAGACCTGGGTGTGTCTCCCAGTACGAGCAGCTACGGCTGGGACGTCAACGTCCGTCCCTTCGCTGCATCTCGGAGACGCTTTGTGGTAAATATCGGCTGCTAAGCGATGGCGAGCGCGCGTGAGCTTTATTACGTGTGAGCGGAGCGACGTGTCCTCGGGCACGTGAGCAACGGCCCACCTTTTCCTTTCCTTTCAGCAGATTGACGCATTAAAGATTCATAAGAGTGCTGCTGGACTCCAGAGGGGGCCCGCACGCTTTTAACAATAATGTCCTCCTGATCCAGTGTTAGGCCAAATGCCATTTAGCAGTAATTTAAAGGGATCCGCAGATCAAAAGGAAAGACGGTCAGCAGACCTGCAAAACACTGCAGGGCGCAACGAAGCTGGATTAGAGCTCGCTCGAGGAGACAAAAGGATCCGGCCCAGGGGGGTGAGGAGGGAGAGCAGGGGGCAGGACCGTGTGCCCAGGCTGCCGGACCAGATGCTGCAGGAATGGACGAGGCTCGTGGGCGAAACCGTAGCAGGTCCATCCCTCACTGCTGATTAACTCCAGTGGAATATCAGGACAGACACCGGGGGAGCATTTCCGATCCACACAGAACCAACCGTCGGAGAACGTTTGCCAAGGACGTACTGCTTTACGATTTCAATTATACCGATATTTTGCCTACGAATGCCTCCTCCTTTAAAAAACGTAAGTCGTTAGAAGCTTGACCGCGTTTGTTTAGATAGAAAAGTAAACCGTTTCTGACTACAATTAATCTTAATCTAGCCTCTACAATCCTCCAGGGAGTGCACTTTTACGTTGATACCACTTTATCAAAAACACCTTGTTGGTGTACAGGTAGAATCTACAGCCCAACTGTCGCCAGGTCCAAATTGCGTCAATCATCCTCCAACCAATCGCAGGCTGTTTCTGACCACAGGAGGCAGCTGCACGTCTGGGGAGCAGGCGGCCATAATGGCAGCACGGCCCTGTTGATCTAAACCAACGCAGAGGTGTAAAAACAGCTGTACAGGCCTGAGAAAACAGAAGCAGCTCAACACCCACAGGTGCAGGTCTACCTATCCTTTTATTACCACAGTCCTTATATCGTCAAATGCTCCATACAGTGCAAGAGGGCTTTAGGCCCTTTCAAAGGGGACATAAAAACTGCGTATTATTAAAGTGGATAATAAGACTACATCTACATTCCATCCACATTACCGATGCTGCCGTTGGCTGCCTGCAAAAAATTGCGATTTAATTATTTCATTAGATGGCAGTAGTTTATAAGCCACTGTGGGAAGGAGTATTGAAAAATGTCCTCAGCAGAAGTACTTGTCACATTAGAGAGAAATGACCTGAAATCCCATCAGGTATAACTAAAGGTACTCCAGGACACAAGACTGCCAGTGACATGAATGTGCTTTATTCAACTTGTCCAAAAGAAGATAAAAAAGTTCAAAATACCAGCTCAAGATTCCACAGATTATCGCCACCAAACACTGTGGGTACACTGTCCAGCTTCCGCTGTGCTACTGTGTTTCCGCGGTGCGGAAAACCATATTTATATACACATACACTTTCTGAAATACACACTGATTAGTTATTAAATATATAGTTTTTGATTCCTTAACACATGTTTGTGTGATTGGAGATTATATGCTGTGAGTAAATGAATGCTGTAATGTTTGCTCTAGTGAGTGACGTGGGATTATGTGGGATTACAGGACTTTTGGTATGGGCTCACCTGCACTGGAGAGGCATTGGAATATCCTCCCATGGTGATGGGCACCGAGAACTGCTCCATGAAGACTGGCAGAGTGCCCAGTTTGCCTGGGAACACAAAGTCGAAGAGGGACCACAACTCCTTCAGGTTGTTCTGCATGGGTGATCCGGACAGGATGAAACGGTGAGGCGTCCGGAACTGGAGATACAAGAGCAGAGACACAACACAGCTGAGACAGCCTGGCAGCCTGGAGACACAGCTCAGACAGCCTAGAGACACAGCTCAGACAGCCTGGAGACACAGCTCAGACAGCCTGGAGACACGGCTCAGACAGCCTGGAGACACAGCTCAGACATCCTAGAGACACAGCTCAGACAGCCTGGAGACACGGCTCAGACAGCCTGGAGACACGGCTCAGACAGCCTAGAGACACAGCTCAGACATCCTAGAGACACAGCTCAGACAGCCTGGAGACACGGCTCAGACAGCCTAGAGACACAGCTCAGACATCCTAGAGACACAGCTCAGACAGCCTGGAGACACGGCTCAGACAGCCTAGAGACACAGCTCAGACATCCTAGAGACACAGCTCAGACAGCCTGGAGACACGGCTCAGACAGCCTAGAGACACAGCTCAGACATCCTAGAGACACAGCTCAGACAGCCTGGAGACACGGCTGAGACAGCCTGGAGACACGGCTGAGACAGCCTGGAGACACGGCTGAGACAGCCTGGAGACACGGCTGAGACAGCCTGGAGACACAGCTCAGACAGCCTGGAGACACAGCTCAGACAGCCTGGAGACACAGCTCAGACAGCCTGGAGACACGGCTGAGACAGCCTGGAGACACGGCTGAGACAGCCTGGAGACACGGCTGAGACAGCCTGGAGACAACTCAGAGAACCTAGAGACACAGCTGAGACAGCATGGAGACACAGCTGAGACAGCCTAGAGACACAGCTGAGACAGCCTAGACACAGCTCAGACAGCATGAAGACACAGATCAGACAGCCTAGAAACACAGCTGAGACAACCTAGAGACACAGCTGAGACAGCCTAGACACAGCTCAGACAACCTAGAGACACAACACTTCATGCATGAACTCATAGAAAAACAAGCAAGAAAGTCTGAGTCCAACGCAGATAAAACATATCTGAGCCTCACTGGGTTAAGCAAACCATAGGAAGAATGTGCAGGTAACAATAATCAGGAATCATTTTAGAATCAAAACTCTTTACGATACATTAGGCCTAAAAGCACCATTAGCTTCAGTTTATTCAATACTAAATCGAAGTGATGTGGAATTTCCAATGGATTTTTTTTAATATAGTGATCTATAATGCTACAGCACACATAAATTAATTAGGTAGAGGGAAGCATGATGGCTGAGCAGGCTAAGCTACAGACCAGGGTGGCGACTTGCATTACCAGTGAGTGTTGTGAATTTCTGTAATAGCAACATGCAGAACGCTTTTCCACCTCCATCACCTAGTTAGAACCGTAAGGATGCTGCTCCTGTCTCCAGTCGCCCTGAGCCCCCTGGTGGCCCCGGGGAGTAAATCCCGCGCTTACCTGTTTACACGCCACAGTGATGCCAGCGTTGGGGTTCCTGATCTTGTGGCCCTCGTCCAGGATGACGTAATGCCAGTCGTATTTCTGAATGTAGTCTTGCATGATGCGAACGTACGAATACGACGTAATCAGGACGCCGTGAGCCTCGACCATCTCCGGGATCAGCTTCTCCTGAAAAAAAATATAATAAATAAAATCATTCTCCATCAGCTGACAAAAGCGTTCACGGGGGCTGTCATGACTAGACGACCTGTGGTAGGCCTCAGTCTTCCTCAGAACCTCTAGGCTACACATTCACCTCCAAGCTGCATGGCAAAAACCTCAAGTGAATTCCAATTAAAAGCACACCAGCCATGTAACCCCCCCCCCCCCCCCTCTCGTCCCCCCCCCCCCCTCGTCCCCCCCTCCCCATGTTACTTTGTAGCCAATTAATAAGGTGCATCTGTTCGGGGCCGGTGTTGGTGTGAGCATGAAAACTCTGTCATTAGGCACAAAAGCAGCACAAACGTGTCTCTAAGACCCCCCCACCCCCCCACCCCAAGCTCCTGAGACCAATCCTCCTCCTAGAGGGCAAAGCACGGACTGCCAGGCAACAGCCCCCATTAATCACTGTGTCAGGTGGGAGGGGGGGTTTTAGAGAGGAGCACTCAGAGTAAACACTTGACAGAGGCCCTACAGCACCTCCAGATACCATAGCTTTAATTAATTTAACATTTCCTTGGAGCAAAATCTACTCCACACTCAGATATCTGCTTACAGGAGAGAAAAAAAACATGACGTTGGCTTAAACGCTACAGCCACGGTTCTCCATCTCAGTCTCGTTGTCGCGTTGGGTGTCAGTGTGGGGAAACTTTAGCTCTACAGGAACATTTTCACCACACCACATGGCCCCCCCAGGACAGAGGACATCACCTCGCACTAGGGGGCGCCATGGCCCCCACTCGTTTCGGGGACACAAGTTCCACGCACCTTCTTGTTGTTGAAGGAGCCCGTTTCGTGCAGGACGGCCACCCGGAACGGAGGCCACCAGGTGTGGAACTCCTTGACCCACTGATGCATGACCGTGGCTGGGCACACAATGATGGTGGGACCCAAGCCAGCGTACCTGCATAGGGAAGCACGTGGTGGTGATTTTCACTCTTCCTACACTTCATTCAGGACCTTCTGTTACACACTTTATGCAGAACTCTATACCAAATCAAAGCTGTGGTGTGGTAAATGTATACGATGAATATTAAACACGAATAAGTGGAAACGCTACAGTAAGAAAATTACTCAACTATGTAACCCAAGTTTTCTAAACAATCTGCTCAACGGTGAAGATCTTCGTGGCCAGAGGATCCCAACACAGCACGAGAAAAGTGCGCTAGACACTGTATATTCCTGAAAGGAGACGCTGTTCTTGCACATTCTCAACCCAAAGCCACTGCGTGGGGGCCAAAGTGCAGGAGAGAAACGCAGCAGGTTCAGACCGAACGAGGAGGTCATGAACCTCACGCTGAGGCCAGGACAGCACAGGGCTCCCATGCGTACCCGCCAATGGAGATGAATCGACAAAATGCACTAAATGGCTCTAGGAGCATTACGGAACGGTATGATATTCCGGACCACGGCATCCATTGATATTGAGCCGTAATTGAGTTTGCAAACAATCAATTTGTGGATGGGCGACGCCAGACATAGTATTATTGAGCAGTCAGGAAGCTCCCACCCTGAGTGAAGCTCTGAGAAACAAAAAGGCACTACCTTAAACGTATTTAATTATGTGTTTCATGTTTAATCCCCCCCCCCCCCCACAGCTGCTCTCATTTCATGTCCTTGTTCTTCCTTTGATGTCGCCACTAAGAGAATTAGAGGGATATCATAATTGAAACGTCTTTAATAATTCACGCCAAACCTCTCTCCACCAGCAATCCAGCTGCTGAAATATTCATTGCAATCAAGACTTTCAGTCTGAGAGGGTGGGAGTGGCATCAGCCACTGAGTGTGAGTGTGTGTGTGTGTGTGTGTGTGTGTGTGTGTGTGTGTGTGTGTGTGTGTGTGTCTGTGTGTGTGTTCTCTGAAAAGAAAATATGTGAGAAAACGTAGAAGGTTAAATAACGTGATTTTGATTTCTGAATGCTGCAAATGTGTCTACATACTTCTGAGACACAGATAGTAGAAATAAACAGGAGACAATGAGCAGTCGCTGGCTAAATTGACCCCCGTGTTGCATTAGTGGGCCACGCAGAGCAGGACAGTGTACGCAGGTGAGAGTGAAGGCATGGTTAAAGGGCCGGGCAGCGCGGGGTCTCTTGCCTGTAATTGGAGCCGCGTGTCCTCAGCTTGCTGTAGCTCAGGCCTGCCAGGAAGGCAATTACCTGGATGGTCTTGCCAAGGCCCATTTCGTCTCCCAGAATGCCTCCCGCCTGCTGGCAGTGCAGCTCCCACATCCACCTGACACCTGTCTGCTGATACCTGGATGACAAAAGCAGGCATGTAGGACAAAACGCCAGCCCAGCACAACACAAACACCACACCTGATCAATTAATCATACAGCCATTAGCTCTATTGATTCTAAATAAATGGCCTGTAAGTGTTGCCCGACTGATGTGTTGTTAAACTAGCCACGGTACAATAGCTGCGGCTTCCTGTTGTAAGCCTAGAGCCCCTAACATGCGTCACAGTAACTCCACTGGTCAGACAGAGACAGAGGGAGAGAGGGAGGGAGGGGGGAGAGAGAGAGAGAGAGAGAGAGAGAGAGAGAGAGAGAGAGAGATAGCTCTCATTAAACTGCTTCATGCTCTTATCGAAGCTCTGTGTTTTAGACATTATTCCTGCAATATACATCTAAATCTTTAAAATCTTTTGCGTAAAAGGATAAATATCCATCCTATTTATCAATCAACAAGCTTACAGTGTGACGACTACCTTTGGGAAAAGAATAGCTGTGCTCTAAATAAATGAAATGCACTACACGCTTCTTTGCAAGCCAATTTCTCAAATGCCATGTGGAGTGTAAGTCCCTCTTCCTCACTTGAAGAGCTTCTTCCAGAGGAAGCCTGGCATCTTGAAGCCTTCGTCAAACTCGGCATCGCTCTCCTCAGACTCGTCCTCTCCGGCTCGTCTCTTCTGTTCCTTCTCCTGGAGCCTCTGTCTCTTCCACTTCCTGCAGGACGACACTCACTACTTTACTGAAAGGGCCCCCCGTGCTTGTGTTGACATGATGCTCCATCCAGGTCTTGGCTGGCCAAACACACCCTTACGCTATTCCACCGCTGACATTCTTAATTTGCCTCGGCAAGCACTGTTTAAAAAGGACCACCTCAGGGAAGCTTTGCTTCAGTGTTCGTGCTACTGTATGGGCAGGTAGGCTTAGCCCCAGGCCCCTTGGTTTAATTTCCTAGTCCGTCTGAGAAAAGGAGTGGGAGAGAGAGAGAGAGACTGAGAGACAGAGACAGAACGAGAGAATGGAGAGAGAAAGAGAGAGAGAGAGAGAGAGAGAGAGAGAGAGAGAAAGAGGCCATGGCTCTGGCTTAGTTAGCTCCCTCGCAATCATTCTTGCAGGGCAGTTTTAATTGAACCACTTCTGGCTGCAGGGATACAGCAGTTAGTGGCAGTGTCATCACGGAAGCAAATTAAGATTGATACAGACAATTAGGAGTTTGAGCTCCCCAAGAAAGGTGTGAGGAGAGGAGTGGAGGAGAAAAAAAAATCCATCTTCATTTGTGCCTTGTCCTGTCACTCCACAATGAAACTGTTCCCTTTATCTGGGGCTTCCGAGACTGCACTTGTAATTAAGTCAAGACTAAGCATTGGTTCAGTTAATTACGTTTTTTTTTCTCTTCTTTCTTTCTCCCCTCCCCCATGTCCTCCCGTTCCACACTGTAGTGCCAGCAGCATCCTGAAATGTGTGGCTGCACTCCGTCCAATTCGCAGTGCAGGAAGTATGGAGAAAGAGACTGTGCCAACTCAATTTTCTTACTATAAATAAAAATTCTCAATCTTGTTAGTTTTGGTACCATTCATTTTCACATTAGCATTGTGGAATAAATACATGCATGTTATAATGAGAAAAAAATATGAATAGAATCTGAATTTGCTTAGTCAAGGAACAGCTGCCAATCTCTTCAATGGATTATCTGTTCCAGCACACACAGTAAGCAAAAGATGGTTAATCATTAACTAAACATTAACAAACAAACAGTTAACCAGGAAACGTCTTACGTATTTACGTACGTTTTGGCTGAGGCGGCCCTGTTAATCTTACCTAATCCTCTGCCTGTAGTATTCAATGTTGCCATCATCCTTGTCCTTCTTCACCTTGCCTCTTCTCCCAGAGTCTTCATCGTCCGAGCTGCTGGGACAGTATTCGTCACTCTCCTCCACTCTGCTTGGCTTCCTGCGTTTGGCCTCATGGTTCTTCGTGTAGGGCTTAAGCTCATATGACTCATCTTCATCCGGCCGGAACTCATCGTCTCGGTCTGGTTCCTCGGGGTCCATGAGCTCATCACTCGGGACGTACTCTGAGCCCTCGCTGTCCCCGTCCCCGTCTCTACACCCCTTCCTCCTGGTCTGGGGAATCTCTTTCTCGACCTTAGGCCTGGCTTTGGGGTGAGCCTTTAGGGCAGTCCTCTGAAGCTTCCGCATACGTTTCTGCAGTTTCTTATCTTGCCTAGAGACGGCACCATTCTTCTGAGGTTCTGCTAAGGGAGTCTTGGTGGCCTTCTTCCTCTTCTTCTGAACCGGTTTCTTCCTCTTCTCTGCCATCATGGCCTGGTCGGCAAGGTACCTGTCGAAGCCCGAATCCTCGCTGAGCATCAGTCTGCGTGGTTCCTTCTTCTCCTGCTTCTGAGGAATCCTTGTGCCAAATGGCGTCATGTGACCTGTGCGGATGAGCTCTTCCCACTCCGACTCCTGCGCTGGCATGAGCATGCTGCCCAGCGTGGATGGGCCTGCCTCTGTCTCACACACACACACACACACACACACACACACACACACACACACACGGTTACTGAATCAAATTTTGGTGGTGTTAAGCCCCTATCACTATTGCTTTCATCTGTCAGTGGTCTTACCAGTTCCTGACCTAAGGAAATTCAGGAGTGCAGTCTATCAAGTATCTAGTGTGTGTTGCAAAAGCATTATTAAGAAAGAAATTTAAAGACCATGTATAGGTGAAATGACACAAATGTCACTATTTGGTTAAATTACATACAGGGTTGAACTATGATCAAATGCCTTTTGCTATTATTATTGCAATAAATAAGGTGACGATATTCTTTTATAAGTTGTTAATACTAATATTATTTAAGATGATAAAAATAAATAAAAATGATTATAGAGAGCCTGTGAATAACATCCAGTGCTGTCTCATTACAACACATGTGATTGGATTATTTACTTATCTAGACACTATACAAAAATATGTCACTCATAGTTTATCATGTTTTTCTAGTCTCTCTGATGTACTGTTCAAACCTGAAACAAATCTCAAATTTCAGGTTTGAACAGTACATCAGAGAAACTAGAGAAACATGGCAAACTATGATATATAACACATATTTGTGTGGTTAAAATGGCAGGTATCATAATACCACACTATTTCATACAACATAACTGACACAGTTAGATTGACTGTCTGATTATTGATTGATATTGATTACTAAGTCAGAGTGACATAGTCTCATAATTTCTTGTGAGAATGAGAGGAAAACATGTAAACAAATATGAAGGAACCCACAAAGGCATATCACGTTTCATTGTACAGTTCACGAAACAAAACACTAGCCTAAATGGTTTAGTCTACTGTGAGGTAATAGAAAATGTATCCTAAAACTAACGAAAGAAATGCCGCATACAGACCAATGCAGCTGACTTCACGCTAAACATCCCTGCTAACAAAAGAGCTGCATGTGCTGACCTGTGGCCAGTGCTGCGTGTATGACTATATTTCAATCTTACCTTCATCATCCTCAGTCAATAACTCTGCTTCAAGCTTCTGGATGTCCTCTCCTCCAAGTATGGCCTGTAATCGCCTCTGCTTGGCTCGGATCTTTTTTAACTGCTTCTCCTGTAAATTATGAGGTTTATAATCGTACCCTCGTGCTGATACAGTAGAAGCTCCCAAACATCTTACCTTGTATTTTTTTATTATAGAGTCTGTAATGTACGAGTGTAAAACACGGTCATATAATTTGGACTAAGAGGCAAAGGTTTAATTACCTTGTTTTCCTTTTGCCTTTTGACAGACTCGATTTTCCGACTGATGTCCTTGCTGGAGGCAGCATATGGAGTGAGCTGTTCTAATATTTTGTTGATGTGTTTTAGAGCACTTGTGCATGACCTAAAAAGATGCAACATAAGACACAGAGATTCAGGATATACTAGTATTAGTATAGTAGAGGTAGAGGCAGAGCTTCACCTCCATACCTAACATCGTCCAATACAGACTCATATTCCTTCTCCGCCTCAGCCTTGGCTGCGGTCTGGTTGGCCTCCTGGATGGCTCTGTCCACCTGCTCCAAGACCCCCTGCTCCAGGACATGCTGATCGTAGACGGCTACCCCCAGGCCCTGGAGCTCGGTGGCCTGGGCGCTCTGAGCAACTGCCTGGATCTCCTGACGGTTGATCTGGAGTAGGAGCTGGGATCTCTTGGAGTTCTCTGCTCCAGCGTTCTCGGGGCAGGCTGCTGCTGGTTCTTCATGGCTACTCGCCAGGGTGGAGAGGCCAGGGGTCCCAATGTTAATGGCATTATCCTCTTTATGTCCTGGTGTCAGAGCACTGACTGGACTGGATAGTGATGGAAGGTCTTGCTCCTCATTATTATCTATTGGCATTTTAATATAGCTGCAAACAGGGATGGTGACATCAAAATGTAGTATGAGGAATTCGTTGTAATTGACAGTATTATGTCATAACATCACCTAGTGGACATAAACACATTGTTCCTATTCAAAATGCTTTATATCTAGCTAGTTAACTAGCGAAACCCAATTAACTAAGATAAAGGAAGCAAATATAAAGACGTCAAATGAATCTAAACTCAAAGTTGACTGTATATAACTACCTGGTGAACTACAATCACGTTATTTCTCTCCTGTGTTCGATGTGGGTGCGAACTGCTACTTTCTTGTTATTGTTAGCTAGCTAGCTAGCCTTGCTTGCTAACCTACCATAGCAAGTTAACAAAAAAAACTTTATATTTAAGCGTCCTACAAGCTTTTGATATACCGTTAACTGGTGAACAAGATTGTTTTCAGACAACAACAAACCTTTCAGACGACCCCAATCTGTTTAAACGTTTATTGTTATACAATGATATCCATTTGGAGACTACCCCTAAGTGTACTACTCTCACATAGCACGAAGACAAGCTAGTTACACAACCAGCGAGCCACGTACAGCAGCGTGAAGTGTGAAACCGCTACCATGATGATACCAGAAAATATTCAAAATAAAAGTACCTATCTTTAAAGGGGCTGGAACCAGAGACCGGTCTCTGGCTGGAACACAGGTAAGTAAATTGCTTCCCACCACTGATCAAATACTTCAAAGTTATTGCAACACAAAACATATACAAACATAAAGGATACATTATATTTTTTTAATCTCTTCTCTTGTCTTCGTGACCTAGAATATTTGAAAAACAATGTCGTTACACCCTTGCCTAAGCCTTTCTTACTCAAGACATTAGCGCCAATGGAATGATTTTGAACCCATTAGCGGTTTTGTTTGTATGCCACTCAACATGACCATGATATGCAAAAGACAGGGCAAAACAACAACCATACTACTACTACTAAAATCAAATCAAATCAAATATATTTGTATAGCGCTTTTCACAACATATGTTGTCACAAAGCGCTTTACAGGATTTACAAGGTTAACTATACTATGGGTCCAAATCTACTACTACTACTACTACTACTACTACTACTAATAATAATAATAATAATAATAATAATAATAATAATAATAATAATAATACGATTTATGATCGTATTGATGATAATATGATGATAATAATAAAACGTGTCAAATAAGTTGTTCGCGTGTAGCATGGCTATTTTAGGAGCACAATATGTATAGACAATATGTATAGACATTTTTGTATATAAAAAAGTAAAAGCAACAGGATCATTTTGTTTCATCGTGCCAAGCACAAAATATTAAGTGATTGTGAACATCTGAGACCTTTACCCACTCTAAATATCGGTTAGTGCGGACCCGTGGATTCTGACGAAAGCTATATAAGTATATGGCATACGTAAGCAGTACGCACTAGATTCTGTAGTACGTTTTGCTCAACCGTTAAAGCAGGACGTTTTTTTCAGTATGCGTACAACCTCGGACACTACGGAACTCTGACGTAGTAGTCAACGTCATCACGTCGAGTCTGTTAAGCAGCTCGTTTCCATGGTTAATATCCACGTCAAAACATGATGCCGGAAGCAAGGTGTACACGGTTATCACTGCTGCAATTGTTTTGGACACAATCTTGTGAAGTTATATATATAATCTTGTGAAGTTATATACATAATCTTGTGTTTTTGTCGTTACGTCCGTGTTCGGGTAATTCCACAATCAAAGTCTGATGAATTTAGATGCATGTCTTGCATGAGAAACGGACACTGACGTAGTGAATTGATGTAGATTCTCAAATGAACTCTAGATGGCGCAAGTCACCTGCTGCTACCTTACTGCTGTTTCATATTACGCTGTCTGGACTACTCACAAAAAATCTCGTGATATATGTTTGTTTGTCCATGTATTTATTTGTTTGTTAAATTTTGACTGTCGTTGTGAAAAAGCACACCAACTCAATGCTCCTCGTTTTTTTTTTTATTTTATGAACTATGCTGTATGTCTAATCAGTTGGCCTGTTCACTATTAAAGATAATTAGCAAATTAAGCCCTACAGGACATCAAGAACATAAAGCTCTTTACATTAATAAAATATCAGAAAGTGGCTGTATGGCTAACTACTGCACTAAATGGCTAGCTGTTACACTTAATGCATAATAGAATTCACAGCTCTGAAGTGTTTCAGATGATGTAAATATCCTCAACCTTGGGTATGATGTCAGAGGTTTAGCAGGCTTAATGTTTCCTTTTTAAAGCAGAGAGGAAATAAACTAGTTTTGTGGAGTTTAAGAGATCAGGAGTGTGAAGCAGTACTGACTGATGTCTCCATGTGTATGTTGAACCTTGTAAAAATGGTCATTTTTGCTACACAAATAACCTGGGCATTTTGGAAGTTTTATATAATTGCATAATTAAGAATTACACAATTTAATATTAACATTTTTACAAAATGAGTTTCCCATACATTTGGAGATGTTTTAGAAGATCATTGGTTCTAAATTATTTTGGATATCTGAATTTGATTTACAAAACTGTTTAAATAATAAACATGAAATACATACATAGATACATCATTAGTACTTAACAGTGCCTAAAAGGGTTGCATTCCATTGCCAGGATCTGAGCACAACTATGCCAAACATGATCACAGCTGAGAGTCCATGAGAGCAGGACTGGTCCTGGTGTCTAGGTGTTTTAAGAATGGTTTACGAATGGTTTTAGAATGGCTTTAGACTGCTTTAAGAATGGTTTTGGAATTGCTTTAGAATGGCTTTAGAATGGTTTTAGAATGGCTTTAGAATGGCTTTAGAATGGTTTAACCCTCTGTGACAGCCAGATTGGTGCTACTCAGTCACATGCATCTCTTACTGTTATGTCCTATGACACTGCATGATTGACAACTTGAATAAAAGGTCATTGTCTACATGGGAGACTATTGTGCAATTGGAGAGTCCTAGTTAGTTGTTATGAACAGGGTCTGTATACAGTACAACAGCGTTATGGATCTGAATTCCCTTCTCTCAGAAATGTCTGGATGTTGTTATGTTTTCTGTGCATCTTCTTTAGCATGTTTGTATTAGGCTACACATATGAGAAGTCTTAGAAGGCAAAATCCTTCTGATTATGCTATCAATTAAACTGTCATCTCTTTACACCACTTTGTAGTTTTTAGCCCTGAAGTTACATCATATTGGGGATAAAATTACTTTCTGGTGGGAATCCAAATTCTCATTGATTAATCTGTGACCGGAGGAGAGTATCAAATCTTTTAAGAATAGTGTAACTCTTTTTCCCTTTGTTTCATCCCATAGAGCTCAAAATATGAAAAGCAAAAAAACAATGTTTGAAGAAATCATGTGGCTTAAATTACTCTAATAGTGTAATTTAATTGGCTTCTATGGAAGTCTCTGTGGTTGCTGTGATAAGTGAGAGAAAGTGAATCACGTACATTAGTATAAAAGTCTTCACCCATCATGGCCGCATGAATGTGAAGATTTGATGATTTGGGTCACAGGTTCTCATCATTGCTCTCCTAACTTTGAATCGCTTTGACAAAGAAGAAACAATCACAATGTTTACCTGTGTGTATATAATGCATGTAGCTGACAGTTGAGAAGAGAGAAACATGAAAGTTTACATGGTTGTTAATGCAAGTTGATACAGGTTGCAGACCAAGTGACGTGGATCAGGGAGGGAATGTTCACGGCCCTGATCTGCTGTAGTGTGGCTGGGCAGCCTGAGAAAGCTTGTGCAAATGAACAGCGGAGCCAGCAATGACAGACACAGAATATTCCTGTTTCTTCTTCTTCTTCTTCTGGGGGGCAGTCATGGTCTTGTGGTTAGGGAACTGGTCTTGTGACTGGAGGGTCCTGGGTTTGATTCCCAGGCCTGAGGCCATGACTGAGGTGCCCTTGAGCAAGGCGTCTAACCCCAACTGCTCCCCGGGTGCCGGGCTAGGGCTGCCCACCGCTCTGGGCAGTGTGATCCACAGCCCCCTAGTAATCACTAGTGTGTGTGTTCTAATTGCACAGATGGGTAAATGCGGAGGACAAATTTCAATTGCAGTGAAAAATTATAATTGACAAATATGGCATAAATAATAAATATTCTTCTTTTTCTTCTTCTTCTTATTATTAATAATAAGCAATGAAACATTTTTTATCATTGTCCAGTCAGCATCACATAGCTGTAACACTCTGGCTGGTTCATGGTCACCATTCTTTATTTCCCTCATCACTGCTTCTACATCCCCTTCGATCAGTCTGATTCCCAACACAGAACTTACAGGTTGTTATAACTGTGATCAATGTAAAGTCAATATAAAAGATGCTAGATGGATCTGTGCCTCCTCTACAGAATCTGGTGTGGAGCTGGTGTGTTTAGTGGGTGATTATTAGTAAAAGTTGCAGGCAATCCATTGCAGGTAACTTTAGAAATGACAGGGGTCTACTGTTACTCTTGGAATATTCATGCAGTGGATTAGATAGCCACAGCCAAACAGAGCTGTCATACAGAAATTATGTATGAAATTAAGGAAATGAAAGTCACATGGCTATGTCTGAGGCTGAAGATGTGTTTCTTACCCAAACCTACTCCTCATAACTCTAACTCGGAACTACTCAAACTGTGAGGCACTAGTGGGCCTCGAAGGCATTGCGTGAAACATGGTAATCTCTCTGGAAAAAAGTAAAGAGTATTTGAATGGAAATTGAGTGACCTGAACTCACAAAGAGGGGTGCTATTAAAGCTTCCACAAAGTCCTCTAAACATTCTCTAAAATGATGCCGCATGCCATATTGCAAAGACAAAAAGCCTCCACAGGAGAGACCTTTGCTCCCCCTCCACCTATCCACATGTGCAGGGGAATTTTTGGTGACGGTGCAGCTGAAAAGGGGATTGGAATTTGGGCTAGTTCTGGACACTTCTGAAAACCACCCAGAGCAGGAGAATGTGTTATGTTCATATGTGCAGATCATTTTCATGGGTGTTTTTCTTTTTCTTTTAGCAAATTAATAATAAAGGTTCTAGGAAATTTGAATGATAGTTTGTATATTGAATTTTTTTTAGTTCATGGGGCCCACTCAAAAAAAAACCTGAAGGGGGACTCACGAGAAAAAAGTTTGAATACCTCTGCTTTTACTCTTAAAGTTAGAGTAGTTTTCCCACTGCCAGTCCCCGCACTGCCTGGTCTTTAACTGGTGCTGTGTGTAATATTACTGTAATAACACTGTAATATTACAGCCATAACTTACATTTGGAATACATAAAAGGCTTTTACTCTTACTCTTCACTGCTTTTATTTTAGTGGAGCTGATGTCTCTGGAGCTTCCTGATTGGAACAATAACATTTATCAGCATATCAATTACAAAGTTGTTGACAAATTATCTGCTTTTTCATTCTGACACGCATACCTAAAGCATGATGTCATCGCTTTACCTACAGCAGAATGCTTCGTCACGTGCTTGAGGTCAACAGCTAACTGATGGATGGCTTGGCCCTTTTGCAGCATGTTTGGCCTATAAAACATCCTCGCCATTTCGCCGCCAGTGCTGAGTTAATTAAAAGTGCATCTGCAAACCATTTAGGAAAGGAAAGGTGAATTGGATGCTCCTCAGACCTGACGCTTCCATCCGTAGTGCTAACGGAGCGCAGAGGTCTGGTCTCTCTGCAGACCTGCGTTGGTCTTCTAATGGAGGTGCCTGCCACTCCAACAGCCTCTCTAACTCACCACGTGTACAGTGCACAGTGTTCAGGTTGGCGGAACCTTCTAGCACGTGCCTTCACCCGAAAACTATGTAATGTACAGCACATGACTGGAGCGATATAACACAAATCATATCGTAGCTATGTTCATGTGACATGACAGTGCCGTCACCCAGTGGAGACACTACGGTTCATGAAACATGAGCCAAAGCAGCTGTAGTCTAAATAATGATTATCCAGATGACTAGACTTCTGGCTGCTGAGTTGGAAGGCAGTCTGTGGTTGTGTGTGTCTGTGTGTGTATCAGTGACGTGCACGACCCCACTCACTGGCTGGACAATGAGGAGTAGAGTTACTAGTTTGAGGGAGCTGCTTGTTGGGAGATTAATAACCAAAGAAATGAATGAACAACCATAACACAACATGTCCCGAACTGCCATTTGAAGCCTGCATGATTCTGAACGGGCTGAATGCTTCAGTTCAGAACAAAATAGAGAGCTCTTTGTTCCCAGTGAAAGCAGTGATTAGGGGTGGCGGGTCTATCAGCATCTGTGTGGAGGAGAAGTATATATAGGAGAGAGAGACTGAGAGAGAGAGAGAGAGAGAGAGAGAGAGAGAGAGAGCAAAAGGTATCCAGAGAAACATTATGGACAGAGACACTTCATAAGCTTCATCATTTTGATACGTATTAAGTCTCTATGTATCTTACTAAAGTTCACTGCAGTTACTCTCGTGGAATATTTACACTGCCAGTCTACACATGACTGAATATATGTTCTTCATTGTCTTAAAGTCATTTTTAGCTAATGGTCTATACTTAAATTTGCTTCTAAGACAAATATAGTTAATGTTGATGGCCTGTATATGATTTTTTCCCAAAACCATGTATATATAATGAAATTTTAATTGCCTCCTCAAAAAATTAATAAATTGTGCCCTTCATCTTACAATGAGAATGCTCAGGTTACATGAGTATGATTTTGGGGCATCACAGGTGTTGCCTCATGAAGCTGGTTAGGAGAACCACAGAGCATCATCCCAAACTGTCCAGTAATGGGCAACTCTGAAGAACTTTACAATATACAGCCATCTATTAAACCATCTAGTTTGGTTTAACAAAGTCATTTGTTACTTCATTATTTTGATACATCACTGTTTTTATAAAATGTGTGTGTGTGTGCGTGTGTGTGTGTGTGTGTGTGTGTGTGTGTGTGTGGTGTGTGTGTGTGTGTGCGTGTGGGTGTGCGTGTGTTTGCACCATTGGCCACTTCAGCGCCGTGAGTGAGGACCATAGACATCACACAGGCACATGGGGACCACATCCTTCTAACATAGTTTAAAGGGACGCAGTAGACTTGCATCCTTAACCTCCTCACAGAAGAGGTCACGTTTAAGATAAGCTCGGGGGGGTTGTGGCCTTCAGACAGACCCTGTGGACCGTGCGCTGTGTTCTGCAGTTGGAAGCCTGATTTTTACTTGTTTTTCTTCTCTCCCTTGTGACACTTCCTCTTTATGTTCTTGTCTGCCTTTATGAGAGAACTCAAGTCTCAACACTATTAAATAACTCTCATCTATGCCTGTGTCCCCAGGGCATTTTGTGTTGCATTTCATTTTCTGTTATAGTGCAGATGGATGAAGATTAATCATGAGCAGTCTTTTGTTCTTACAAGAAAATGAGATCTGGGTTTATGCAGATTTAGCTTAACTTATTGCTGATTATTAGTCTCTTATGCATATTTTCCTGCCAGTAAGACCCTGGTAGTCCAGCTATGGTAACATATCACTCCTGTTGAATTGGGTGGTTTCTAGTGCTCCCTGCTGCTCCACACTCAGATGTGAACCATCAGTATATTTCCCAAATTCCTGCAGATTAAAATAGGATCTCTCACCCATGTACGCTTAGTTTCTGTTCTGATTGATTAGAGCACAGTGGTTTTTATTTAAAAAGTAGAAATATTCTTCACAACTAAGATATCCCCTTTCTCTAATAATCAGCAAGGCTAGGCAATAATCTGAAAATGTGTTTTTTTTTCTTTTATGACCATTTAGTTATGTCATAATTACTAGGAGTGCTCACTGGATGGTTGAAAATTATGTCAAATGATTATATATCATCTGTGACACCCCTTTGTACTTATACTTAAACAAAGTTTGTTTATCCTGTGCCTTCTCTAAAGTGACTATATATATATATGCATATACATATATAAATGTCGCTTTGCTATGTGGTATACTATGAAAAAGAAGCCCACTGAACAATTTATGCATTTAATGTTGCAAACCTATCAAATTACTGCCTTTACTATTATATTTATGGGAATAATTATAATTTCACAATAAGGCGGAGGAGTGGGTCATGCAGGTTAAATTGTTTATGCTTTGCAGAAGAGAAAGCGCACTTGGTTCACTGCCAACATCTTGAGTCTCCATTATGTCTAATGAGACACGTGGGTGGCATTGTCCTTTACGGCTGTGACTCAGCAAAAGCCTGATGTCCCCATAAAGATTACACCCAGCTCGCTTATGGTGCAGGAAATGGGGTTGTGAAAGGTTGAGGAGCCCGTGCGGGAACGCTGTGTTAGCCTGGGGATTGCTCTCACGCTCACACATCCTCTACTTGCTGATGGGCAATTGTGTTTGGGAAACACAAAAACTAATGCTGCATCTTCCACATGTTTATCTAAGGGTCATTGGACTTACTTAAGCTTTGTTCATTGCATTTTTGGCAAGGGGTCATTTGTTTTTCTCAGTAGAATTAACATTTCACTATAGGTCACTTCAGAGTGTCTAACACAATGTCTCTCTGTCTCTAAACTTTGCTTTTGCAGTCGTGATGTGCTCTGGATGTTCAATATTGTGTTTCTTCACTATGTTGCTTAGCTCTTCACTATGCTCTGTTCATATGCGCTGTGTTCCAAAATACCTAGGGTTAGGGCTAGAATAGCTATGTTTTTGGCAGAGGAGACAGCTGTGGGCCTTGTGCCTCATGTCTAGGTTTTAAACTGTGTTTTCTTTCACTCCATATATTAATGTCACCCTATGGTGACATTAATGGCTGAATGTCCTTCATTCTAAATCAGGCAAGGAACATAAATATTTGCCTGGGCTTCAGGATCAAGGATAAGCCGTGTCCTTGCCCCCACAAGGCTAGTCAGAGTTTTGCTGAGTGAGTCCAGGGCCAAGGGGAAGTAGTTTGGTCATCTTCAGGTGTTCTTCCAGCGTCAGCTGCTGGATCTGCTAGCACGCTGAGGAGGCCCAGAACTCCACACGACTCGCTGTGGCAACGGATCAGCATCAGGCATCAGTGGCCCATTACTCTCATGTGTTCTAGAGGCAGGTCTACTCTATCACCCATGCCTCTGTGGTTTATGGGAGGATTTGGCTTCTACTGGAGACTGGCAGTGGTTCAGAAGTCAGGCAAACCTTCTCTTCTCTTCAATTATAAAGTAACATGCCCTCCTTTGCCTATGGGGAATGAAAACTGCCTTTGGAGATAATAAAGAGGGTCTTTATCCCAGTTAGATCATCTACTGTAAATCTAACATCTTCCAGTTATTAGTAATCTTTTTTGGAACTTGTTTACAATTACTTTAGTATTGGCTTCATTACATAAGTACAAATTTCCGTGCCCAAGGGTTGGTCCACGGTATTCGTGTTCTCTACTAGATTGCGTCAGACATTTTTAATGCTTCATCAATGTGTGTCACACACTACACTCTATGTTCAGGAAATGGTAAACGTTAGTTTTGCCGTATGTTTTTGGGTCCTTCCATTCAAATAAAAGACTTAAAATGGTGCTTTAATGAAAACAAAAGTAAAATTTAAACAGCGAAACACAACTGGCGAAAACAACCAGAAGCATGAAAATCATACAACAGAGATGTTAGGCATGCTTTAACACAGCAGTAGCTTTTTCCAGCCAAAGACAAATGCAGACCACTGAAGCAATGAAAACTATGATGATATGGGTATTCATATGGGTATATTCGATATTATCATTGCTGTAAATGTCTGTCCAAGTGTTGTAGCCATGAATGATTCAGCTTGAACAGCTAGAATGTTCTCATATGCTACGCTTTTTCCCCACTTTGCATAAGCCCACTTTTGTGTTTTCCCTAAAAGCCTTGGATTCTGACCCGGTTTTTGGCTGCTGTAGTCCATTTGAGGCAACGTTTAATTCAGTTTTCAATTTGCCTTTTATGTAGCACTTTCAGTATCACACATTGTCTCAAAGCAGCTTTGCAATAAATCCTTAATGGGTAAGACACAAGTTGGGTTACAGTGTCAAAGAAAAACCCCTGTGGGTATGAGGAAGGCTTGGCAGGATCAGCGTCAAACGAGAAGGATTTGCCTCTGGATAATGCTGAATGGACAATGCTGGATCATACAGATAAGAGCAGGAATGAGTGGAAATGAAGATACACTTTGAATGAGGTAAATAATGGCCTTATTATGATAGGACATTATGAAAGGACATCAAGAGAGTATGATAGCCTGTTCATTTCCAGATGAATAATTATCACAACAATAATTAAGTGTCAGGTCAAGTGGGTCCAGGTGGAGGAATCTCACTGGCGCTGACATCATGACATCCGAGTTAGCACGCCACAGTCTCACGGCCAGGCAGCAAGGACACACTTGTAGCTCAGCAGGGAGACATAACAGATTGTTATTCTGGGTTTGCTAGTATCCACATACATGTGCATATTATACCATAGATGTGTCATTTTGCAACATGGATGCAATTTAGGCACTGACATCATGACATCTGGTGTGACAGAGGGCCAGGATCAGGGACATATGAAGAACATAAGAATACAGCAAATTTGGTTTTTAGTGTGTATTCATCTAACCAAAGGCTCGTTTAAACAGGTATGTTTTCAGCCTAGACTTAAAGATTACTGGTTAGTTTAAGTTTCACTCATTTTCAGGGAGATTTTTCCATAGCTGAGGTTCTATATAAGAAAAGGCTTTGCCCCCTGCTGTAGTTTTCATAATTTGTCACGCCCAGCTCCGCCCTCCTCCCTTGTCCCGCCTTGTTTCCTTGTTGCCTTAGTCCTTTCTGTCTGTCACACCCACGTCTTTAGTATTTCCACCTGTGTCTCGTTTCTCCTCCCTGTTTTCTGTGTATTTAGGTTCCCCTGCCCCATTCCTCCTTGTCGGTCATTGTTTGTATGTTCTCCAGGTCTCTTTGCTTCTTTGCCTTGCTCTCCCTCCGGTTGCTACTTTATGTTCCGTGTGTTTTGCAGTCCCGGTTGTTTCGTTCCTTGGTGGTATGTTTTCTGTGTGTTTTAGCTCCTTTGTTTCTCTGTGTTCAAGCATTGTGTTCCGCTATTTCTTGTCTAGTTAATACCCTAGTTCCTGTCTTGGTTTGTGTTTTACATTGTAGCCTGCTCATGTCCTTAGCTCTGTAGCCCTCCTTGTTACGTATGTGTGCACTGGGTTTATTTTCCTTTGTTTATCTATTGTAGTATTGGTTCTTGTTAAGTATTCCCCGTATGAGTGTTGTCTGGTTGGCTATGGTTTGGTTCCTTCTGTTTTGCGTTTCTGGTTCTCTCCCTGGGTTCTGTGTATTGTAGGTAGTTTGGTTATCTTTTGAATAAATTAGTTAAATTCCTGCGTTTGCGTCATGCCTGCCCGTCGAAATCGTTACATAATTCTAGTACAAAGGAGCCTGCACCTTGATTGTAGCATTTGTGGTGGATCATACTGGAGAATACGGCTACTTAACTACATGGGCCAAGAAGATTTTGAGCTTTATAGGTTACTGATAGTATTTTATAGTCATTATGAAGTGTAACTGTCAGTGCAGTGTCAGAATGGGGAATGGCACCAATATGATTACATTTTTGGGTTCTAGGCACGACTCTTTCTGCTGAATTCTGGACTAGTTATAACTTGTTTATTCACCTAATGGACCATCCAGACTACAGCATTGTAACTCAGAAACAGCTTCTCAGCTTTGCACAATTTCTAGTAATGTCTTATCAGCGTTGTATCATTGTCTATGTGAATATGAAATGAAAGATCATCATCAAATATTGCACATGTTTTACACTTCACACATTTGGCACCTATCATGTTATGTTAAAGTCGCTTTAGGGCAAGGGTTAACAAACTTATATTATAATCCTGCATTCACTCTGGCTCTGTAAACGTGGATATCCCTGTTCTATTGTTACACACTTTGCCATTTCATTACTGAGTCAAACACTAGCCGACTTTATATAACTTTATACTACTTTATACGTGTATATATGTGGCTTATTATAATGTACAATTTGTGTGAAGTTGTGGTTTTGTACATTTTAAGCTGGCAACCCAGTGTCTTTCCTTTTGAGTAAGTCTTTATGTGCTGTTTTAAAATAAATCAGTCAGGTAATTGCAATCAAATGTTCTTATGAAAATTGAGTTTCTAGTGTATCTAGTGTGTGGAGTTTGGGACTTTCTTAATATATTAGTCATCTCCAAAATCATCAGGTACAAAATCTTCATGGTTTTTAGCAAAACCACATTATCATTCACATTTCTGCAATAACCTTTATTAAAGCCTCAGGGGGGAAATTACATTTCCTTGTTATAATTCATATGGTTGCTAGGACAGTTTTGCAATAGGAGGGCAAGAAAACAGTTTGAGCAAGTTTACATCTAATAATAGGACAGAATATTTTGCAGGAATGGGTGAAAGGTCATGTGAGGGTCTTGCTGTTTTTGCATTCGCTGCACTAAAAGAACGTGTCATGATGCATCCAAAAGATCATTAATAATTAGCACAGGCAAACAGCAACAGAAAACAAGGGCTAAAGCTCTGGAGAATAGTGGCCCAAGAGTCAAGCAAACAACATCCAGGTTACATAACATTCATTTTTACAACATGACAAGGGTGTAACCCAAACTGACCTTAGCACATTACCCAACTGTTCAAGCACAATAAATTGCTTAGGGAAGCACTTAGAGCAAACACAACACATTTCTGCACAGCAAAAGCCCCCATTCAATTCCTACATTGCTCAATTAAACCTTGCAGGGTTCACCTGTGTCCAGCTGGACTAATATAAACTCTGGAGGTGTTAATACAACACAGGGGTTTTTCCTGTGTAACACATGATTACATTTTAGACAGACCGTTCACAGAGGGTGCAGAATTGCATGCACCACTGCAGTTCAGTGGCGTGATTTTGATGGAATGAAACAGGGGAGAACAAACCACTCTTAGGCATATAAAGATATTTAAAAACACCTAAAAACAAAAGCAAGCCTGTAGCATCTTTTGCAGGCAGGAAGGAAGTGCTGTGAGTGCATGTCAGGTTGGCACCATGGAACGGTTTGTTCTTGGCTGGGTTTCGCCGCATCTCCTGTTTTTACTGCTGAGTGACTGAGGTGTCAGCAGTCAGCACCTGGCACTGTATTCCCTACGGTGGTCCAGAGGGGTCAGTGGAAATTTGGCCTGTGGCCTTGCTCTTTATGAATGTTTCCAGTGTGACCGTTGGGCCATATACTTCTCCTTGGAGTCTTGTTCATAATGATTATATCAGCACATCATATTAGCGCCTTTGTTTTATCATATCCATGTCATTCTAGTTGTGTGTGGTTTCCTAATTTGATTTTGGCGGTTGATACCAGCAGTAACACATGCACAACGCGTGTCCTTCCTCACAAGGGAGCCCCCACACTTCATCTGGATTTTCCATTTTTCTGATTTTTCCCAAAATTATGGGGCGTATGCTGCTCATGTAATTTCCAGTAAATTTAGCTGAAGGTTATGATGTTTGGTTAATTCAAGGTTTTATTATTATTTCAATAAGTGCTTGGACATATATCTAATTCAGTGTGCTTGTATTATTGCACCTAAATCCAAAGGAATTTGTCTCACTAAAAACACATAATCTTGTTAAAAACTATTATTATTATATTAGGCTACAGCAATATTGTTGGAGTCCATAATGGTCAATGGAACATGTATGAATATAAAACATCAGGCATTTCATAACTTTGCATATGGGTTGATTTGTGCAAATCTCTAGGAATTTGCAAAGGCAAGACCACACTGGGAGAGCACAAACTCAAACCATTCGATTACCATATTGTTTCTATATAAGAGAGAGCTTTGATTTTATACAAGATCTCAATTTGAATGAAAAATGTTTAAATTATTTTTTTGTAATTCCTTTCAGTATCACTGGCAAAGATCTTTGTCTCTATTCACTGTAATTCATGAAAACATTTTCACTAAGAAATAATTATGTTTTTGTTGTCTTCGCTGCGGAGTCGGACACAGTCTTCCATGGAGAACTGGCATCACTGAAGATAGTTGATATAAGATACTTCAGTGTTTGAAGCTGAGAGACATGAGGTGCTCACATCAGTGAGAAATGATGTTTAGTGCACATTTCCTTTATTGAGTACACAAACACTGATTTTTGTCACACATTATGGGAGATTAATGCCTTGCCACTGGGATAGAACATCTTTAGCAAATGAACAGCGATGGAATAACGTTAAAGAGATTTATTCAGCTGTCAGCACAGTGACCTTCGGGTGAGTTCTTGGGCTTGTTTTAGAGGTCTGAGGGTGCAGGTGAAATATGGATGGCAAATGATTACTTAGAGCTGGTGCTGTTCCTACATCCAGTGGAACGCAGAGCTTGGCCTCCTGTTGTGCCTCCTGCTGGGTCTCCTGCTGGGTCTCCTGCTGGGTCTCCTGCTGGGTCTCCTGCTGGGTCTCCTGCTGGGTTTCCAGCTGGGGTTCCAGCTGTTCTCATTTGATCTGCTCAGGATGGGTTTGTTGCGATTTAACTGTGATACTCAAAGAAGAAGCTCTGGTTGGTTCCATATAATGGAAGAAGGCCAAAACACTTTCCCTTTTCTTGTGATTAACTGATTCACTAGACAAATATGATTTATTTTAAATATGACCCAAATGAGTCTGTTTGTTTGCTTTGTACCTGCATGTCCAGGTGATGATACCTGATAAACATGTGGATAACCCACAATCCAAATTCATCTGATTTTCGACAAAAGATGTCCACCCGTTTAATTCTGAAGAGGTAGTTTCAGACAAAGAAAACAAAATGTGGGACACAATATATGAATATATGAAGAATAACTTTAATAATAATATAATAATTATTTTACTTAAAGAATATGACTGCAGAGAGGTACTTTTATTCTTTCATTTCACTGCTGGTAATCAATGTTTCTTTCTTTTGCTTTTTTATTTACAACTACTCCAGTTAAAATAATAGCAGAAAATACAGGAAATAATATGATATGATAATAATAGAAATAGGAATAGGAGAATAGGAGAAAATATTCCTATTGTAATCCTGTGGGTGGAACTGAATGAAAGCATAATACTGTACAATACTGTACAATTCTTTGATTTGTAAATGAGAGTAGCACATGGACATAAGCCCACATGTGTTACATAAGACACTCATCAGGATGTTTAAAATATATTTCAATGTATATTATGATTGCAGAATGTAGGAAAGTAATTGAAATACAGTGATTTAGTTCATATATACAGCCCTAGTATATGGCTAAAGTGTACATATGGAATGGTTATCCTAATCTACACAGATCATTCTTACACTGCTTTGAAAACCTTGAGAATTATGTGACCTTTGCCCTGCTTGTGTTCGTTCTGCTGTATCCAGTCTGACCTCCATCAGGTAGATTTCCTGTCTGACTGCTATTGACTCAGCTGGGCCTAGTAAAGCTTTTTTTTGGACATAGGGGGCAACACTGTCCAATTTGTAACATTGCTAAAAAGGTGGAAGCCTCTTTAAGCTGTCTAAGACTTCCTTTGTTATCCTTTACACCTCCAAAATATTGCTGGGCTCTCTCACAGAAATCTCCCTCTCAGGAAAACAAGCGCCTGCTTAGCGTTGCTCTCCACAGTGTGAAATCCCAAAACACCAGTGTTTTAGGAAACCTAGTTGCCCCGAGCCAAAGGTCGGGAGCACACGGCAGTGGGATACATCACGATGCCCCCAAGATAATATTGGGCACCATGAAAGGGGAATTGACTTCCTCCCAGTTTCCTAGGGCCAGTTAAAGAGTGAGTGAGGCTGGGCCTGATCGGAAAGCTGAGACAGTCTTTGGTTATGGCACACCTTACAGCTCATGTGCCATGTTTGTGCTAATCTGCTTTCTGTTAGTTTTGTGGCTTGATGCAAAATAAGACTAAAGCCTCATTGAGAACAGATGCTTGAATAAATATATATTTTTAGAAAACCTGCAAATGTTAAGATTGTTTGCATTAAGTGAACATTTGCAGAGTTGTATATTTTAAAGATATGTGCTGGTTATGCTTGTTGCTTTTCTATCAACAGTGTTAATTTATGTTTATGAATTCATCGCTTGTCATAATTCTTATCAACTCATGATCAGCTGCATTCCTGCTATCCTGCAGTTCTCAAAGTATTGAATGTTTTTTTTTCTAGTATCAGTAAATTAATTCTTCACCATGGGTAACCTTCAGAACTGATTTGATGAATTGTTTCTATTCCACTAAGGCACTAACTGCAGTGATTGATAGCATAAATCAAGACGAATGGGCATTCCTCCTGACCTCCTGTCCACTCTTGGTGAAATGAAAACCTTCGTCTCACCCACAGATGCACAGCGATCAAAACAAAAAGACCTCTTACCAAGGGACACATTTGCATAGATTACAACTATATTTCTGAAGAGGAGAGTTTTAAAAATGTTAACCTTTTTGTATTTGAGTTTCCCATAGATCTCTTTCAAAACTGTCTATGAGTCAAACGTGTTAACTCCGTCCTAGGGGCGTTATGGATTCTGATAGCTTACAGCAGTCCCAGTTTTACCCTGTGGTTATTGTAAACACACTTGGATATGGTCCATTTAGAAACTGCTCCAACAGAGACCATATGGCCTTTAAATGTGATTACAGTAGGATTGTCCATGCCCCCCCTTTGAAGTAAGAGGGTTCTTTAACACAGCAAGCAGTGATACATGTTCTCCTAAAGGCATGGATGCTGAGGGCGTGGATCCTATCTGATCTCTGTGACGCTATCTGGGCTCAGTGACAAAGAGCACAAATGAACAGGAACGAAGCATGCATTTCCCGGAACAACTAGAAACACGAACGGCTTTTGATGAACTTATTTTGGAGTCTGAAGGTCTATATCTTTGCACAGAAGAATTTCTGCCTTATGCTTTCAGTGGCTTGTCCTATTTGAACCCGTAATAGCATGTCTGGTTCGCAAACAGCAGCTGGGCTACATAGCCAGCTGGTCACTGGCTCAGTGTTTGGTGAAAAGGTCCATTCTAGGTCCAAACTGAGAAAGACCAATTAATAAGTCATGATAGCTACAACATAGGAGGATGAGGAAATGTGCCTGTAATGCTAGTTTTTCCAAGAGTTCGATGTGAAATTCACTTCCTATTTGGAACCTCTTTGGAGAGTCTTACCCACATAAACCTTTTTCTATATTCCTATTTCACTTCTGTCTTTCTTCTTCTCGAAGCCAAAAACATCACCAGTCCTTGCAGATTTGAATAATAGAACTGGAAATGAACTCGCACCCTTTCTTCAATATGTTTAGTAAATGCTGTGTCAACTCTTTGCTGTTCTAACATCCTTTACTGTGGCTTTAAGCTCTCAGTCAATAAATCTGAGTTATATCCTAAGGGATCTATGCCAAGTGCTATTATATTCTGTATCATTTTTCTTTTGTGTTCTAATCTTTCATCCATCTATCTTGCTTTCTATCCTTTTATTCCTTGCACCATATTCCAGTTTTTCTTTAATCCATGGCACTGAGGACTTTTGTTTGCCTTTCCCAAATAAATCCAAAACCCTGCTTAACATCACATGCAGTGAAAGGTAGGCATTATGTTCTCGTTTACTTCTAATCCTGTATTCTTTGTTACCTGAGTGTTGGATGTCAAATATTAAATTGTTCTGAATGCTCTAATGGGTTCTCAGATGATCCTTTTGTATGTGGAGGCACTTCCTGCAGAGTATTTCTGTATGAAGTATGAAGAGTGCAACACACAGGCCATGTGACTCAGTGGATCAGTCGGTGTGTCACCCTGTCCTGGAAGCACAGGGAGTAATCCACCCCCTCTGGCCAAATGCGTTTCCTCCTGGACGTCCTGCATGGAAAGTGGCAATCCTTGGAGCTACAGAATAACAATGGCCCCCTGACGATAGAAAAATGTCAGTGTCTAAGTGGAAAAAGTCCTTTGTTGGTTTCAGCATCTGAGAAGAGATGAAATGCAAATTGTCTGAAAATGTGTTTTCAATGCTGAAGGTGCACCTGAATCCCTTTTTAATTAGGTCTGAGAACCCAGTAGCATGGTCTTCTGGAGGGGTGAATTCACAAGTAGGGCTGTGGGCTGTTTCACTACCGAATGCCTCTCTAGTTACACCAACTCCTTTCAATCCCAAAACACTCCTAAAGTGAGTGTTTAAAAGTTTGTAAACTATTATTATTATAGTTATTATAACTATATATATGATATATTATTATCATAACTATTATGATTTAAAATGAAAAGGCACTTTGAAAATAACTGAATATTTTGAAGCTATTGTTGTGTCTTGCAAATGAGTCAAGTTGGTAGACGTTGTGTTCTCAGTGTAAATGGTAACCATGCTAACTTTGCATTACTTTATGTACTGTAATGCATTCTTTGGTATATTCTCATCCCACACTTGCCTCATCTCAGCAGTTTCTGTCTCATTTTTGTCTTTCCCAAGGTCATTTCTAGTGCTGTGGTTTGGTCAGATGTTTGGAAAGCACTTACTTTTAAAACTTATTAAGAACATTTGTGCTACAGTGGGAAGCACGTCTCCACAGTTTGAGGGAGAAAAGACATGCGTGGCCCTGCATCGATCCTTATTAGCATGCTGTATGGTTACAACATGACCAAGCACTACAGCTTACTATTTACAGCATATGACTGTGTTAATGATCTGTGGCTTTAAATATTTCTATATGTTTAAAACACATTGTTAACCTCTGAGAGGTCAGTGTTTGTAAAGCCACCCAGGGAGACATTATATGAACTTTGACCTCACAACACTTTTATCTCCATTTCCACTAGCGGAGATTTGACCCGGGGCATTTCGTAGGCCCTGAGAATATTTGGGTCAGAAACTTGAATCCACATGATTCCTTCACACACAGTAGCTGTGGCTAGCTTCGGTGTATAATGTGGTTTATGTGGTTTAATTTTGATGGTTTATGTGCCTGACATAAGTTAACAGATTCTTCGCTTTATGTGGCTCTTAAAATAAGATGATGAAATAGCGAGTGGCTGAAAACGGGCTTGATCTAAGCATGTGTCCCAAAACTGAACAGCCTTTAATAGAAAACAAAAACAGCATGATGACCAACGAAGGCACATACATGTTACTTCATATGTTGTAGACATAGATGAAAGGATCACAGCAGTTACATATAAAGTCACGATGGCTATACATTTTACAAAAGATTGAATAATAAGGTCAGAACAAGCAATGGGACATGCGCACACAAACACACACACAGACACACACACACACAGACACACACACACATGGACACACAGGTGAAGACAGAAAGCTACTAAAAGGGGTGTGGGGATGTAAACAAAGAACACATCAATTTCAAATCAGTTATAAAGGAGCCACCCAGGGACATAAGCCATGCAAAGATTGTTAACCACAGCTCATATGGAACAGGCAAACGGGTAATCAGTAAAACAGTCCCAAACCTACACAGCCAATGCCTAGTCTAACAGAGCCAGCAAAGAACCAGAAAGACAAACAATGATGCTCACTACTCATGTAAAAATCATGGCAGTACTTTGCAGAGAATTTGAGGAAACTATTAGATTTAAATAGACATGGGAGCAATAAGAAACAGGTGACAAAGTCTGTAATGAGGAGAGACAGATATGATGAACTTGTGACCAGGGGAGCTGCTCACAGGTGGATGTTGTCCAGCCTAGGTTGGGTGACAGTACTCCTTACCCCAAGGAGTCCAAGACAGCAGAGGAGCTACGATGCCAGAGTGGACTGCCAACCCCATTCCCAGAAGAGGCTCAGGTTTGGAGACCTGACCCACCGCAGCACAGGACAGATGAGGTTAGAAGATAACAAACAAATGGTTCCAGGTTCCACGGTAGGGTTACAGGCACGCTTCCAAGGTTACGGGTCTGAATGGAGTTGAAGGAAATCGGCCACCAACCACAGATCTAAGATATCCCACACAGGCATCCAGCATCTTTTCTCGGGAGCGTAACTCTCCCAGTCCACCAAGTATTGCAGCTGACCAGTCATATTCCAGTCCAGCAACCAGCAGATGGCACAGACTGGGGCACCCTCAGATTTGGACTCTGTTTGGGAAATGGGAAAAGAAAATGGCCGCTGAATGGTGGGAATAATGGATAACCATTGATCCTTGGCATTCTAAAATGTGATCCAGATTCATGATGTAAACTAGGGTCTGCAATCAGACACTATGTCCTTGGGGATAGCAAATAAAACATAAAAACATTAATAAACAGAGTATCCGCTGTTTGAAATGTGGTTGCAATCCTTCAGAAGGAAAAAAAACTGGACTCCCTAGGAAAACATATCCACTACAGTAAGAATGGACGTGAGGACCTTCAATGGGCATGGAAAATAAACAGTTTTTAAAATAATATGATGACCAAGAGTCAAAATCAAGAGCATGCAAAGATGTGTGATGGTTGTGGAGTTGGAACCAGACGAGATCTAGTATCACTAAAATTAAAGTGATCTTGTAACGAACGAGGGAGGCAGGACAAAGAGACGAGCATACATTTAATCAGCCTTCTTCAGCTCGAAAGCTGCACAGTTTAGCGCTTTAAACACTTCACACGTCAGCGTCGTTAGACACAACACTCACAAGGACCCAAGAAAGACAAGCAAAGTTGACAACCTTGACGGATGTATATATGCATACTGTAAAATAAACACGCCCCAAGTGTACTGCATGACACTGATGAGACGAGACACAGGTGAGATGAGACACAGGTGAGACGAATGAACGTACGCACATACAGCAGTAGCACCCCAAAGGAAGTACATATATGTGTCACACCTGGCTCCGCCCCCTCCCTGTCTGTGTAGCCTGGCTCCTCCTCTCTGGTCTTTTCAGCTTCTGTTCTTGTCTCATTGATTTCAGCTGTCGCTTGTTTTGTGTTCATTTGGGTTTGTATATATTGCTTGTGTTTCGGGTATTCGTTGTGGGTCAATGTTTATGTCGAAGTCAGAGTCTTATACTGCTGTGGTTTGTGTTTCTATCTGGTTCTTGCAAGTACTACTGTTTGTATGTTAATGTGTGGATTAGGGTTTGCGTGTGCTTCCATGTTGATGTCGAAAGTCTTTACTTCTGTTTGTGTCTTAGCTAGGTTTTGATTGTGCTACAATTTGGTTGTATTGCTCCATGTTGATATTTGCTGTGTGTACTTCGTTATAGTGTCAGTGTGTAAGGTTTGTTTATGTTTTATCACGTTTCCCTTTGGGTGTTCGGTTTGCCAGGTGTTGTGGTTGTGGTTGAGTTACGCTTCCTTACGTTGCAGTCTAGCTGTGTGTTGTCCAGTGTGATTGTGTTTAGTTTAAGTAGCCTACGTGTTCTGTGTTTCCTGGTTCGGGGTGTCGTATAGGTTTCTTATGGTCTTCGTTTCCGTATTACCTCTTGTCGTATGTTTTGTTTCTTTGTGTGTGTTCATCCTGATGTGCTTCTTGTAAATACCGTTGTTTGAGTTTACTTTGGTATGTGTCGCGTTCTTGTTTGCTTGGTCTGTAGTGGTTGTGTTGTTCTAGTGTTTATTCATGCCGCGCAAAAGTAGAGTGCTCCGAGCAAACACTATGCAGTTAGCTAGTATGGCTACTGCTAGTAGCCTTGAGTCCTGCTCTCCAGCGCCAGTGCGTCCGCCCCCTGACCACGTCACCACCCCAACGTTACAATATGGACGCAGACCACACATACAGTACACATGCCCAAGGGAGTCAGGGAATACTTTGTGACAGATCTGATGTCTGTAAAATTTATGACAAACAATGAGATGATTTCAGAGTGCAATGCAATTCACCCACACAGGTTTGATGAGAGAAAACAAATACCATCTTACCAGTTTAACATGCAGGGTGAACAGTGTCATGGAAGTGTACAGGTCGTCAAGGAAGAGCGAGCTTGGTGTGGATAAAAATTCTCCTCGGTGCCAGAGTCAATCAGTGCTGGAACAGACACAGGATTAGGACAGTACAGGGAAACGATCATGGCAAAAGATTTAGAGTTCAGCCTTTTCATGGACGCAGTCACCAAGGTAGCACGTGGAGTTCATCCCACATGCTCTCTAGTGGTTGAAGTGGAGCGAGATGTCAGTCTGGCATGACCGTCACACAGCACATGACCCAGTTCACTGCAGTACATGTAGAGGCTGTTATTTAGCCTGCGGAGTCAGTCTTCAGAAGACAGACATGGTGAGTCACAGGCTACGGCTTCAAACGGTGTCTGATTCCCAGGGAGGAGCAGAATTTGTATTGACCTCGGGTTGCGCGCAGCTCTTTACTAGTGTGATGCAATCACATAATGGATGGATAGTGGGGGCATTCAGGTCACCCAGATCCAAATTCAGATACCAAATCCCGATTGAATATTTTCATGGAAATCATTTCAGTGGCGACTGCCATGATGAGTGTGTCACCATTAAAATAACTGGGCTGAGTGACGAGGCAGCTGCTAGCAGGTGGATGTTGAGAAGGACACTCCAGACTGCAGGATCTGCCAGGCCCAAAATGTATTCAGAGGAATTCTCTGTATTGTCGACTATTGTACAATGTTCTGCATAAAAGTGACGGCTGAATATAATTGCATTATGTTGATTACAAAGTATCTTTAGGGTATAATATACTGCACATGATAACTTGATGTTATTGTATGTGATAGTTTGATATATTGTGTTATTGCCTGCTTAATAACCACTGGCAGCATCTGCCACCCCCCCCCCCCCCCCCCCTCCTCCCCATAAATGCACCTTCATTGCCTCTATGCAAAGTCTCACATGAGCCGGTCCGAGTCTATGACCTCCGATTTGTGTTTCTTGCGCTGTGTAGGTTGGCTGCTTCTGTTTGTTTTCTGCCTGTGTGACACTTGGATTCGCTCATCTGCTTTACTGTTTTCAAAATCATCCTGCTCAAGTGCCTGCATCCTGCCTTTTGAGTCTATGATAAATGTAGCTGATTGCATAACCGCCTCAGTCTATGCTTGTCTAGCCGTTACATAACTGAATCACTGTTCCTGCTGAGACGCACAGCAGAGCATGAAGTCCCCCACCCCACAAGCTGTTTGATATTAAAAGACACCCTAATCTTAAGTCAAACCACCTATGACTGTGGGATAGAGGCTGTGCTTTGTTGGAGATCCTCCATGTGTAACACTTTGTTGAGTCAATAATGTAGCCCATCAAGGTACACACGCAGTACCTTTATAAGACAGGAAACAGGTAGATATGCACGTACACTTTCTGGTGTCAGTTGTGATGTACATTTTGATCACGTGATGATTTACAAGGTCACAATGTTTCCTTTTTGGATCTGAGCAGAGAACTGCCCGTCTAAATCTACACAAAGTTAGAGCTGTTTCTGAATTAGTAGTAGTAATATGAGTAGTAGTGGCAGTAGTAGTGGTAGTAGTACTTACATCATGACTCAAACCGGTCCCTAACTAGATCCACATACACCAAATGTTACCAAAGCAAACGTTTCCCTGGTGCAGCTGGTTTCTCATACCACATTTGATTATTCTCATTCCTTGAAAACCTGACAACGATTTGGTCACCCAAATTACATGTCTTCAGGCAGGTTATAAATTATACATTTGTTTCTTGTTTCCTTGTTTGCATTGAATACTCGCTTATAGCTAATGGGCCGGATAAACTCTCTGTGGTTTACCTATTCTCTCTAGCTAAGTTCCTGAGGGTGTACACTAGAATTAATAGGTGTAATAATATTGCAAAGGAGAAGCATTATCCTTTTCCCAACATTCGGTATGTACAATCTCTGCATGAACAAGCTTTGCTTGCATTTAAAGCATCAGGATTTTAAAATATGGCTCCTGAGTTTTCTATTTATTTATTTTTGTATTCAACTTATTGTGCTTGAATTTATGCTGACTTTCTATAACATCTGGATCAACTTTAGGTGTTTGTTGTCTTTTATTTTAAGCATGCTGGACAAGGAGAAGTTGCACAAGGGCCAGAAGCTACGATGATGACTATGTTTATAGTCTTTATTTGATATGTCAGTGAGCTAGAGTAGCCCAGAAGAAACAAACATCATCCTTTCTCATATAAACTGCATTATTTCTTCATTCATGTCATTTTCAGTTAGTGCACCTTATGGGTCATGTTCTATCGAGGTCAGGTTTTAAAGCGTTGTGCATACAATTAAGACCACCCTTATTCAGTATAAACACCGGTTAACTGGTTTAGCCACCGTGTTTCTGTGCCTTTGGGGTATTCCCGCACTCTAAACCTGGATGTCTTTACACTTCATGAGAATCGAGACGCAAGAAGCTCTTCTGTAAATCACCATGTAGTCACAATATAAAAAGAATTAGCCAGAGGAATATTTTCCAGACAAGAAGAACAGCAGGTAGCACAAAGCAGCTGCACTTCAGGGATTCTGTGAACTGTTTGCTGTTCTGGGCTTGTCCCAGTTTGGATCCAGTTGTTAGCCACTATAATTGATTTATGAACATGTCAACCCCAGTCGGCCAGCTGCCACTCAAAGCAGGACACAGAAACACAACACTCTTCAGAACTCTGTAGGTCCCAGAGAACAAGATCGCCATTGGTTGCCGCCCCCTTTGTATGTTTAATCAAAATGAAGCTAAACCATTGGAGTGAAAGATCTGACCGGTCAATCAATGGAAAACCCTGCTCACATGCACTCCGTTTGAAGCTAAATCATGGCAAAAGAGTCTAACCCTGCAGTGCTTTGTCTGGTGGCCGGACCCCATTCTGCTCTGTGAGCTTCTTGAAGTGCTCTACACTCAATTAATCATTGGAGCCTTATCTCCTCTGTAGAGATGCATGACATTAAATCTAGTAACCTCCATCTCATATTAACACATGAAAGCTAAAGCAGTCATAAAGGTTTATTTTCGGTGGTTGCTCTTGTTCTGAAAAGCCTCTGGATCTGAGCTTCATATGTATCACTGTTACTCTAAGATTCGGCCCTGGTCAGGTTGCCTACAATAATTCTCACAGGTCTTCTGAGACATTAGCATGAATTTTGTTCCAAAACTGATTTATGTTTCTCCCAGTTATGCACAATATGAGCACAATTACAGGCATTACATGGCCTTTTCAACTCTGTGCAATCAGTGAGCGTTTCAAGCACGGCCATTTTAAAATCATTACTGCCATTTCATATACGCCTACAATATCACACAAGGTCATCAGGTCTAGGAAGACCTGTGAATGTGACCCGATTACCCAGAGGACTGTCGCACAAACGTCCCCAGGCCTTGGGCACATGCTTGCAATGTGGCACGGTTGTGGAGGAAGCTAAATGGCCACATGTTACGTCGCAAAATGTTAGAGAGCTTTTGGTGAGAAAGTAGTCCAGGCTCTGTCTCCTCCCTAGAGATGCAATCAGGTTTTAAATACTCTGCAAGATTACATAGAGCTTGATACAGAACCCATCATTGGTCACTCATTTGAATAGAATGAAATAGATTGTTCATATGTACATCTTGGTGATGGCTGTTTACTATGTTATATTATTTACTATATTAACAAATGCTATATGTATGATATGTGCAGGGAGTAATGCATGTTCTTATGCACACTGCATAATGTCTAATATATTAGACCACACAAAACTCAACTGAACTCAACTGAACTCAAGTGAAATGATGAGGCCAAATGCTGCATGTTGTAATTCTCACAATGCATAGCAGGCATTACATCAGCAGAAAGACTTTCTTTCACTGAAAATGTTTAGAAAGACGATAATGTCTTCTGAAGTGTTCCAGTGATGACGCATGTTGTGATATTTGTTGGCTTCACATCTTGGCTGTAAGTTGTTTTCATTAGCGACTCGCTACATTTCTTCTCAACACTTAAATGACCTGCTGAGCAACAACACAGGTAGTCTGAGCAGTTTCTATGCCTGCACACACATAACAACACAATGTGGGTTGCTGGTATGAAAGTGGGAGGGGGGGGGGGAGGCTTAATACAAACTGCACCTGTAATAAATTATATAATGTGCCTACATGTGGGAAAATTTAGTGCAGCCATATTTGAGTGAATGCACAGAAAGTAATGTTCTGTGGCCTTTTCTGTTTCGTTGGGATTTACCAAGGCAATTGCATATGTTAAATACACCTTCACTTCATCATATAGTCCTAGGAAAGTCAACGACCTGACAAATTGAAAGAAAAATTGTTTTTGAGATTCACAGAACAGATATGAATACAAAAACACATTCTGACAAGCTGGTCACCTAGGGCACATTACATATGGAAAACAGGAAAAAACTGCAAAAACAGTTAAATAAAAGCAAAATGCAGGTTTTACATTGTATCTTACAGATCTCATTTTGCTTTAAGACCTGTTGTGGGGTGTATTCCATAAATGTTCATCACATTCTACCTTCATTCAGAAGGTTGCATAAAAGCACCTATGAAAAGTGTTTATAACTTAATTAGACGTACCTCACATGCTGCTCTACAATACAGGCCCACGTTAAGTTCAAATAGGCCCTACTTATTCTGGCACAGAAGGCAGACGGACAATATATTACTTAATCCGCCTTGTTCTTGTTCTCTGTTAAAGACATCATTCTCCAGTGGTCTGTTTAATTAAAAGCCTAATTCTAGAACAAGAAACAGGACACTGACTGACTGCACCGGTATGCATGCTCAATATTTTAGTAGATTACACTATTAAACCACAATAAATTCATTTCTTTGACTCAAATGACTTTATTAGTTTGAGGAAGACCAGGGTTGGCTCTAATATGTTTTGTTTCAGCACCTTTAACCTGCAGAATATTTATGTTACAACTCTCACATTTTGATCCTTATCTGTAAGTACTGATAAGTACCCTTATCTGTCTACTGCAAACAACCTTTCACATTTCTCCTAGAATATGACAGAATTTGGGAATGAATACCAAATACAATGTGTGTGCAGAGTTATGGGGTATGCTGTAACACAACCAGGAGTAAGTTCAAATTATAAGAGTAAAGATTGACATTTTTAGATGACGGCACGGAGTAAGTATACGCCACCACTTCAACATACAGATAGCATCACCTGAACACATACACAAATATAGTTAGCTTCTTTTATTATATAATTCAGAAAGTATAGGTCAGAAACAACTAAAAGTTCACTCACAGACATACTAACGCACATATAAAACATTAGACACATACACTTAAAACCAGTTCCACACTAATCTGCACCTGCCTCGTGTGGAGGACGCCCAGCAAACATAAATCTACTGCCCCAGTCCATCAAGCAGTCAACACATGCTACTCATGCTACATGCCACTCATGCTACTGCTGAATATTGGACACTTTTCCAGTGGTCTTATCCTTCTTCTCTGAAGTTGTAATTTATTACTGTCTCGTGGCAGTATTCTTAAGCATCATGCCATATTGTCTTCCCCTGTTTCCCCTTATTTGGTGTTGATTTAAGTATGTGTGCAGACACATCCCCATCGGTTTTTTTTCTCACCCACTGTCTTGGCACTCAAAAGAAGAGTATGGAGGAAAAGATGGATAAATAACATGTGCTTAGATGTCATTATGAGGTTTGTAACAGATTTGATGGTTTAAAGCACCCAACCCCTCCCCTGATATCCGTTGTTAAGCTGGCTGCTACGTGTTGATTTGAAATGAGCATAGATGAAATGCCTCACATTTGACCTAAGAGACTCTTCTTTAATATTAATATTGTAATTAAAGTTACAAAATTCCAACTTTAGCAATATCAGTACTAATGAGAATATAGACTGGGTCCACAAATGTTCTTTCTTTCTTGCCCATAAATCTGCATATACTTCATTGGGCTATGCAATTTCACTTAAAAGGTCAGGAGGGAAGTAATCGTTTGTGAATATTATCACATGATTCTTTGCTCATCTCTTATTAGTGTCATGTTGAAAGAACCTGGACAATCCAATTGTTAAGTACAATTTAAATAATAATAACAAAAAAAACAAACAAGGTAGGTGCAATAACAACAGGGCAAAGAACAGAAACTGGGGTAATTAGTGGAAAACCAGTCAACACTCCATATGCTGACCTGAGGCCAACGGTCCTTCACAAAGACAACAGGGAACACGAGTATTACGCTGGTGCCTGAGTGATCACAGATGGACAGAATTAGTAGTCAGGTGATGTTTTGTTATAAGCTGTGTTTCTGCAAAGCTACATTTAACATTGAACCTTGAACAATTCTATTCTACATGGAGCCATTCAGTGTACCTGTACAGGTATGTACATTAAAAATAGATTTTTTTTTATTTTGAATTAACTCTTTGGCTCAGGGCATTCATCCCTTTATTACACATATGTTATGTGCACATAAAGAATCTGTCCCATATTTTCTGATGCGCAATTTGTCAGACACCAGGTAGCCTGTTTATCACTGGAGCACTGCTGTCCAGATATTATTGAGATAATAGCGTTGTCACTCAGGAGAATGGGGTTAAGCTGGTAAAATAGGCAGATAATGAAGCAGTGTAAATGTGATATTTAAACATTTCCTGTCACTGCTATGTGCACATTTGGTGGTCATTGAACCTCCACAATATCCAGCCTAAGGAAATCCTGTAAAGTGAATGTGAAATAGGCCAGACATTTTGAACATTGTTTCCTGCTCATACCACATTTAAACTTTTGCAGTAATAGGGAAGAAAAAGACTATAAACTACCATGATGTCACCTGATATTGTATTTATAGCTTCTCTTCCTCTGTTAAGCTCAACCTTAACCATCTCCCACAGCGGGGGAGGCGACGTTTCAAGACCTTCATGGATCAAAATGGAAAATTACGAAGGTTTATTTCACATAACATTTGAAAATAAAATTTCAGAGGTTATTTAGTGCACCTTTCATGTGAAACCTGTGACATTGAGTAAACAGTTGTACACTACGACAGTGTGCTTTAATGGGACTATTACATGGAAGTTTGTAGGCACTCATTTTATGTTAAAGCGACAACATCTAAGGTACTGCTGAATTGACCTGGGGTGAAAACGAGACTGTGGGTCAGGTGCTGTGTGTTTGGCTCACGGCCCATGTCCGGGAGCCATGGTGATTAAATGACTGAGTACATAAACACACATTCCTTTTTTGGTCACCTGATTTCATGCGATCTTTCTCCAGTTGTGTCACATTTGCCTACAGTTATAATCAATCGATAATTGATTGATTAATTTAAGCTTGATAAAAACTGCGTTTTGGAAGCATGGCCTGTGTGCAGAGGAGGAATATTCCTATCCACAGTTAGGGTGACACTGAAGCAAGAACACAGTGTTTCGACAGGAAATAACAGTTAAGAGACATTATTGAGAGATAAGTAGTCGTGTGATTATTAAGATCTCATATTAAGTGCTGCTAATGTTGCAACAGAGATACAGAGAGAAGAGTCACAGAAAGGTACAGAAGTGGACGTCCTTAGGCCACATCCCACACTGATGACTGTTTCATTGTGAACAGTGTCCTGCAGAACCAGACAATGAAACAACTCCAGGCACATTTAAGCGAGTTGAGAGGCTCCTAAGCTTCATGTCAGATTCTAAATCAGATTCAAAACAATGTTTACATCGGAGTGGCCTGCGTGCTAGATAACAGGCGTCATCTACTTGCATGGGCCAGGGAGCATTAGCGCTGGACGAGGTACCAGTGGGCCTCACTGATGTTCACTTATGAAAGTTGATTCACACAGAGCAGAAATTATGGCCGCCAGTGATGTTGGAGATATCAAGAAGAGCGTTATGCATCAGCAACTGTTGTCACCAGACGAGCCATTGGTGGTGGTGGTAGTGTTACAGTATGTGGGCAGGTGTGTCTAGTCAATACAGAACTGCCCTACAGTTTGTGAAAAGTACAGTGACAAGTCCTACTACTTGAATAACATCATGAATCCAGTTATTGTGCTTCTGCATGAACACACAAGAAGTTATTGAAACACTGACATGGGATTTACCCACCACTGTTGATGGCTTTTATTTCAATTAAGTGTGTGAGATGAGGAATTATCATTGCATGCTTCTACTTTAAAATATTCATGATATAATATCACTCTAGTGCGAACCTCTAATGTTTTCCATAAATTTGACCTGAAACCCAAATACTTTATGTGAGTAATGTATATACCTGGATGTCTTACAAAATGAACTTACATAGATTATCTGACATGGTATTTCTTGGCAAACAAATACATGAAACATGTCTGCTCCATACAGAAATAATGCAAGTTGACTTTGCATTACATATTGTCACGGTACGGCGGCCCCCTACTGGTCGCCCCCGTCTACAGCAGCAGCTTGTCCTGTGGGTGTGGCGTTGTGTTCGTCCCTCAGGTGGGCGGAGCCCGCGATCCGTCTCACCTGAGGGTCGTTTGTTTGTCTATATATGTCTTGTCTTTGTACCAGTTGACTGCTGGTTATTATATCCTTAATTCGGATCAGTTCACGGGTTTTGGTTTGCGCACTTTACATATTAAACCATCCTACTTCCCTGAGACTTGGCGTGATCGCTTCCATTTATTTTCGCTCACCCTGCCCGTCACAGAATAACCAGCCACCTTCGGAAGCCGCCAGTCTCCTTTGCTTTCTCCTTCGTTCGTGGTCATGTCTCGTGGTAAGTGTTTGTCTGCGTGGTGTTTTGTTTGAAGAGCTCCGCCGTGCTTTTGTGTTGTGTTTTGTGTGTGCGTAGCACGGCGAGGACCAGGGCAGTCTGCCCTGAGACAGCTCTTCATGTCCGTCGTTTGTCTGTCTGAAGAGTTTCGCCGTGCGTTTGTTTTGTGTGTTGCACGGCGAGGACCAGGGCGTCTTCCCTGTAAAACTCTTCATGTTGTGTGGGTGAAGTGTACATGTGAACGGGCGTGTGGACCTGTGTGCGTGCTCGTGGCGTTTTGTGTTTAGTGTTTCGTGTGTGACCCGGGTGCCGCTCGTCACTGTCGCCTCGCTCCCCTGTCGTCTTGTGTTTTGTGTGGGGGAGCGACTGCGAATCTGAGCGGCACGTCACAACATACCGAGCGCGCATGTAAGAGTTCCGTTCGTTCGTTGTTTGTACACTGTTTTTTGTTTGTCTAGTCTTTGCGTGTGTGTTGTTCTTGCGTGCCCGTGATTATGTTGTGTGTAATTCCACACATGCTCCTCCCCTTGAATGTGTGTTGGGGGTGGACCAGTGGTGGTCCCGTGCCACGGAATATGGCACGGAGGGCGTAGCTCCTAAGGGAGGCCCTGACCAGGGAGTCGAGGGTGTTCTCCGGAGCCGGTAGGGGCCCCTCTCCTGATGCATCAGGTGAGTTGTTTGGTGTCCCCTCCTGCTGAGATGGAGACCCCTCCCCCCGGATGCGGGGTGCCGAGATGGTCAGGGTAAGTGCGCGTATGTGTTTTGTGTTGGTGTGGGTGTGTGTGTGCATTTTGTGTTTTATGTGCAGGTGCTTCTCCCTGGCGGTGGATCGTGGCAGTCTTGGACCTTGTGGGGGTCTCCAACTGGCAGGAGCCCCCTTATGTTGTGGGGTGACCGGAGCCCGGTCGGAAAGAGCCCCTCCCTAGAGGGCTGGGGCCCCCGGATGTTTGGGGACGATAGGGCTCTGGTCCGAAGAGCTCCTGCTGAAGATGGAGACCCTCCCTCCTGCTCGGGGTGACCAGGAGGCCCTTGGGGGCTGTTCCCCAGCCCGCGATAAGGGCGCTCTGGGCCTCGGTCTCTGGCGCTCCTGGGTTTGGTGGAGGAGTCCACCTCGTAAAGTCAGGCCCCGGCTGGGGCTGACTCCCCAGGAGGCTGGGGTGGCCCCTAGCAGAAGGCAGGGGCCAGCTCCGGGAGGAGGTAGGTCCAGGAGGTGACTTGGCCACGCCCCAGGGAGGTAACCTGCACACATACACCCCGGACGGACACGGAGCCGTGGCCCGCCGTCCTCGCACCTGTGGGGCTATGCGGCTTAAGGCCGGTTAGGGCGTGAGGGCCCTGTGACCGACCGGGGCGTGGTTTTGTCTTGTTGACGGCCCAGTCGGTCCAGGGTCCCGCCCAGGTAGGTGAGCTAACCTGTTTGTGTTTTGTGTTTCAGCTCCGGGACTACAAGGGGTGTGTCCCTTGTCCCTGCCTGCCTGCCCCTTTGTTTTGTGTGCTGCTGCTGTAGGCCGCACAGCCGGTGGAGGGGAGTGCGGCTTGGAGGGGGGATCTGTCACGGTACGGCGGCCCCCTACTGGTCGCCCCCGTCTACAGCAGCAGCTTGTCCTGTGGGTGTGGCGTTGTGTTCGTCCCTCAGGTGGGCGGAGCCCGCGATCCGTCTCACCTGAGGGTCGTTTGTTTGTCTATATATGTCTTGTCTTTGTACCAGTTGACTGCTGGTTATTATATCCTTAATTCGGATCAGTTCACGGGTTTTGGTTTGCGCACTTTACATATTAAACCATCCTACTTCCCTGAGACTTGGCGTGATCGCTTCCATTTATTTTCGCTCACCCTGCCCGTCACACATATAAATACTAGTATGTATATTCTTATATATTAAATTAATACTGTAAACAGAATTAATGATTTCCTGATGGTTTATTTAAAAATAATAAATTTATAAATGAAATTTATACACAAAAACATAGTTGCAAACTTGTAAATACATGATATATAGTAAATAAAAGCTGCCATCTATAAAGAACCATCTATAAAGAAGGTCTTCACATTATTTGGGAGTTATGAGGGGAAAATGATATACTTCAATGGCTGAATTCCCTGTTGAGGGAACGGATGGAACAATGTTAAAACCATTCTCCAATCAGGACTGATGGATGCTGCTATAGCCAGTGGACATGGAGATTATCTGCAGATACAGTTTCAACACTACCAGATAGATCAGTGTGACAGAAGCCATGTAGTCATTCAGTACCGGTGTATTCTGATGTGTATGCGCAACCATTTTCTGATTTACAAAATAAAAGTCTCTTGTAATTTGCAGAAAAGAAGATGGTCATGACACCCCCCCACACACACACACACACATACACACACACAGACACCCACACACAAACACTGCAGAGGCTCTGCACTGTAGGGCTTCTAAAAACATGAGAGAATTATATGAATTTGCCCTGTATCATTTGATACCTCTCCACAAAACTGGGTTAAATATCCCAAGCAAATATCACAGCACTTTGGCTAGAAAAAAAAACATTTCAAATACAAATACTTTTATTCTACTAAGTCAATTACAGCAATATAACAAATATTTACTTCCTTCCTCAGTTACAACCTATGAGGCTCATTCTCGACACTTCTGAGATTATCTTTGATGGGAATACCTATGCTGCCATATTTTCTAGAGACATCACAAATGTTTTGTTCATGCCTAAAATTAATAGTCAAATAGCAAATTGGATGTTCTTCCATACAAAAACAAAATAACTCTCTTTGACGTAGAATTCAGAGGTGCACCAGTTGAGAGTTAAAAGATGTGCCTGTCATTCAGAATTTCTTTGCCTCTGTGATAGGATTAGTTAGATTCATGTGTTTTTCCACAGCTGTATGACATGCAGCGTCACTGGGGGCCTCACCTCCTGAACAGAGCATGCAGCCCCTTCCTCTCTAATTTTAAACAGGCATTATGCATGTGTGCCTGAGGGCTGCCTCTGGAAAAGACGCCTACCTGTATTAATAGCACCACACTAAATTTGCTGATAGGGTGAAACTGCCAGTGGTGTACCAGATGAACTCCATATATCATTGTGTTTTTTTGAGTGTTTAACTCTGAGTTTAACTTGGGCAGTCTGGATTGTATGTTTGTTTTGGAGGGCATGGTATGTTTTCTTTGTGGCCAGAATAGCTATAAACAAAGGCACTGCCGGAGACAAAAACACAAAATATTTTCATTTTCATTTTTGAATGTTGATGTAAAAGAGGTCAAGTTTTAAGTGCCTCTTTTTATCATTGATCATTTACAGAAAATATCACAGATTTTATTTTCACAATGACGTATTGCATGAAAGTGCTTGATTGTGGTTAGAAAATTTGTTGTTCATTGCATTCAATAATTTTAAGCCTTCGTTCTATGTACTATTTCCAGCCGCAGAACAGTGAATGTGAAGTAGTCACTAAGTTTGTGGAAAACAGATTTGTAATGTCTACAACTGAATGAAATAAATACTGTGCATTTCTAAACTTTTAGTGATAGTATTTATCATTTTTAAAACTCTACCTCTTTAATGTCAATAATAGTCCTACATCTAATACGTTTTACTTATTTTTGTATCAAACTATTAATACATGAACATGATTTTTTTTTTAAGTTGCACTGTATTGTTTTCTGGTTATGGTGAGTTTCTTATCTCATGTGGTTACAATTTTAAATGATCTTTCTCGTATTAATGCTGTTGGGCACCATGTACATACATTCATAAAGTTTTGTTCAATGCTTTTGTACTCTGCTACTGGTTTACATCTGCATAAAAATAAAACCCTATTTATCGCCGGACAAAAAAACAAGCAACTTTTCACTTTTGATACATATTTGTATAATATGACTCATGCAATATGCAGTGTTACAAAAATGTAAGATATGGATTATTTAAAAACAATGCTAAAATGAATGTGAACGCCAGGTCCCTTTCCTCTGTGTGCTGTAAAGGTTTGTGTCATATACTGCTCTGCACCACATTTACGGCTTTTCCTTCTTGTCATGTGGTGAAAAGTGAAAATCACAAGTGTCTGCAGTTTTGGATGTTTGCTCCAAACTCTTCACCAGTTCATCCAGTGCTGCCTAACTCATTACAACACACAGGCAAGGAGCAAACACAACTCCAAAAATAGCTCTTTACTGTATAACGTTGATATAAAACATTGTATATACATACCATATGTATAAAAAACACACTCATACATATATAATTGCACATTACACTAACATAGGAGGTGCCTATAGCGGTGACGGAGTTTGTGACGGTGGTTTGGTGTGCCGTTCTCTGAGTCACTCAGAGAGGTGGATGTTTGGCCGAGTAAGTGCTGGATCAGCAAGCATGCCAGAAGAGAGTGTGGTACATATCTGTGGTGGTGGGCTGACAAACTGGCTTGGCATCCAGCTTGTTCCTCAGTTCACCTGTTTGGCCTTCTTCATCCTGCCGGCAAAAAGAGAGAGAAATGCATTTAGGGTGAGACTGAAATGAAGCCCTGAAATCAACAGTAGGCTGCAAAGAGGGAAGCAGATTAAAGCTGAGTTGTTTCATATGGACGGTCTGGACGTTTTCTGCTGTTTCCTCCCAAAATGCCTGAGCCAAGCAGATCTCAGCGATAGTGAGCATGCAGCACGGTGTGATTAATGACCGTGAGTTGCTTCTGAATGAGTTCTGATTCTTTAGCCCAAAGTGACATTTGATGGGAAGCAGGACCATTTAACGCTCTGCCAAACTCTCTCTGTGAAAGCACTTAGAACTTGGAGCCAAATATCTGCTCCAGGCCATACTCTGCAACAGGCATGTCAGCGTGTTTTATAGGCAGTTTGTGCTTTTAATCACATAGGTAGCTCATTATACAAGAGTTTTGTGTTTCCCAACAAGACATAAGACACATTGCACTGTGCAGTCCAGCAGTCCTGTGAGCAGAGAATCTAGTCCGTTAAAAAAACTAGTGATCAGAGAGCTGAATGGGTGATATCTCAACAGAGATGTACCAGATTTTTTCATCAGATGTCCATCTTCCCTTTCCCATACTAAATCATATTCCCAATAGAGCTCACAGTGTGGGCTCATCTGTGCCTTGCAGCTGTTCACAGGCCTTCTGTCCTGCAGAGACATTGTCCACCTCAAGCCACGGCTGTTTTGTTCTGTAGAACGGACTGTTCACGCCTCTCTGTCTTTTATATGGCACGTATGTGTACAGCATGCAATCCAATTAGACATCGGTGTGCGCCAGCGCAGACCCGGTACTGCTCAGCAGCTCACAAAAGCCCTAACCATGTGCCCGATGAAGGCAGCAGAAAATGGCACAACTTCAAGAACAAATGAAAAGAGGCATCGCCTATTCCACTTTTCAGAAGATGTTACATTAAAAATAGGTGAATTCCATGTTAGCTGCATGATCCAAAGTGACCATAGCAGGGATGTTTGATTTATGATCAGCATCAGTCTGGTTTTAAGCCAAGACCACAGTGGGAGAACATGCTTTGCATTAGTAAGTTACAAGGGCTGGTAAGAATTAAAATTATGTTCAGCAACCAAAAGTATACACACTTCACAGCTCCACTGGAAGAATAAAGTCAGGGTTTAGGACCATAAAGCACAACGGCAAGGGATTGCCTGCACGTTAGGGATATATGGGAGAAACAGGAAATAGGGAAATACCAGTGTCTCTTCAATTAGCTTTTTAAATGTTAAAACTGTGCATGAGTCATTTTTAGAAACATATGATGTTTTGGAATGTGTAGATCAAAAAATAAATAAATTGTACATTTGCAGTTCCATATGTGAGAACCTTAGATCTGATTGGTTACATGCCGAGGGACACATGGCAGTAGTGCTTGTGCTTGTCTAAAGAGTTTTTCTTCTTACTTTTCAAGGGCATTCTTCAGGTACTGCTGGAGCCATTTGGTTTCAGGATTAATGCACACCTCCTTATTGTTCTTCAGCTTGGCACTGCGAAGAAAACAGACCAGAAAAATGGTTAGACGTCTTATTAATAGTCACTCGCCCATACGGCTCAGCCATGGAACTGCACAGGCCGTTTGATGATGTTCCTTTTGAAGCATCGGGCTGCCTATTGTGAAGGAACTGGGAATGCAGCACAATAGATATGTGATAGTCGGCATTAACCACACAATGACACGCGGGAAAGGGAGCGTGAAGGAGCAGGGTGAGGAGCTCGGGGAGGCAGTTCCTTTCCGCCCGTTACCCTCCCAGGGTAAGTGATATTCAACTACTGCTATTTTCTACCCCCTTTGTCTCTTTTCCAAATTCCCTTGACAGACCGTCAGACTGTGGACCCTCCTATGCCTTTAGGAAGTGCTGCGAATTACAGAGGTTTTAGTCAGATTTGTGTGTATATCTCGCTTAACTAGATGTTAACCACTTCTTTTCAGGCTGCAAACAATCGATTATTTAAATGCTAGTTTTAAATTGTTTTAACTGGATAATTGTGTGTCTACATAAAGTAAGCTACAAAGTGCAATTCTAGTCATTGTGTGGTAACAGGTTTAGTGGTAAACAGAGTTTGTTGCTTTCTTCACGTTTTGTGCCAATAGTAATCACAAAGTAATTAAATCTTAATCCATAAAGACAATCACTGACCTCTAGTTTCTTAGCACATGGAAGTTTTAGATTGGTGACCTAAATACACACTTATCACACTTATCTTCTTAAACAAAGTTAGGGAGGTATGTTCAAACATGTTACTGAACCCCATGCTTTAAATCTAAGGTTCAAATGAGTCATGGAAGTCACACAGTCATGACAAAGGCATGTGTTAGGAGCTGTTATCCAAACCACCTCACAGCAATTTGTGAAGTAAACACTCATCAGGTAACTTCACAAGATTCTCCTTCATCAAAAGCTTAAAACCCATTAACTTAAAAAAAATGCAATAACTGCGTGCCAATTAACAAAGAAGCAGTAACGGTTCAAACATTTGTCCATCATGACTATTATCTGCTTCCTTCACAAAATCTACGCAATGCTCTGATGTCCTCCACTTTCTCAGCAGTGTATCAGGACCTCAGTGTTCTAGGTTGTCCTAGTCAGGACTGTGGGGCAGGACTGTCAGGACTGTGGGACAGCAGGCAGTAATTACTCCACAGCAAGTGAAGGTCGACAGAAACCTTGTCATATAATGTTACCAGCTTCACTCAACAGCACCGTTTCGGGTCTGATCTGTACTCGGGGGACTTCATGATAATTCCTGTGTCAACTTTGTGTGTGCGTGTGTGTGTGTGTGTGTGTGTGTGTGTGTGTGTGTTCCCCCTAAATCACCCTTCACAGAACCCTCGAATTTGTGTACTGGTGAAATGTGGTTTTGTAGTTTTTGCTGTTATGTTACTATAACTTCCTCTGTGTTACAAGCATTAAACTCATCTCTGGTGTAAACTGGAGATATGTATTACTCCTGTCAACAGTATGGAAAGGCTTTTATGGAAATGACGTAGGAAAAGTTCAGCGGTCATAACTGGTGAAAAATCACTTCAAGAAAACGTCTTTTGGATCCTTACGTCTTCCATAGAATAGAACAAGGCTCCATCCAGGGCTGGAAGCCCCCCGCCACCCGTAGCATTTCCTCTACATGTGTCTGATTGTGAGAGCTTGTTCCACAGCACAATGCCAGACAGGGGAGGCCGGTTCTGGCACCATTCAATGCTCCTTCAGCAGTGGGAGATTGATGGTGTGCATTGACGGGTAAAGAGTTTGATAAGACACCCCCCGTGAAGCAGTGCAGGGCCAGGATGGATGAGTGCGTGAGAAAAACACTGTAGAAGATACTCACATGACTTGGAAGTGGCAGTTGGGTGTGTGGACGAATTTAAGCTCACGGATGTTCCTCTGTGGCACTGTGTTCACAGTAGAACGACACCAGCACCTCTCAACCAGACTGATGGGCTTGGCTGTACAGGAGCAGAGAAGAAGAGAGATACAGAGAGGAAACCCTTTATGAAGGCTTTTGAAAAACATCTTTTAATAGGAATCCCACCAATCATAAAAATTATTCCAATCTATTTTAAAACAACTGCGTATATATTATATATATATATATATATATATATATATATATATATATATATATATATATATATATATATATATATATATATATCACAATGCATCCAAATGTAGATTGCGCAGTGAGTGAAACGGAAACGGAAAAGCCATTTTCAAGTTCACATTCAGGGCAATCTAATAATAATAATAATAATAATAATAATAATAATAATAATAATAATAAATACCACTTTTAATACTTCTATTATTGTTTATTTTGAAAGTTCGATGTTTATGGAAATTGATGACAGGTTAACTTAAAATGCTAGAAAATCAGTTCTCCACTGTGTAATACTTAGCTTCAGGGGGTGTGTAGTTAATGGTCTTTCTGCTAGGAGCAGAAAGTCGTGGGCTGCTATCCAAATGTTTTATTTCTTCACAACAGTTTTATGAACGAAGGCATCAGATCAAGCAGCTTTTCATTTCATCCTACGTGACCAGTGCTGCTCCAATGCTGTAGGCTTGTAAACCCAAACGGACATCGCCCACTCACTGAGTCCGGGGTGAGAACTACATGCCATTCACTCCAGCACCTTATTAGATTACTTAAAAATTGCAAACGCCTGTCAGGTAATCTCTCTCTATTGTGATGCTAAAAGACAGGCGATAGGGACTGGGCGCTTTTGTTTGAATGAACTACAGACTGGCGCTATCTCTGCTGTTGTTTTTTATCCCCTAATTTGCGGGTAATTAAATAAAAACAAAAAGGGTTACAAATACACACGTTAATCAGCGCCCCGAAAGCGGGCTCTGCTCATGTCGATCGCATGATGCGTGTGAGGATGATGTCCCAACACGTTACACAAGTTGCAAAATCCGCAAAATAAATATTACATTAAAAAGGGAGATTCGATGGAATTGAAAGTAAAAAAATAATAATAAAACATCATGAAAGGTAAAAAATTTTCTTGGTTCAAATTTGGTTCCCAAGAATTACAAATACACAACGATCATCACCATAAATAAGGGTTCATAAAATAGGTCTAAATAAATAAAATTACTATGTAACCGAATTGCTGATTTTTTTTCTTTTTTATGTGTAAACAGTTTTATAAAGTTACTATTTATTTTTTATCAAACTTTTGGCGGCATAATGTGTGCAATTGCGCACACTCCCTTTCCATATAAGAGACTGCAAAGTAACTCACCTTGTGAAACGGACCCATACATTGTCACCGTTATCAGCGCCGCAATTACGATCACTTTCAGATCCATGTTGCATGTGTGGAGAGATCCGCACGACGTAGAATCCAGAATGAACTGTCACAACGCAGTAACGGTGTCCTTTTGTTAAATCCGCAACTCGACAGCGGTACCTGCCCCCTTTCTGAGGGTGAAAGTGGGTGTTCCGTCGATGATTTGTTAGCTGGCATTACAAGCACACATGTCTGGGATCAAGTCAAACTATTATTGTCTCTAAAACCGTGTTGAAACTTTGATTGGGGTTTTATAAAGTCCACTTTGCATCTGTAGGTAGAGCCTGAAACTGATTTAACACATCTATTTTATCTCCAAATCAGAACATTTTGTGCTCTGTCTTCGTTTTGCATTAAACAGTTTCCAGTGTCATTTACATGTCTGGCTGAATTTCACTGACACACCACTACGAAGACATTTGCTAAAGCCACGACTGAAGCATTTCACTGTAATCTGCACTCAGGTTCTGCATAAAAGCGTTTGGAAATATACCTCATCACCTGCTGTGGCAAACTGACAAAATAGGATTTCGGACAAAGGTTGATCGTAAGTGTAAAGGAAGGACCCTGGGTTTAAAAACCATTACACATTAGATTGGGCTAGGACTTTCCATTAGGCCTGCCAGTTTCATTTGAGCCCAGTGGCGATGAGAGGGAAGGGAAGAGGAGGGGGATTAGGATGTATAACAGGACGCAGATGTGAGATCAGTTTCCAGGAGGGCGAGTGTGGTCTGCCAAGCCTCTCTCCTACACTAGGAGAGGAGAGTAAAGTCAGTCTGAATCGGCCCACCGGCCCAGAGTCACTCATCCCTTCCCAAGAAGTTACTACAGAGGATTGCTTGGATTTAAATCTTATTAGTGCTGCAGACAGAACAGCATTCACAGTCAAATCATTACAAAATGTAAAATCCCAAAAGCATTTGCTGTTTGACTAAAAGACAATCTGTTTGCACTTCAGTATAATTGTAATTTCTATATTGAGTGACTGTTTTAAGAGAAAAATAGCTGTTTGTGTGTGTGTCTGTTTTGACTTGTTTTCATTTTTTAAGGGTTAGGGTTAGGGTTAGGGTTAGGGTTAGTGATTATTTGGTACTGATGTTGAAAAGAGGAGACGTCCTCCTGTCCACACACTGTCCTGTAGCTTCCGCGGCTCACTCATGGTTGAACACTGTAGCCATATGCTGACCCAAAGACCAAGGCAAATGTGTGTCATCACAGCTGCAGCTTTGGCAGGAAAAAAGTCACTGGTAAAAAGTTTACTGCAATCTCTGAATGTTATCCTTCAATGTAACAATTGTGGAATGTTAGTTTTGCACAGTGCGGTCTCATGTGCTTTGTTAAACAACCCCAACCATGTCTAACAAACACAGTGGGACTTATTTAGCCCCGTTAAGCATCTGTGCGCTCTAATATGAAACTTAAATGTTTAGCAGGAGATCTGGGCTGATAACCTGCTAGTATGACTAGTCTGGAACACATGATGGAAAGTCAAAGTGCTTTTTTAAAAGATTTTACTCTCTGATGGTAACTCGTGAATGTTTGCAGTTGGTTTTAAAAATAATCCTTTGATTTGTTAACTTTCAGTGGTAATATAGGCCAGTGAAAAGGCCTTCATACCATATTAAACCTCCACTTTCCTTTATAATGTTTTTTTTTGTCTTTTGTGTGACATAAAGCAGCTCAGGATCTGTTAATAGATATTTGCTTTGCAATGTATGCTTTTCTTTTCCTTTTAAAATAGAGACTAGACCAGCTAATATAATGATTATGAGTCAAATTATTCTGCTTTTAATGCTTTAAAATGTCTTCCAAAGGAGTGAAATGCCAGGAATAAATCATTGCATTTAAGTAATTTTATATCATCAATGCATTTGAAATAACTTTAGGAGAAAGTGTTGCCAAGAGTCATTGTAATGTGATACTCTTTGGCAACTCTGGATTAAAGCTCATTAACTGTTCTGGTTATCATCTGCCTTTAATGAGGGAAATGCCATTTACAATGAAGTGTGAGGCTGGTCTCAGATCACCCCCTGCACATCTAAGTCCTGCATGATGGTCCTTGCTGGTCAACACTCCTGAGAGAAGTAACCCTGGGGTCAAAGCGAATGAGAGACAGAGGTGTTATCAGCAACACTCATGGGGCTTGATGGGGTTTTACCCAGCCTAGTTGTCTCCAGACCTGCACGGGGAGTGTTGGAGTTCCTTGCAGACCCGCTCAAGCTCCAGACCACAAGGCAGCTGGCCAGTCCTCGTCAAATCAAAACACTCAACTCCAGTGCCCGCTCTGAGCATTTGACAAAGTAAAGCAAAGTCCTCTTTTTTCCTGTTTGCAAATAAAACATTTAGATAACTTGAGTACTTTTCACCCTCCAGTGAACTGGAGATTGAAAAGTGTAGCAGTGTAGTCCTCAGGAGAGTCTGGACTCTTGAAATGTCTGATTAGTGTCAAAATTCACCAAGATATTTACGACTGCCATACAACCTCACGTGTGCAACTGCTAGGACACAATGTTTGAGTGAGGTTATAGAGTGAATAATGATTCATTATGAATAATTCATTAAGAGTAATATTATTACATAAAAAACATTTAAGAAGCAACATGATATTTATAACTGATCATTTTATTTGATTCAAATGTCTTAAAATATTTTTTAATTCAAAATTAAGTATTTTGGATTTAATGGAAAGATGTGTTTTATCTGATAAGATAAAACTCAAATTGTGTAGCATTGCAATTCTTATTAAAAACATCTAAGCAATCCCTGTGATGGAAGCTTAAATTAGGGAGTATGGATCACAACCTCTTCCTAGAAATTTACTTAAACAAACCCAATATAGTAACACAAACAATCAGTGCCGAATCAAATAATAATATTTACGTCTTGGTCCTTCTGCTGGCAGATGACCAAATATTTTTAGGAGGCTGAATGCAAATGAGTGCTCTGTGGGCGCTGGGCTGTGTTGTTGTAGTGAGGCAGGAGGAGAGTGAGGGGCCTGCCCCCTCTAATGGGCTCTCCGCAGGGCGCCTCAGTTCTGTTTGCCCTGGACACTTTGCCCAGCACTCATTTGCAGCCCCACTGACTGGGATGGAAATGAGGGTCCGGCTACAGTTAGGAGCTGACGAGGGGGCGGGGCTCCTGACGGCCCGGGGGCTGAAGGACAGGCCTGTTCACCAGTAACACAACTCTCCACTCACAGGCCACCGATAAAGGCCAAAAAGTGCCAAAAAAGATTAATATAAATGATAAAAACTGAAGCATGTAAATACACGCTGAACTATTGTTATTTCAGGTTCTTTCTTGTGGTCTGCAGATTATTGTATTTAGATCAGTCAGTCTGATTCATTTATGGTTCTTTGCTGCTCAGGCTTTAGGGTTCAGGAGCTGTTGAGGGATGAGAAGCTCTGTGCATGGGACCCTGTTCATGGGACCCTGTACATAGGACCCTGTGTGTGGGACCCTGTGTGTATGACCCTGTGTGTAGGACCCTGTACAAGGCTGCCACTATTGCTCTTTGTCCAAAGGAGAAAAAAAGCCTTCATTTTCTTTGTCAGTGGATCTATGGTAACTGCAATTTGATGGTGACGACTCTTGGGTGAATGAAGTCAATTGAGCCAGAGACCAAGGGACCTGAGACAAAATGAGAGGGCTAAACGTGGAAGGGGCATAGGTCCCGCTTGTGTTTACTTATCTCACAGGCAGAGAGGAGGCCGTGTGTGTGTAGACAAGCCCCTGTGCAGGATCACACACATGGGGGAACGGCCACCTCTCCGTGCCAGAAGACGGCCCAAGCGCCACAGATCAAAGAAGACTTTGATTGCGAAGGCAAATAAAAACGCCACCTCTTCCCCCCCACCGTCATCGCCGATGTTCGTGCCTTTCGACGAGCGTATTGGGAACAATATATGCAGTCAACAACCTGACCACAGTTTTGTTGATGTGGGCCAGCACATCTTGGTTCTCACCTTCCCGCACTAGATGGAATTCTAATGAGGTAATGCGGGACGTATGTGTGCTACAGGCAGAACAGGGAGCAGCACGGTCCCGGCCCACACTGTCGGAAACATGAACACAAAGTGGAGAATCTTGAGAGTCTGTCAGGAATGTCATTGGAACTCTCTGCAAAACCGCTGCGGTCAATATAAACGACAATGATTTAAGCGGCAGACCAAGTCACCCTGTGTGATGTACCATGTTCTATGGTGTGGCAGATGCCACAATGCTTAAGAAGCACAGGGGGGGGGGCATTTATTTGTTTCATTGTCATCACTGATAGCAAATTTGGGGCGATATTGTGTCTTTGCTGCGGTTTGACTCAGTGAAGCATCACTACCCAAGAAATGTGCTGTGTCATATATCACATGTGGAATTTGCCCCAGACATCTAGCAATGGCCCAGTGATCAATGGTCATGTTCCTCCTGCATATAAAATATAGGATTTGTACTTTGGGATGGCATGCACATTGTATTTAAAAGAGAATAAAAAAATTCCAATCACTTGCATTCAAAATGGGACTGAATGGCATATACACCACGCAGCACTGCAAGTGAACATCTAATCTCATATGTTTCAGTCAGATTAACAGATGAATTAAGGGAAGTGTTGTGTGCATTTACACGTAACCTTTTATATTAAACAGTAAATCTATAGATTTTCATATGCAAGAATGGGTTCCTTTAACTCTAATATGTCTCTAATATGTTTGTATATGTCGCTTTTAGCACAACATTTTGGTCCTTGTTGTCAGTGTTTTGTCTATAAAGGTTTGTGATCAGAATAAAACAACAAAGGGAAACGTAGTTCTGATCACAATTCCAAAGCAATATCCTCTTAATCTTCGTTGAACCATATCACTTACATAACAAGAAACAAGATACATCCTGTTAGTGCAGCAGCTTTAGAGATAAAGCCAAGCATCATGATGTGTAAATAAGGCCACTGCCAGAGGTTTATGTCACCTTGCCAACTGAGTTGTTATATAATCCAGCAATAATGCTCAGAATGAGTTTACAGGAAAACACACAATAAATTAATTATCCATGATCCAACGTCTCTGACACAAGATTCAGTTCATACCCTTGTTTTGTGATGTATTTATCTAAACTTGAGAAATTTGAACTGCAGTTGATCCATCTTTTCCTTCTTCCTGGTATGTGGTCGTGTTTCAAAAGGCACCAGCAGGAGGAGCGTGGAAGGTCTGAAGTAGACCTGCTCATGGTTCCAGCTGCTTGCATCTGTTACATGTCCCTCAAAGACACTGGCTGGTTTTTTTCTTCTCCAGAACCATAATTCCCGCAAGGAGACAGATTTACAGTTTATCCTAATCATTCACAACTGTCTCACCACACTCACTGTCTGACTAATAAATCTTAGATATGGTACAAGCTCGCATAGTCGGAGAGCATACTTCAAACCTTGGCTTCAGTGAGAAATTCAACCATAACACACTCAAATGTCTTTGGTATTTAGAGTAAAAAAACACGTTTTCATGCCCGCATACGGTGGGATATTTGTAGTGGGCTTAAAACCAAGATAAAGGAAAAAACATACATACTGAGAAGGCCTCTGAGAAACACTGTTCCTAGTTGTAGAAAGCACAGCTCAGCTCTCTGGTTCAGTAGCATCTGGATGGTTGCACACATTACAAGATGGAAGTCCCATAGGCTGAGATAAAGGCTGGCATGTATGGCTCACCCCGGAGAGAGGGCGGCACTGGGGTATCTGGCCCAGCAGGGATGGCTGCTTCTGGCTTTTTGTGGAACTGAAGTGGTGAAAACTGGGTCTTTGTGTCTTTTCCTCTGCCTCCTCTGCTGTGACACAAGCTTTACCTACTAGGACCACCAGATGGGTGAAGGAACAGATGGCCCAGCACTGGGTCACTGTGCTGCTGGGGGAGGCTCTTTCATGGCCGGGGAAGTGAAAGAACAAGAAAAAACAAGACAATGAGCACTGGCACTGGGTCTCGACTTCAGCAGCCCATGGGAATGTTCGAATGAGTCGAGATTCAGATTGTGTGCAGACAAGCAGCAGGGTGCTTAGAAAATGGACTGTAAAACCAACTTCTGGAAAACAGAATGGTGTGCACTGTATTTCATTAGTTATGGTACCTAGGAATCTAATCGTTAACAAAGACCAGCACAGAGCAAGCCTTTTTTTGGTGTTCAGCAAAACAATGGATCTCTGGCATTAAAGCCATTATCATTTCCTCATACACATTGTGCATGTACTTAGAGCTGCTTGATAGCATAGCAAACCTTTATTACTGGTGTGCACTTCCATTTTTGGACTTCTGAAAGGTAGCTAGCATCTGCTGCTTCTGCTGTGAAATTAGAATTCTTGTTAATGCCTTGTCAGTGTGTTTGGGAATGCCCTCAAAGGTCTTGGAGCCTGCCAGGAGATGACTTCACACTTTGATATTGTACTTTAGCACAAAGTAAAACAACTTAGCAAGTATATTATGAAGTTAGCATGTCAAATAATGTATTAGCTACTGAAATATAAGCAGAACATTCTGTTATATTTGTAGGCACACTTGCAGAGTGTCCGTGGATATATTATGATTCTTCTAAAACTGTAGGGACATCTGTATTCAACTGTGTTTTTTGGGGGATGGTGGCTGACCTGTGAACTGATAATAATCAGATATTACTTGTACTGTCTGTGATGCAAAGGACTGGAGTGTGGACATAAACAATGTTTACATCTGTGTGATGACAGCATGCCAAGAACAGACCGATCTGATGATAGTAGCAGTCAACAGGGTATAGAAGCTCTGTGTTGTCAGTTTTTTAAGAGTAAACCACGGTAAATGATCCTTCACACAAATCCTTCAGCAGTACCAGTCCCCGGGGGCCTCATTGGCTTGGATATCAGTCAGCTCCTGTCATGAAGTGGTGCATCAGCTGGAATACACCACACTGCTCTTTCCTTTCACATCAAGCACTGCAGTATTTGGTTGCTGAGGTTAAATCAGGCAGGAACTGTGTAAAACGAGAATTAGACGCCTGTACTATTGAAATTGAAATTGTTTATTCAGCATGCCAGAAGTTATGACGAACAAACACTAATCACTTTAATGAACATTGCAGGGGGATTTTCACCATGGCAGAACATTCGCTTGGTGAAATGCTGCAAACTTCAGCAGTGAGCTTTGATTCATTCCTCTTCTCAGGAATTATGGGCCCAAGAGGGGAGAAGGGATGCTTGTGGGCTGTGTTGATGTTATACTGACTCACACAGAAAGAGAAACATTGGTCAGGCAAGAAACACAAACACTGTTTTCAGATATATAAACAGTATAACTGATCCGGCAATGTAGAAAAGTTTAGCTTGTTGCGGGAACCTAAAACAGCGGCATCAAAGATATGCCTCGGACAGATTAGACAACAAGTTTCCCTTTGGAAAGGGAACACGTCTCATAAAAAAAAAAAAATCCGAGGCTTGCAGATTGAGACCGTTGATGTGCTGGCTGAAGGAGAAGACAGATTTCAGAGCGCTCTTAGAGGGCCGTGAGAGCAGGCCAGACCTCAGAGGCACTCAAGCATGGCCAGGTTAAGTGTTCCACAGGCACACGGGGTGTCACAAGATGGTGGCCCGCCTATCAGTGGCTTTCTTCATGCATCTCTGAATCACAAAGAGAAGAAAAATGACAAAAATGTCTTTATGTAGTTCTCCCGTCAGGTGACCCAAGTGCACTTTGTGTTCACTTTGCCATCACTTGCAACTTTCTTTTAAAATGCATTTGAGCCCTTTTAGGCTTGAATAGCTGTTTCCTGCTTGACTCATTTAATACCTTGATATGTGTTAATGGCTAATTGGAGATCAGTGAGCTCTGGTATGACGATAGAGGAAGTGTCTTTTATCTTTTGACTTCTTTTCTCCTTTTTTGTATACTAACCATCAGAAAGCTGAATTGAAGGAATTAAGGGAAATCAGACATGTTGGATTTCAGATTGACTGAAATCAATGTCAGTTGGGTTGAACCTGCACTCTTTTTAACTAAATCTTTTAGAATGTTTATGTTCTTAAATTCTCAGACCAGTTATATGGATTTTTTTTATAATTATAAAAAACATCATAAACAAAATAGATAATTGCAAATACAACACAATCTCAAACAACATTCCCTTATTAGTATTAATTTGTGTTATAAAGCATTAGGATATGTAAGTAAATATTTCTTCCTTCCTACGTTTTCTTTGCTTTTCTGATGTCTGGTAGAATGCATTGACATGCTCGAATTTCAAAGTAAATATTTAATTAGAAATTTCTTTTACTCCAAAAATTTCTCTTACTAGGTTCGCTCAAGTAGTAACAAGTCGAAATTATAGCCTTACAGAGCTGTGACTGATTTAGAACGGATTTAGGTCAGTCCTGGGTGAATCAGCATACCTGTCACCTCTGCCGGGCCTTGTTGACACAGTAGATGGGCTCAGCATGTGTGAGTGAAAGTGTATAGGTAGAGATCTGGTCTTCAGGGCATGGTACAGTGTCATTTCCTGAGCTGTCCTCCTGTCTATCTTTGCTTCTGTTTCTCATAGCTGACACTCTGGCTTTATTTACAGGCTCCATAAATCTGCATCTGTTAACATTTTACAGTATCGCATGCTTGATCTCAAATAATGTTTAAGGCAGTTTTGGACTCTAAGGGGGGAACTGCAGATGTCCCAGTGTCCAGCCGATAGCTGTCCATCAGGACCAACTGTTGAGAGCAGGAGACTTTCAGCTGCTCTGACTCACATACAATTATTGTTATAACCACGAATAATCATGAGCAATATAAATTTTCTGAGCAATGGCAGTGACAATTTCTTGCTGCATATAAAACTAACAATTTACTGAAAGAGAATTATAAGAAGGAAAAATTACTTTTCCGAGTTATACATAAGAGTTTTTTTTTTTTTTTTTGGAGAATAAGCTTTTTTATGGTTGTGCTGCTATTTTGACTTCTGTTTCCCACTATATGCTGGGAGAAGACTAAAAAAATGCATAACAATCCTCCTGGTTCTGGTCTTGGTTCTTTTGTTCAGAATCTTATAATGAATTGGGCATCACCAGTTCACTGTTGGAAGCCATGTTTACCCAACATGGTTTCACTGGTTGATTTGATTTGAATGTATTTATTTCCCCCTGGTTTTGTGGTTCCACATAATGGATGTTCAGAAGGTTTCCTCTTTTAAATACTGGAAGTATTACAGATCTGAGGTCGTCTCCTAGTTCAACCCTCTGTCCTCTGATCTAGAGCTGAGGTCTCTTGTTACAGAGAGAGGGAGAGATCTGATGAGCAGGATGAACCGGGCCTTGGCCAGGAAGAGAAAGGTGAGAGGAAAGAGGGTCCAGGTTGAGACCAGGCTGATTCCAGAGCTGTATTTGATTAGCCGCTCACGGCCGCGCTCTGGTTTTAATTAACTTCCGACCCGTTTCTGTTCTCCTCTCTTCGGGAGCCGTTGTACTGGGTGGGTTATCAAGATGCATGAGGCGCTCTCACCCACCCAGACTGCACCGTGAGTCTCGAGAGAGGTGAAAAACATGTCATTTCCTTGCTGGTGTGAAAGCGTGCTCATGTTTCAGCTGCTTGTCTTGTGTTGTTTTATGCTTTATCATCAGATTGCTGCTATTACTTTTCCAAATGAACCCATGAGTGAGACCCATGTATGCTGGGGTTTTTTTTTTGTAGACAAATGATTCCAATCATGATGTTTTCAGAAATCAGAACTGGGTCATAACATGCCATTTCCTTTGACACAGATTGCTTTGTGTGAGGAATATAAACAACTGAATGGATAAGTCATTTCTGTCTTGCTGTATGCAAGACAAAAACTGGTTAATTATTATTGTTTCTAAAACAAAAAATACCAGAGGTGATCCAGAGATGATCTGGTTTTGTTCTTGCCCCCGATGTCCCTTTGTATGTCAACAACCATTCTTCCTCATCTCCAGTGTAAATTCATCCTCATCTCCAGTGTACTGAGTAGTGCTTATCTCATGCCATTTGGTAGGGGTGGATCAGAACAAAAGAAAACGCTTTGGGAAGCGGAGACCAGGTGCAGCGGGACGTGTGTGGAGCGTAGTCCCGGCTTGTCCTGGCATGGCTCTGGAAGCAGGGCAGCTGTGTGTGTTCTGTATGCGTGAACACAATCCGGCATGAAGCAGTGATCTGGCACAGGTTGAAACCCTGCTGTTCCAGTGTGGCTGGCCTCCATAAAATCCCCTCCAGATTTGCCTGTGTTCTTATCATGATGGAGAGGCCAAGCATCCACAGGAGGTCCTCCACTTAACACCAATTTGCCTCCCCGCATGTGTTCTTTGATGTAGCCATCTTGGAGGAGGGGGATGGTAGCCGTAAATATGTGCACTTTTCAACTCGCCCCTCCACTGCGCAGGCACGAGGACCAGGCCCAGCAACCTTTCCGGTCCAGAGGTCATAAACCCACCACAGGATATGCAAACAAGGCCGCATTGCACCACAGAATCAACTGTGCTGCCCATGGCTTCAGCACTGCTGCTACAATTCCTTCATTAGTTATTTGGAAATGTGAAAACACACAAATATTAATTTTTTGATTTTCTGGTAAAAATTTATATATTACAATATCTATATGTTAGAATCTAGAAAAGCTTACACCTGCAGAAATCATTCCTAAGTGAAAGAGGCATTTCACTTTCACTTCCACAAATGGTCTATAAGGAAAAAAAACCAAAAGAAAAGGCTCGGTCTCCAAGCCAGGAGCCTCCATCTTTATGAACAATTTAAAACTCCTGTCATGTGCCCATGGCCTGAAAGGATTATGGAGGCAGTTGGCAAGCGGGAGGTGTTGACAATGCCCAGCCGCCTCTCACAGCAAGAGCTCTGGCCAGCCGAAATAAGATCCGTAACTTGCTACAATACCGCAGGTGTGAATTATGCGGTGATAACAATGCTGTGTACTGAACAGAGGTTTGTTATGGCTATGACAGAAAATTGTGTTTTGCCTTTTCTACATTTATACTGTAAATGCATTCGCCGATGTTGCTGTCACAAACCTTTTGTGGGAGGAACTTTTCATGGTGTCTATTCCTATTGCTTTTTTTTTACTGCTAAACCAGTGGCTACCAGTATTCCTTTGACCCTTGAGTTTTCATTCTTAAGAAAACCAGAGCAATGTGTCTGCCTGGTGAAAAGGATGCTGAAATGGATGTCTTTGCTAGCCTGTTGCACACAAACAAAGTCCAAAGCTTCATCTTCAGCCTGAAAGAGGAAGACAAGGTTGAAATGCTTGGAGAGCACTTCGTTGGATGGAGAATGGAGGTCCACAGAGGCTGACAGAATTCTTTAACCCCAGACTCAGCACAAAAGATGCCATTGTAGCTGTGGACTGGATGTGTGTTGTTGGGGCACACTATGTGAATGTAAAATAGGGCTTTCCCACTTCTTCATTTCTGGGATTTTCTTTCCCCTTCACACTTTTATTTGAGACAAATGTATGCTAAGGCCATTTACCGCAGGTCTGGGCCCATTAAAACTAATTGTAATGGCCAAGTAGTCCTGCTACGAAAATAATCCGCTCTTTTTAGTAACCAGCATGGCTTTGAAATGCAGGCTTGTGAATGCTGTTGTTGTACGTCCTGAATCGCATTAACACAACATGGGGAATAAACCTTTTTGCAGAGGGTCACATCCCACAAACTCCTGCTTCTCCTTAACCTAGCGCAAGCTGCTCAGCACCATAATGCATATTAATGGGACAAAATATAAAGGCTTGGCAATGCCAACATCAGAATGGATTCTTCCTTTATCATGCTAAGTCAGAGTCAGGCCGTAGAGACATGTGGAACAGATTACTGAATGTGGAGGTCCAACAGGCTTTCGGACGGATGGTAGAAATGTCCTCTGTGATGTCATGGCCAGTAACTGGCCAGTAATCTGTAGCAAAGCAGCAAGTGATGATAGAGAACACTTAGTATTGAGGAGCTTGTGGGTGTGATCGTGATTAAAACCATGTGCTTTAGCGCCTCTGAGCGCTTCCAAAATATAAGTGCAAAATATAAAAGGTAGCGTCTGTCGGTGACCTCAGTCCATGTGTGAGAAGAGGTAAAGATAAGGACCAGATTCAGGCAGCATCCTCGCACACTGTGTGCTCCATCAGGAACATTGCGAGAACTGGTTTTTATTACAAATCTGCTATTTCCCAGCAATTACTTCATGTTGGGAAAGATATGTTTACTAAACAATGTCAGTTTCCTGTTACTGAGAAAGTGGCAATTTAGCAGCAAGTGCGGCTAAATCTCTCAAGCAAGGTCATTTTCCTTTGGTGTTTATAATGACTCTGGCAGTCACCAAAAAAAATCTATTTACAACCTAAAGTCCAAAGTCCTAATGATCTGTGGTTTTGTTAATTATGTTTTTTGCATGTGTAATGATCTTTTATTAAGAGTGAAATGCCCTCAGTCCCAGCAGTAAAGACCTCTTTACTGTGCAGCTGTGTGCCATAGGCAGAACTTCCAACGGCAGCCTGCATCTCTCTTCCTGCCCGGTTCCCCGCTGTTCTGGCTCGTGGGAGCTGGCTAACCTCAGCAACGCTTTCTCGCTCTGGAGAGCGGGCCATGTGCTCGACCTCAGGGCTGTCGGCTTTGAGCCTATCCAAAGATCAATCTCAGATAAAGTGTGACACCTGGCGACAGGCCTCAGATCAGGGCTTCGGGTAAGAGTTTTGGTTTGTGTGCCTTGTTTTGACAGTAATCCCGCAAGGAGATATAACGTCTTGGAAGAGAGGGGAAAGCGGCACAGGAAAGAGGCCGTGATCATTACGAGACACATAAAGCCATAAAATAGCTCAACAACTGTAGGAAAGGTTCAGTGTGGCATGGCATTCCACAGCTGCCTGTTAGAAGAGAAGAAGCAGGTTTGTGGGGAAGCCCTAGCCCTCCCCTCTCAGGGCACAATGTCACATCCAGAAAGAGGAAAATGGTCTTAGGTTCCCCCAGCAGATTTTATCACCACCCCGGGGCTGTAGTATGACACACTCTCAAAGTCTGTTCTTTAACGTACATTGAGATAAGGTGTTAAGAGTTATTCTTTCCTGATTTAACAGGAAGCTCTATAGTAGCTGTATCCTCTGAAGGACTGGATGAAGTATCTCTCTCTCTCTCTTAATCTCTCTCTGTGGATGATTCAGTGGGAATACAGTATCCTGAACCATGTTGTGATAAGGTGATGTAAATGGCCACAGACAAATAGCCATGAATTAGGTCTGGGGTTACACTTCTTCAAAAAATACAACTACAGTCATTCTAGTATGGATGTTAAAGGAAGAGATGCACTAAATCTCTACCAATGATTTTCAACCATCATGTTTTTATCCAAGAATAACATACTTGCACTTTCCCCTTTCACTTTCTCAGGAATAGCAAGCTAAATTTACAAGCGGAAATCTTTAGAAAGTGATTCCCAGAGGGCAGAAATTGAATGTGAACCTGTAGCTAAACTAGGAGCCCTGCTCAGAGCTGCACAAAAATTACAGTTCTCTTTGGGTCAACCAATTCATATTTGCACAGCTGGCAAAATGGTAATGGAACACGTTATAGGTATTTACATAGTTAAGCAATGTTAATCAAAACGTATTAACATTGTAATCTGGCAAAGGTTACAGAAGAACATAAAACGAAACTAATTTTTGGCTGTATGAGTCAAACCTGAGACTGGAACTCATTGTCAGAAATGTATACATATATATGTTTGGTTGTCATTTTTTGTATGCCTTTCCCGATGCCTCAATAAAAAGAATTTAAAAAGGTTACAGAAGAACATTTTAAGTAAGCTACAATGGAATCTTTTGTGCCTTTTTCCCAACTATCCATGTCCGTTTACTTATATGAATGTGAATTACAATATGCTCAGATTTTTCTGCACTGCCACATTTCATCATAAACACCCATCAACTGAAAGTACACACCTTTTGAGGTGTTTTGTTAAGGTGTTAGGAGTTTGGCTTGAGGATAGAGGTCCTGATCGAGCACATTTGCTTTGCAACATGCAGCAAAGACTTTTGCTTCCTCTTTAAACGGTGGTGGTCTGAGCAGTCATCGGGGTCGGCCATTAAACCACTGCGAGCAGCAAGGAATGCTGTTATGTGGAGAGATGTTAACATTCTCCTGTGCCTGATGAGGAGAAGATAGCCCGTAGTCTGATTGTTTTACCGCTGTGTGATTGAGGGAGGTCTTTTACTAGGGCCAGAGGACAGAAGTTTTGCTTAGCATCCTGTCAGTCAGTGAACCCAAACACAAAGGTTCATCTTGTCACAGAGTTTTCTTTTTGTTTTGTTGTCTTTTCTGTCCAGTACCTTTGACAGTCTGCTTTGCCTTGATAACCAAGCAGATAATGGTCTATACCACAGGCATTGCTAATGTATACCTCTGCTTTTATTGCAAGTCAAGTGTGCAAGTTAATGTGTTAAAAAAAAATACGCCTGCATGCCAAGCTGATTTTATGGTCAGGATTCTAGTATTTATCATTTTAAAGAAGCATCCATTTAACTCATTTGAAGGGATCAAAGAAGGGTCTCATCTCTCAACATAGATGTCACTCAAAGGAGTGGAGTGTTTTCAGTGCTGGCTTTAGGGGCCCTGAGGAGCCGATAGGGTTTCAGGCCACAGACACACTTGGGCCAGGAAATGGGCACCTCAGACAGAGGTTTCAGCACTTTAGCACACGAGGGAGGGATGTTGAGAGCTGTCTGCTGCTTGGGGTTTTATAGCCATATAAAAACCACATGGATAAATAAACCCCATGAGCACTAATGTCACCTCGTACCATGCGTCGAGGTTAAGGGAGACTACCTGTATCTTATAATCTGACAATAAACTTACTTTTCACTTTGCTTGGGCGCTTGTGTCATTCTTGTGTAGATTATCTATGGTAATGAAGTATAATTCACCATATATTATAGTACTTGTGTTTTGAATTATGTTATTGTCAATCTTATGCTTCTTCTAAAGCTCTGCCCTGTCCTAGACCTGTTGTAAATTTACTTTATGCACGTTTTGCTACACAAAGTCTGTTTTAGACTCTTGGACCTTTTTAGAACCTGGTTTGCAACCTCTTAGGTGGAGTCTCCTGTTGTAGCCAGAAGTGAACCACTCTCTTTAAAGTTCTCTATGCTCAGTTGCTCCCTAATTGTCCTGTAGCTTGCTTGGTAGAGCAGATAAAGTACAATGCTGACAACACCAAAGCTGTTTGGTTCAATTCCCAGAGAGTGTTATCTTGCTAAATATATGGTAGTAGATTTGGATGGGAGCATTTGCCAAATACTGCAAAGGTAATTTAGTGCATTCTTTTTCACCCGCTTTAATACAGTGCCTAAGCAATTTTGGGGCTTTTATTTTAGTGACTCAGTGAGATAATGTTAAGGTAACAGGTTTACAAGGACAATAAAGTAACAGATTTTAAATGACAATAATCCAATAATCCGAGACCAGAAAACTAAAAGCCTCTTAGCTTTAAATATTCTCTGATTCTATATAATTATCTTCATTTAAATCTAAATCACAGCAGTTAGCTACTCATTTCAGAACTACAGCGAAACGTGTTTATGAAGTTTACCTGACCTCCACTTCACCTACAACAAACCTAATGAGCAAAAATGAAGGCACTTAATGCACCAATTACAATCACCATTTCAGCAGTCATACATTACATTTGCGATTTGTGTGTGTGTGTGTGTGTGTGTGTGTGTGTGTGTGTGTGTGTGTGTGTGTGTGTGTTGACCAGCTGAACATTTGTGCTGAAACTAGTTAAATGAAAAACAATTAGGACTGCTCCCTGAACTACGTTGGGGTTTATGTTAATGATTCACTTCCTGTAGACTGTGATCTCACATCCTCAAAGGACCTACAACCATTACTCAAGGGGTTCTGGGGCCACAGGGCTGGAACAGAGGCCAAAGGCCACCTGGAGTCTGAGTTAAGGGCAGCACTAATATAAAGACAATAATCCACACAATCAGTGTATCATTAATGAGATATATTAGCTAAACGAGAGAAGACATGGAGTATGGACCTTGCATTTCAGTTAGAGTTTTAATAGTTCACCTACTGTGTGAAACCTATTCTGAGTAAAACAATTGTCTTTACTTTTCACATTAGATTAGTTTTAAACAAAAGTAATTTGGGATCACACTGTGTTAGACAATCAGGTATGAAGTGTTTATTTCTGAGTCTGTTGTTGAGACTATAGTTTGTACTATATCTAATTTGTACTCTGCCCAAAGGCCACTGATTGCTGACCAGAAATCTGACAGTTTACAGATTACAAACCATTGTGGTGCTACACAGCAACCAGTTGCTTTATGGGGGAGATGGAGCACCTGTCAGTCAAAGATCCGAGCTAAAAACAGAACAATTTTTTATTGAAGATAAAGCAAGTAATATCTCGTCTCTGTGGAAGATGTTTGGTCTTATGGAGACAAATATCTCCACTGTATTTATGGACAGGATGGACAGAAAACATTTGGAAGAGAAAACGCAAAAATGTTTTATTGTGCATAACATATAGATATTTAATATTGCTACGATTAGTTTTGATGATACAAACTAGTTTAGAATTTGATGGTAGAAAATATACATATAAAATTCTGCAGTATTCCAGTTCTTCTCAGATAGAGCAAAGTGTCGATTTTACAACAGATTAAAATATAAATAAATGAATGTCAATTTACACTTAAAAAATCAGTATAATCTATACAACAGTTTGTATTTAAAAAATGAGAATAAATGAAGGTTAGGGCTGGTGTCAGGTATCCATCCATATTGTCTGCAATGACTTTATTTGTATGCAGTTGAATACTCTTGGATGCTAATACTCTTGCTTATAGTAAATGCTATGAACTTTGGGTGAGATCAATCTGCTGGATTACTAAGAAGTCCACTAGGCAGCTAGGTGATGAAATTCTATTTGCAATGGAAAGAGATTTGAATGAAACCTCTATGCCCTCAGTGGCTCAGAAACATCTGGCTGTCAGTCAGCACTTACACACGAGCACCTGACTAAAGTGCTTAATCTTAATCAGACTTGACTGGCTTCATTGACTTCTGAAGCACAACCCCACAGCCTCTGAGGTAAAAGATGAGGCTCTCGTGAAAACCGCAGAGCGTAAGCTGCTGTGATCCGCTGGCCGACGACATTCTGAGAGCAGGTGAGCACAGCCCGTATTTACTTACGCGGTGTGAAAACAGCAGGCTCACCCGCAGGGCAACACCGCTGCATCTCAGCCAGGCCGGGACAGCCGCTGCAGGAGATGGAGGCTGTGTTGGGGAGGGAGGGAGGCTGTGTTGGGGGGGGGGGGGGGGGCGTTGTGTCAGGGAAGGAGGGAGACTGTGTTGGGGAGGGAGGCTGTGTCAGGGAGGGATGGAGGGAGGGAGTCTGTGGTGAGGAGGGAGGCTGTGTCAGGGAGGGAGGGAGGCTGTGTCAGGGAGGGAGGGAGGGAGGGAGTCTGTGTTGAGGAGGGAGGCTGTGTCAGGGAGGGAGGGAGGGAGGGAGTCTGTGTTGAGGAGGGAGGCTGTGTCAGGGAGGGAGGGAGGCTGTGTCAGGGAGGAGCGGAGGCTGTGTCAGGGAGGGATGGAGGGAGGGAGTCTGTGGTGAGGAGGGAGGCTGTGTCAGGGAGGGAGGGAGGCTGTGTCAGGGAGGAGCGGAGGCTGTGTCAGGGAGGGATGGAGGGAGGGAGTCTGTGTTGAGGAGGGAGGCTGTGTCAGGGAGGGAGGGAGGCTACGTCAGGGAGGGAGGGAGGCTGTGTCAGGGAGGGAGGGAGGCTGTGTCAGGGAGGAGCGGAGGCTGTGTCAGGGAGGGATGGAGGGAGGGAGTCTGTGGTGAGGAGGGAGGCTGTGTCAGGGAGGGAGGGAGGCTGTGTCAGGGAGGAGCGGAGGCTGTGTCAGGGAGGGAGGGAGGGAGGGAGTCTGTGTTGAGGAGGGAGGCTGTGTCAGGGAGGGAGGGAGGCTACGTCAGGGAGGTCTGTGGTGCCTTCACAGCTCCACACACTCCTGCTCTTCTCTTTATTTCTCTTGGCTGTCTGTGTGTTTATTTCACCCCTTCATGTTATTTTAGTCTGGACTATACCAAGCGATTTCTTAGGATGTCAGTGAATATTTGCTAAGCATTCTTCACATGAATTATAGCTCACACTCATTTTTCTATCATTTTTATATGACTTACTGATTAAGATTTACAAAGACTATAAACCAAAAAAAAAGTTTATGAAAGTAGCATTTCTATGAAGGCCAAACAAAATGTTTAAATATTTCAATAGTCAGAGCCCAAAAAAGTAGTAGCAGAGTTTGGTTTTCTTTGCTGATATTATTTCAGACATAGATGGTCAAACCTGAGGCTTCTGCCATGGAATAGCTTTCCTCCGGCTTTGATTCTCCTAGATTCCAGATTTTTGTTTGTTTTTTAAAATGGTTTGTTTAGTTTTGCTTTTCTTAACAATAACTCAGCTCTTACTACAGAAAACACAGTGAAGCGAGAAGTGGTTTCGTAGTCCTTGACACATATAGATCCTGTCGGTATGTTGAGTGTTGGCTTCTCTCTACACTTTGCCCCCACAGCTGCACACATTGGGGCCAGAAACATGCCATCAAGGTCACTCAAGCCTGATTTCTCAGGGTCTTCGCTTGAAACATGCCCGCAAGTCACTCTCCCTGATTTCATCTCAGGGTGTTTGGAATATAAAACAGATTGTACACATTTTGTTCCAAAAACATGTAGAGCAATAAGTCACTTTGACTTTCACAGTTCCAAAGTGACACAATGCCTGAGTTATTATTTCAGTTCTGTTTGTGATAACTCTTCAAGGAAACCAAACCTCAAGGGAAGCAGTGTCTGATTGTCAGTGTGACACAATATGAGGATTGCATGCTAACAGAGAGCGATCAGTGGAATATGAAATCCAAATATCAAAATATAATATACATCTATTCTATATGTGTGCATGTCACTTACCGAAAGCCCTCTCCTTGCTGAACAAATTTGGTCAAGATCACTGGAACAATCTCAACCATCAAACATAAAGTTATACAAGCATATGGAGGAAACCACAGCACTTCTCAGTTTGCAGGTACAAATATACCCTGCACGGCCAACAAATTCCTTCTCCTTTAGAATTTCATTAGGGACACATTTAGCATAGTGCAAATGTGAATGGATTGTTTCCGATACAGCGCACTTCAAGGTCATCAGCAGTGTGATTATATTAGCACCCCATTCACTAAATGTGAGGACAGGCTCCTCGCAGACGTGTTTATGCACACCACCCTCTCACAGTGATGAATGGTGGATATCGTCTGAAGATGGAAAATGAATGCTCAGCTCCATATGGGTTTCTGCGTTGTTTATTCAGGCACAGCTTGAGCTCTCCCATCAAATGGCAGATGAAAGCGTTTAGTACAGCACACTCTAAATCTGAAGAAACAAATCCATCGTGTAGTCGCTGTAACGCATGCGGTATGTCTTGCCAAGCAGGAGTGGAAGACTTCTACAGAAATGTTTAACAAAATCACACTATATGTCAGCAAAAGTACATATTTTCTTTGTCACATCCAAATATAACCATATAGCTCTAAGGCTGCCCACTGAAAACTGACATATCCCGCCCCCAACATTACACCTAATTAAATTGTCAATTTCCATGTACCAAGATACCAATTATTAAAAAATTAAGAGACACTGGGGTCATGTCCGAAATGTTTTCACAGTTGGGTCCATTTGTTCATGTCAAGATTGACATACCCTCTCCTGTACCCAACTCTCTGAAAGGGCATTTGTTAGTACAGCATTTGCATTGAAGGAATGTATTTTGAACAGTGTGCAAAGTGACTTTCATTGTCAACGTGCTTACACAAGGCACCACAGTCCAACTCTGAGATGAGGACGATGGTGTATCTGGACCATGGTCTTGACTCCTCTGTGTAGAGCTCCCTATGGGAGGCGTAACTGGGGATTCACTCACCTAAGCTTAGACTGGGGTGATCGGCACATATGGCTGTGTCAGGTCAGTTTCAGCTGACCAATGAGGGGACAGAGATTTGATGCTGGGGGTCAATGACACTCAATGGTGTTCATTTGTAGGGGTTCATCTTTTCCTCCCTGTCCTAACAACCTTTAACACAGCAGAATATCATTCATCCTCTGCCATTCCAGAAAGTTCATAAACTTTTAGATTTGAGGGATTTTACTGAATTGACTCCCATTTCATATTCTATTGCACACAGAGTCACACTGGGTTCATCGACTAACCCCGATACAACTGAAACAGATAAGTCCCTTTTGTGCACATAACGTCAGAATTCATTTTTCCTGCTCCATTTCTCTTCATTTTAGAATACAGATTCTGGATGTCTTAATAAACCTGCGTGATACCCTGACATCACGGCTGAGTAATATAGAACACAGTTTTGCAGTTATCATAGCTGTTTTAATAATGGGAAATGACATGATAGATTACTGTGGAAACGTGCCAGAGGATTTGTGTCAAGTATTTTCATCGCCCGTTTGAGGCTTTGTTGGGCTTGATAATCAGATTATTTTATGTAATTGTTCCAGCCAGTCTATATTTCATCTGGACTCAAGCATCATATCTAATGTTCTAGCATACTGTTGTTTCTCGTATTAAGGACTCAGTGAAGGCCTGAATCTTAAACTCCACATGCAGTCACATGAGGAAGCAAAAGCTCAAATCTTTGTGGTTGTTTGGTTCTTTTAGGTTTTGACTGACAAGCTTAAGTATAGATAATAGATCTTTATAGTTTATAGATGGTTAACCCCCCCCCCCCCCCCCCCCCACACCCCCTTGCCTAAATGTAGTCACTTACAAAATGTTTCAGGTGCTGAGACAGAATAAAAGTTTAAGCTTATTTTGCTTTAATGTGAATTACGTTAATAAGTAATATAATTATAAATTCATAATAAAGATTTTTTTATTATTAATAAAACAAATGGATTTAAATTCATCTTAATCTATTGAGAGTCTAGTATAAATTCTGGGCCACCATGCAGCCATGTTAGAATCCAGCATCTGAGCTCAGTTCACAAATGCTAATTCCCTGTAGATGCCGCTCCTGGTGCTAGGAGCCCTCGGCTACTGCTGACTTTGGCAGACCGCCAGATGCCGAGGATCTGCTTTAATTGGTTATCTGCTACACTGACTTTTGGGTCTTTATGTTTTCTGCAGTGAGTTCAAGGAACCTTCCAGGATCATGCTGGAAATAAATTGAAAAATGTCTGCAAAGCTCTTTCAGGCCTGCAATGCAGCTCATTTCTGTTTCTGCTTGTGTCAGGAGCTGCTCTGCACTCTTGTGAAACAGGAGGGTTGAGTTCAGGTGGTTGACCTGAGGAGTCAAGAACATTCCAGTTTATTTTCCCATAACACAGTTGCACTGGCAGCCACACAGGCCCACATGACAGCCCAGTGTGTTGCACAGAGAGGCTGATATGCTTTAGATCATCATCGGTTTGTCCTTTCCCCCACATTCAGTCACTCTGATGCAGGTTCAATGCATTCAATAATCTGCAGTATTAATCTCCTATTTTCTTGAAGTAATGTGATATCTTTCTGTCACTATGCCAGTTTTAACATGAAAAGAACATGATCTAGCAGAACCTAAAATTTTGTAATTTATTTGAGTGTGCACACTGGTCTGTAAAAATAAGCCTTAGCTTAAGATTTTTGTTTCATAACAGTGTATTATGTATTTTATCTCCACAGGTCTATATTTCTAAATGATATATGATGTTGTTTTGACTCCTGATGGCACAGTGACACTTGTTTTTCCTTATGTAGAATCAAAGAAGCAACCTCCAGACATAGCTGGACAGACGTGAGTCTAGACTTTCACTCATCTTCTAGTGGCTCAGTCACACACTCAGCTGGCCAGAAAACAGCTCAGCATCCATCTGTCAAATGATCTTTTACCCCCCGCACAAGTGGGGTATATGCATAGGGCCCGAGATGCTTAAAAAGTTTGCCCAACGTAGAAGCACATATCTACCAATTGCAGCAACAATAATAATAATTGTTAGTATTACTATTTTGTTTTAATTTTTTTATTAGGGAAGAGCTAAAATATAAACTATGATGCAACAATGGCCTTTGTTAACAATATAAGACTATTTTGAACCCCGAGTTTCATTGTTTGGTATATATGACGATTCCAGTTATAAGTGACGTCAATTAACAGTTAATCTGTCTTAGGTCCCTTGTTCTCTTTCCAGGACACTCTGGGGATTACGCAGTGCTACATTAACACCCATGATTCATATCTTAGCCAATCTCTATATCACAGAACTACGCACAACTGAAATTTCAGCATCTTCTTATGCTTGTGTTATGATAAGTGGTGTGGCTATGTGATATAAAACCATTAAAAAGACATTCAGTCTTGAGTTGCTTTGTCCACTACCTTCCAAGAAAGCATGTTTGTTAAGTGAGAAAACAGCACTGTGTGAAAGCAGCTCAGATGTAATGTGCCATTGTGGTCTTCTCCACTGCGTGGTAGAGGACAGTGTTCTAAGAGTTGGGTCAGAGAGGACAGTGTTCTCAGAGCTGGCTAAACAAACACTCATTAATCTCTCTGACAAATCAATGTGATGGCAGCAGTTTGGGTGATTATACCTTCTTCTCTCCTCCATGGTGCTGACTACAACCCTTGAAGCACTTCATCACCCAACCGTGTCATTTGTCAAACATCAATATCACTAATAAGGTACGTCACAAAAATAACTAACAAGACATGTCAGAAAATAAATGTGTAACAGCTTTAGAGCTGTGCAGAATACATTTCAGAGATTTTACAATAGTTTTGTAATGTGAGTTTTAGAGTTTAGAAGGCAAATTTTACAAAACAATTATTGTCAATTACTGTCAATAATGGCTGAAAAATATCAATATCTTGAATTCTTTGCTGACAATCATTCAGTGATGTTTTTGCAGTACAAACAAGTCATTGTTCTGTTCATTTGGAACATGCTTTAGTAGAAACTGCAGTATTAGAGCATGCCGTGCTATTAATTTTGACCGAAAGACAGATGCACTAGCTGCATGTCACAATCTCACTATGGCTCGTCTCAGGATGACAATGTATAATGTGGTACAAGCATAGATTGTTTTCCTAACTTTATAAATTATAGATGATTATAGATTATTGTCATAGTACTCTCTTCCTCCATGGCAACGTTGCCATGTGGTTTTGTTTTGATGTCTGCCTCTGACTTCGTCTCACGTCATTTGCGTCCCCCTTGTGGTTCACCCGTGAGTCTCATTTATTCCCAAATGCTCTGTGTATTTATGCCTTTCTTTCACCCATCTTGGTTGTCAGTTGTTTGTTAGTCTGCATGTTATCATGTTATATCAACATCAGGGTTTCAGTTGGGCCTTTATGTATATTTGCTCAAATGCGTAAAATGCAATAAGCTCTGTTTTGTTTCCTCTGGTTTCAGGTTTCTTTGCTTTCCATGGATCTTCCATTCACAATTGCATCCTGCTTCGCGTCGTATCGTGATAATTGAAGTCCTAACTCAATGAGTAGAATATAAACAGTGTAACTCTGCAGTAGTTGGTGAACCTACATACAAGTAGTTGTAGCTCTTAAAACTAGAGAATACTTAGTACTACAAGAATGCATAAGTACAATAAAACCAGCAACTCATATTTATTCAAATTTTTTGCAGCTTATGCAGGCCTCCACCATGTCAATTTCATTGTAATAATGAGTTCAATTCATTATTTAAAGACACTCGTCACCTGCAAGTTTTCTTTTTTTTGCTCCAGTAAAAGTGTACAGAAGGTTCAAACTGGGCCTTAATTCTATAGACACTGTAATAAGCTCCATGGGTCATTTAGAAAATGAATTAGAATAGGTGAGACAAACTGTCCATAACAAAAGTTATCACTCAGTGAGCATGTCGCAGGGTCGGATCCTCCAGACATATACTCCTAAACTGGTTTCTCACAGTGCGTTAATGCTGGTATATGAAGTCAGTCTAGCATATATTTCTTTCCAGTCATCCGTTTCCTTCTTTATTTTCTTTGTTATTACTCTAACATGTTTTGTCAGGTTCTATAGCTGCTTTTGATTTATTATTCTGGAGTTGGCAAATAACATCTGCTTCATTACTTCGCAATGACTTTTAATGCTTGACCATTGTGTTCACATGATCTGAGTTGACACTTTAGGGAATAGTTTCTTTGCTCCAGCACAAGCCGATTCATCACATTACGCTTTACTATAGATAAAGCTCTGAATTCCCCAGGACCAAACCTCAGAAGAACCGTTTAAGATCCTACTGGTGGTGCAGTATCCTTGGTTTCCAGCCGCCACTAAAGCTCAGACATGTTGCTCTACTTTACCAAAGCCAGTCCCAGTCCGCGGCCTTCAGGAAAGAAGGAACATGGAACATATTTAAAATGTAGCTCACGTCTTTTCTTCTAAGAAATTAAAGAACTCCAGAAACATGACAAGGCAGGACTCGCTACTGTCATGCCTGATGCGCCTGACCTTCATGGCAAAGGATACCGCTTCATAACATATAGTTATCATATCATACTTCATACCATTCATCATACCATGCAGTAATTTCACTGCTTCAAACCGTGCAGTTGTATCTTTTTCACATGCCCTTGTGGTAAAATGTATATGTCTTTCTTTATCTGGGTCCTATGATGTGATTTGTGCTGAAGTAGTAAAAGAAACTTTGGGCCTGATGAGGGGTTTGTTTTTGAAGTCCTAAAGCAATGGTGTCCTGGACAGACTGCTTGTAGATCTGTGGTTCTGTGCCGTGGGGGCTCTGTTTGTCTGCTGAAGTCAGGCAGATGCCTCCTCTACATGGAGCATCAGATTGCAGTCTACCAGAGGACCTGTCTTTCTGACAGTCTACCAGAGGACGTGACCTTCTGACAGTCTACTAGAGGATGTGTCCTTCTGACAGTCTACCAGAGTACGTGTCCTCCTGACAGTCTACTAGAGAACATGTCCTCCTGACAGTCTACCAGAGGATATGTCTTCCTGACAGTCTACCAGTGGACGTGACCTTCTGACAGTCTACTAGAGGATGTGTCCTTCTGACAGTCTACTAGAGGACCTGTCATCCTGGCTGTCTACCAGAGGATGTGTTCTTCTGACAGTCTACCAGAGGATATGTCTTCCTGACAGTCTACCAGAGGATATGTCTTCCTGACAGTCTACCAGAGGACGTGTCCTTCTGACAGTCTACTAGAGGACATGTCCTCCTGACAGTCTACCAGAGGACGTGTCATTCTGGCAGTCTACTAGAGCACGTGTCCTCCTGACAGTCTACCAGAGTACGTGTCCTCCTGACAGTCTACTAGAGAACTCCTGGCAGTCTACCAGAGGATGTGTCCTTCTGACAGTCTACCAGAGGACGTGTCCTTCTGACAGTCTACCAGAGGACGTGTGCTCCTGACAGTCTACTAGAGAACACCTGGCAGTCTACCAGAGGACGTGTCCTTCTGACAGTCTACCAGAGGACATGTGCTCCTGACAGTCTACCAGAGGACGTATCCTTCTGACAGTCTACCAGAGGAAGTGGTCCTGACAGTCTACCAGAGGACGTGTCATCCCTTGCTATGCACTTGTTCCATTGCTTGAATTCTCATGATAGTGACATTAGAAGTGTTAAAGAATTACAATGCTTTATCTAAACAATCATGTAAAACTATTACATTAAACACACATAATAAGAGTTGAGCTTCATGTACAGTTGTGATCAAATTTATTCAACCCCCACTGAAATAAAGTGTTTTGGCCAGTTTGACATTGATTTTGATCATTTCAGTCATCTTATTTACAATTATATCAAAGAGGCACTTATAAATTAGACAAACATAACATAATATTTATGATGGAATAACCACAAATGTCTTTACTGTGCTCACATCATTATCAGTTTTATTCAACCCCCTAGTGACATTATTTTTTAGTACTTAGTACAACATCCTTTTCCAGTTATGACAGCTTTCAAGCGTGAAGCATAGCTTGACACAAGTGTCTTGCAGCGACCTATGGGTATCTTAGCCCATTCTTCATGGGCAAAAGCCTCCAGTTCAGTCACATTCTTAGGCTTGCGCACTGCAACTGCCTTCTTTAGGTCCCACCAGAGGTTCTCAATTGGATTTAAGTCTGGTGATTGCGATGGCCACTCTAGAATGTTCCAGCCTTTCATGTTCAACCATGCTCTAGTGGACTTGGATGTGTGCTTCGGATCATTGTCCTGTTGGAAGGTCCAACGTCTCCCAAGCCGCAGGTTTGTGACTGACTCCATCACATTTTCCTCCAAGATCTCCTGGTACTGAAGGGAATTCATGGTACCCTGCACACGTTGAAGCTTTCCTGTACCATTAGAAGCAAAACAGCCCCAAAGCATAATTGACCCCCCGCCATGCTTCACAGTAGGCAAGGTGTTCTTTTGTTCATAAGCCTGGTTCTTCCTTCTCCAAACATAGCGCTGGTCCATTGTCCCAAACAGTTCTAATTTAGTTTCCAAAACCTGTTCCAAAACCTTTGTGGCTTGTCCACATGACTTTTGGCATACTGCAGTCGACTTTTCTTGTTCTTTGGAGTCAGCAAGGGGGTGCGTCTGGGCGTTCTGGCATGGAGGTCTTCGTTATGCAGTGCGCGCCTTATTGTCTGAGCTGAAACTTCAGTGCCCACATCTGACAGGCCTTTTTTCAGTTCCTTAGCAGTCACGCGGGGATTTTTCTCCACATTACGCTTCAGGTAGCGCACAGCAGTCGCGGTCAGGATCTTCTTTCTGCCACGACCAGGTAACGTTTCCACTGTGCCCTTTAACTTGAACTTGCGAATGATACTTCCGATAGTGTCTCTTGGAATATTTAACAACTTCGCAATCTTTTTATATCCATTGCCATTCTTGTGAAGAGCAATAACCTCTTCTCTTGTCTTCTGGGACCATTCTCTTGCCTTCACCATGCTTGGAAACACACCAGTAGATGTCTAGAAGGAGCTGAGTATCACAGTCCTTTTAAATCTGCCTAATTGGTGCTTATCATGCTTGATTGCTGCTCGTTGACATCCACAGATGTTTTCAATACCTGATGGAAAACACTGGAATGAACCTCTGTTCTTAGGAGTGGTAGTCGTAAAGGGGTTGAATAATTGTGTCAATGAAGAAATCACAAAAAGGCCATTTAATACTTTATGACAAAAAAAATTGATGCTATCTTAGTTGCATTTAGTTCTTTAACAAGTCCTTGTAAGATTTCATTATGAACACAATTACAAATGTGCACTGAATTCCATAAAACCCTTCGCAGCATTGGGGGTTGAATAAATTTGATCACAACTGTATATTTATCCTAATATGTAATACCAGCCTTAGCCACACGGGGGCTCTAAGTACAAATCTATAATTTATTCCCTGAATTTTCCTTCAGCTTGTCCATTGCTTTGATTCACTGTGTGTTTTGCCTGGATCTGGATGTTCTTTTCAGTAGATCATATGTAATGCAAGACTACAATAGAACATGAATGCAGACATGTGTTCCATCATAAATTTTTCCATCACCAGACAACAAGACTATCCTATCACAAAGTGGGCTGCTTTGTTATTCTAAACCAAAGTTCAGTAGACACGCTTAATCATCCACCCTGCAGCACAAATGATCAAACCCAACAGGAACTCAAGCATATACTGTAGTACATATATTGCACATACATTGTCATTGTTTTTTTTTTCTTTCCCAAATGCATGTTTTCATATCTGTGGTCATAAATGCATTGCTTTCTCCAGCTTGTTCTCTTTTGTTTTCATTATGATGAAATGGCTGAACCTGATCTCACCTTCTTTGTTATTTCAAACACAAGACCATTACCTTCAACCATTAATACCCTTACAGTTTTACAAGGTTCAGTTGTAAATGTAATATTTTGTCTCTCAGTGCTATTCTCACAAGGAGTCTGTTTTATTGAAGTCTGTGTAGCAGCAGGATGACTGCCCTGTGTGTCATATATGTATACCTTACCATATAGATAAGACTCACTGGGAAATCACAGTAAATGTTAAGTTTGAAATCCACGAGTTTACTTTAAAACATCATTGAAACTTTACAAATGTTTATACAAGGGATTAATATATTAAAGAAAGCATTCCAGTGTTTATAGTTAATAAAATGTATAGTTAGACTTTCTTTGAATTATTGAACTTGTAGTTATTATTTTACTTACCCATTGTTTTATAATGTATATACTCATTGAATTAATAGGATTTACAACACTAAAACACTAGCTAAGGAAAATAAGTAAATGTGTTATATTCTTAATGTAGTGCTACATTTTACTCCTTCAGTCAAAAACATACTCTGAGCAGGAAAACCTCCTTCAAACCAAATGCTGGAAACCAGTATAAAGATAACTCAGATGGAAGATAGCAAACTGAGCTGCGGAAGAGTTTAAAGATGATAGTGCCTGGGAGACAGAGGAAATAAATTGAGCAGTACATAAGTAAGGATGCTGCTAACAGTCTGGGAAGAGCAGAGACGCATGAAAGATGTCGTGTCCAGGAAATGACAAAGAACCATTCAAAATGTTCTCTACAGTGCAACAGAACCCTGACCGTGGATCCACCCAGAGTTTAAACCAAACACTACTGGAAGAATGATTCATCACATAACACCGGTGCTCAGTGGTTAAAAGATCTCAAAGCATAGTACCACAATTTCTCAGAGCAGGAAGGAGTCAGTATTACAACAGCAGATGTCCAAACATAAAGAACTAGGGGGCACCTGGTTTGGATATAATCCATACCAAGTACCTCATGAAACGAACAGCTCTGAATGGCATACTACCAGAAGAAATTAACCAGGTCTTATCTGGAGTGCCTACCACATGACAGCACTGGACTGACTATAAGAAAGGATGTCTGAAGGCCACACTCCTTGATACTTGAATGCCTAGTCATATATAAAGTCAACAAGACCAATGGTGTTTCTCCAGACCTCAGAGGAACTCTGAAGGACAACACGGTAAGCCAACCTGAAGACAATTGGCCAAGTGACCATACAGTGTGATATATATGAAGGAGGCCTAAATTCTCTCAGCCAGATCAACAATAAGAGTGGGTGTGGATACAGATTCAGAAGTAGAACAACCATCAGCCACCTCTACTGTTCGTGGATGAAAGAGACATTGACTCTTGAAAAATTATCAAACAGCAAACAATAAAAATAATACAACACATCACTTTTCTCATCCTGGACATCACTGTTCATCCTCTGGCTTAAAGCACACTGCTAGAGATCCTGTGTCTTTAACTGCTTGCACATTTCTGTGTCTTAAACTGAGTACACTTAAGGATACTAGAGTTTTTGCAACAACCTGTACTTGGAATCTTAAATGCATCAGGCTATTTCTAGACTCTTATACGTATTTGCTGTCAATGCCATATCAGCAGATATGATGGTCTGCTGGTTGTTCCAGTAAAGTACACACTGACTGAGCTCATTGCTGGAGACACACGCTGCATTGGTGTAGGGTCAGACCCTGTGGAACAGAGAATAACCCTCCTATGAATCACACAGACACCAAACTCAGGGTATGAACTCAATACTGTCTGGGTTTCGTGTATGGTAATGTTTAATGCTTCGGAAATCCATGGACAGACTCAGCTAAGAGCTTAATACATTCCTTCAGAAATAAGCTGAACTGGTTAAAGAAACATTTCAACATGTCACCATTCTTTGTATTGTTTTCACTATGGTATTCAAGACAAATCTCGAAATATTGGCATTGATCTGGTGAGTATGCTTTATGTCTGGTTACTGACCATACTGAGACAAGAACTCTAACACAAGCACATTCACATACCTAATATAATAGAGTATTCCTGCCAAGTGTAAGGAGATTTACATTTCGCCTCCCAGCAGGAGTGCACCTGAATATCAACTATAAAATGGAGTTTTTCCCACAAGTCAGTCCAATTCAGTCTTAGATCTGGCCCCATTTACCTGCAGATCACACTATTGTATCATGGGGCCTAGCTGGCTATAACCTAAGGGGGCTGCTACCAGCCAAACGCTCCCTACTGGCCTTGCTGCTATAAAGCTTTTTTACATGCTAAGCAAAATCTGAGAATTTATACTGCCTGACTCTCTGAGTTGAGTTGTTCAAGACTTGTCTCCCCTGTCCAGATTTCTTTGTATTATGACCATTTAGTTTATTTGGATCTTATGATGTTTGTGCTGACAGTATATATGTATGCATAACCCATTATTCCTGTTGCTCATCAAATCTTACTACAAAGAAACCAAAATACTAATCTAATAATTGATATTTGTACCTTTATGCTTTTGTCTTGCTACTTTTATTCTTGTTTAATCAGATTTGTCGGTCTCGTGTTGTCAGTGGTCGTGCTATCATGGTTTTAATCTGTTCTAATGTGTTGTGACGGAGGGAAGGACTGCATGTCTGACCTCTGACCTACATACTTTAACCTTGTAGATATAGAGTGTGCTGTGGAAGGATGAATGTCTGCATTGTGTCTGGTCTGCAGACTTGCACCAACCACCATTAATCATTTAATTTAGATCATCTTATCAGCAGACATGTGAAAGCCCCTCAATGCACGTCCAGGGCAGAGAAATACAATCGGTCTGAGCATGGACGAGCATGATTAATAACCCCAGCAGCTCTGGGAGGGAGATGTGGCACTTCTTTTAGTGTGTGTGTGTGTGTGTGTGTGTGTGTGTGTGTGTGTGTGTGTGTGTGTGTGTCTGTCTGTCTGTCTGTCTGTCTGTCTGTTATACTGCAGTGAATGGGATTCCTCATCCACTGGCTATCAACACTTTTACCTTGAACTCCTTGAACTGTATGGAAAATTTTCATCCTATGCTTAATCTTTCACCTTGAATGGAGGAGGAATGTGTGAGGAGCCAACTGGGTTGGTCGTTGTGAAGGTTTCAGCTATTATATTAGGTAGATTAGCAGAGTCAAATCTCCTGGCCTATGGCTCCCTTGAGCTCAAGCAAAGATTATCAACCATGGCCCCGTGCTGCTGTGTTGCTACTACCTTTATACACATCTACAGCTTGGAGACTCTCTTTCCTGTGGAACAGTGTTAACATTACATTAAAGTTTTACAAAACTTCAAAAGCATTGGCAAATGGGGGGATCAACTTTGTGGCTTATAGTGGAATGTGCTTGCAAAGTTCTTGGCATTACAACTCCTGCAGGTAAGACATTGCAATATGTCTTATAATAATATGAAACTTCTGGTTGAGATAGCTATGCTAAGTAATATGAATATGTTTAAATAAAAACAAACATTGAAAATATATGATTAGATCTGGTTGCTGAATAGACTTTAAGAAAATATCTAGTACAGAATGAATGTGTATTTGTGTATGGACTTGTGTTTGTGTGTTTGATTTTGTTACTGAAAGCAAACAGTTTCTTATGAAAGCGTACTGAAAGCAAACAGTATGCTCACATACTAGTCTATCAGTATTGCCTTATCACAAGGATCATTTTGTTGAAAAAGCTATTTAAATAATTCCGAGAAGTGATCATTACTCATGTCTTCCTTTCTAAACAGTCTCACAAAAGAGTCAGTTGTTGTAACTGTTCCCTGACATTGACGTGATTTACATCATAGCCTCTGATATTTCAAACATGATTCCATTTGAACAAACATTTGTTGCTATTTGTGACCCTCAAAGTAACAACCTGTCATTTTGGTTACAGAAGACAGCAAAGAGTTCATATCATTGTAAATAAAAAATTAATAAATAAAAAAGTAAAAAAAAACTGTATCTTAATTAGATTTATTTTCTTAATCCAGTTTGTATTACTGGAATTATAAACCACATTCTTCAAATATTCTGATGGCCAGTATCACCATAAGAAAGAAAAAATGATTCTGAGGTAAAATGCCTTCAAGTTGTATGTCAAATCTGCCCTCTAGTGGTTCTTCAAAACATCTACTCAAACTCTGATTATAACATGCTTTGTGGTATTAACCAGGCCTCTGACATTTACCAACCAAAGCATAACCATCCTCAGATAAAAAACCACTATGTAGTGCATTATTGTTGTTATTATTATAGTTGTTCTTATAGCAATTGTTTGAATTGTCTCCTTGTATTATTTTGGCTTCTCTCTGATGGGTCTCAGTAGTGTGTGCTGTAGGCGTACAGACACTGCGTCTAGCAGACTTCCGTAGCCTGGCTGTGTACCTCCTGTGAGTATTTTGATTGACCTCAAAATCCTCCTTTTTTAGCACTGGTTTGATTATGAGACAATGCATATGTCATGACTGTGGGACACCACACCGGCCTTTGTAGCCTTACGAAGCATTACTAACTTCTAACTACTGTTTTGCATATTTCAAGATCAGGAAATGGCCTGAAATTGTCATTTTGCCAGTAGCAGAAATAATCAGAATTCCTTACCGTTTTTTATTTTACACGCCATAATGCCATATACTTTTCATTGACTAGTTTATCTCAGATGCAGACACCTCTTCATCACTTTGTCTGTCTGGGTTTGTAGTCTAACCTAAGAGGTTCTTCATGAATGGTCAGGAGAAATGTCTAAGAGGAAAACAATGCTGGTAGAGAAAACGAAAAGGAAAACAACCCTGAAGGATTAGTATAGACTTAAAGACAGAATATACTTATGCTTAGATTTAACATTGATAATCTGACATTGATTTAGACGGATGAAATCTGTAAAATGCATTTAAAGATCTGAAAGTCCGTGTTATTGTTGTTGTTTAGTTTTTTCAATTCCTTTATCACATTTATCACGGTTCTTATTTTGAAAGGGTTTCATCTGCTGCAATGATGGTTTCTGAAGTGATGTATTTCACTAATCCTGTTGTGGCAGCATGGCTTCCATAAGTTTCTTAAAATAATTCGGTCCTATACTATCCACTGGTATTGACTTCTCTTTTATATGTCTTGTTTGTCATAACTACAGTTATCCCCCTACTTGTAAGTATTTCATCATGTGGAAAAAGTTAACTAAGATTGGAAGCTTCCAGAAGTTTCTCTATTACACCATGATGTCAGTGGTGTGCTTTCTGCATCCAGTATTAGACTGGCATGCTGCTATACCAGGTACAATGTACATTTGATCATTTACACATGTGTTAAATTTCTACCTTTCAGTAGACAGCTGCCTCATCGTGGAAATCAATTCAAGTTTTTTATCTCCTTTAGGAACTCTGCTGCTGGTGACAGGATGTTTTAATTTTATTTTGAGCAAAAGGAGAAAGACAAGCACTCCAGAGGAACATGCTGAATCTTATAGAGATCCAGAGCTTACGGGCGTCTGTATCACTGAGTCTGAGGAGACCGAGCCAACCTTTGCCTTCTTACACATCATCTCTGGCAAGAGAGCATTCTTTGTACCTGATAACAGCAGACTGCTCAGTCCTTCTGACAGTTCTCAGGCCATTCTTGGGACAGACTGCTCACCACAGCCTGCCCATAGACCGATGAAGAGAGCTGGCAGAGCAAACGTGCACTTCATAGAGAGCTTTGGACAAGATGACACTGAGATCGATGAGTATTGCACAGAACCAGAGGAGACCACCTCCAATAAAGCACCAGTGATAACACTGTGAGAGGGGGCTGTGGGAAAATGCTCTGTGAAGCCTGCAGTGTCCAGTGGGAGTGACGCAATCACAAAAACACCTCACACTGTCTGTTTGTGCTGATCTGATTTTTCTTTACAACAGCAACAGCTTTTGCTGTTAAAATGCTAATGGCTTGAAATCAATTCAGTTTGATCAATTCAAATGAATGAATCACTTGTGTTCATATGCTCTATTAGAATTGTAAGCATTTTACATTTTGTTTGATTGTTTTCATTTTTTCTCTGTTTGTTTTTAATGGATATGGGATGTAATATAGCTGTCTGTGACAAACATCTTTCAGTACAATGATCTGCTATAGAACATGTGGATAAGACCTTATAAAATTTGCTCTATAGTAAAGTGTGATATATATATATATATATATATATATATATATATATATATATATATATATATATATATATATATATATATGTGTGTGTGTGTGTGTGTGTGTGTGTGTGTGTGTGTGTGTGTGTGTGTGATATATATTTCTTTAGTATAACCAAGTATTCTTATATATTTATATCATATGAAAGATAAAAAACCATGAGTCAGTGAATAAATAATATGTTGATTTACAAACATTCTGTATTTTAAAAAGACATCACGCTTTTCAAATCAACAAGATGAAGTAGATAAATACAACATCTAATAACGCCCCTCCACATTATCCACTCATTTTAGCGCTGTCACTGACAGCTGAGTGCTCTGTGCTTTGGGAGTGTGAAGCAGGCTCTGCAGATGAGATGTGACCATGGTGAGACTCTCCTGAGACTACGGGCCACTGCTGCACTGTTGTGATACCACATCAGTACATTCTGCTCAGAAATAGACAGGGCCTTTCCCAGTGAAAGTGGACTGTTGATCTGCTCAAGGTCAACTCTACTCTCAGTCTATTCCTGTTTTCCCAGATTTCATACTGGTAGGCCATTCACATAGGGGTATTTTTAAAAAATGAGTTATCTTCCCATGGGGGAAGGAAGCTAAAAGTATCAGCTTCCTACAATATTTTATCAGGATTTGTGATGTCAAATTTTCCTAGACTGTATTCTCAGAAAAAACAGGAAACTCATGCCCATTACAGGAAGTTTAACTGGACAAAATATATGTAGGTAAAGTTTGATCAGTGGTTCCTATTTCTGTTTCAATTCCCAATCACTTTTCTTTTTCTTTTTATGTTTTAAATTCGATGAAGCTTTGAAATAAACTAATCAACCTGAAGCTGGCGACCGCACTAGACGTTTCCAGGGGCAACCGGACGGAGGTTCCGCCTACGAGCGGGTTTGATTGGTTTCTCTTTATATGATTTTAAGATTGACTTGCGAATCCACCTATCATAAATGCCATCTACTGACGCGCCTCTACAGGGCTGGAATGGTTATGTACGATCTAAAGATAAGTTAGGCAACCTTACCGATCATCTGGCAACGCTTTCTTTGTTGGTGCTGGAAAAAGTACGATGACGAGGTAAGGTAATTATTTTGAATAGCCAACGCATAACATTGGAAACGTATTTTGATTGTATAGTAATGTTGCTCAAGTGTGAGAGGAATCGGGCTGTTTGAGGTTTCATGCCCCTACAGGTGAACTCTGGATAAGATACTCCTCTACTTTCCCTCTTTTTCCTCTTATCGATTTTTCCTCTTATCGATTTGATAAACATAGACTTTATTGCTTAATTGCGTCTGATTCCTCTTCAGTAACAGTGTCAAAGCTGTTTTCATGCCATTTTCGTTGAAAGGGTCCAGATCTTTTTCATTTATACATTGTTTCTACTGTAGTGGATGAGCACACTAACTATCTCCTTTAAAAGGCATTGATCAGCTGATTGATTCAGTTATCCTGTAGACCTAATCAAGGTTCACAGCTATTGGGGTTTGGTTTATAGGGTTACACTGACATGGACTGACCTGGAGTGCATTACTGAATAACACAGGAGTAACTCCTATTAAACTGACAATTTGTCTGGTAGTGACACTAGGTTGTATAACCTTCTATTTTATGACAGACATTTAAGCCCCCCTTTTGGATTTAGAAAAGTTTATTAAAGTTTATTTAAAAAACATTACAACATTGATACAAGAAAGGTCTCCAGAAAGCAGTATTAATATCAGTATAAATATAGTGTGGCTCTCAGTTCCAATAAACATACAAATGGACAGTTAATATCAGTTCTTAGCCAAGTACTACGTATGTCCAACGGACATTTTGAAGTATATTCCTTGACTGCATTTAATGCTTAGCTGGCTTCCTTTTTGGTTTGGTCTTTTTCTGAGGTAGACAGGCTCTTGTCCGCTTTCCGTTGGTCTTGGCTCTGCAGAGGTCAAATGATTGGGGCATTTCATTTTAAAGGGTCAATGTAACCCCAGTAACCCCAGCTAGTGTCAAGCAGGTTCCTAGCGCTTTATCAGTACATTTGATTCATTTGATTTCCTTTTACACTTTACTTTTAATTTGATACACACAGTGCTCTAATACAACCCAAACAGAATCTGGTCATACAGCATCTGGTCATATATATAAATATCAGCCAGAAAATAATTGATAGTCTGGTTTTATTTTAATTTGACTAGAGCAAAGAATGATTTGCAGTCTTGTCATGTACCATTAGATGGCAGTGTTTATTCTTGCACACGCTTGATTTCATAAGTTTTTCATTACAATTTTTAACCAGTACTTTTGGTGTAGACAAGTGTGTATGTACTAAATATATATGTACTTACTTCCTCCAACATTGCTGTAGTCTCTTTCCCTGTTTGGAACCAGGATCCAGGCACCATGATTTACTTTGCGTTTGGAGGCTAGGTATTAGATACAAAACCCATCAGGCTATCAGCTGTATTTTATGATATGTTCAAACAACATGTTTTCTTGATAAATACAACGTTTCACTAACTCAGATTTCAGTTATGAATAAAAAGAAAAGAATTAAATTATGTGTAGTTGCAGTGTGTCGGGCAGAAACAGAAAATGAATTTTTTAACAAAGAAATGAAATGCTGTATGTGCTCTAAGCATTTGGTGTTTATTGTATATCATAATTGGCAACAGGGATAACATGCACATGTGACAAACTGGTTTTATTGAGCTAGCTTTTCATCTTGGTTACATTTTTTTATATACAGTGGCATATTTTGCATCTGGTAGTGCGTCTTGCCCAGTCATGCCTTAACAAGTCTTTAGTATCTAAACATTCAGTCATCAGAAGTAAATGCTTCCAATGCAGTGAGTCAACGTTAGACATGGAGTCAGAGATAAGTCTAAATTGTTGTGAATTAAACCGCTTGAGTGAGAGTGAATAGTTGTGGGTCCTCCAAAAAGCATCTTGAGATTGAAGTTGGATTGCCACCTACAAACAAATGTCTTTGAGTCTGTCTGCCTCAGCCTACCTCAGTTAAAACCTGTTATTGTCCACTCAAACGTATGGTGCACTTCTTCTGGTCTTTTGTGATAACACAGAGGTGTAATATACTGCCCAGAAAAGATGCAACTTAAAAATGTAAGAAATGTGCACAGTAATATGAAAATTGAACACTGTTCACATTACTGTGCAACACATAATGATGAGCAAAAATAATATGTGAATCTTTGACTAAAAATATATATATATATATATATATATATATATATATATATATATATATATATATATATATATATATATATATATATATATATATATATATATATATATATATATATTTTGTCATTCACTTTAATACGTCAGTAAAATGTTTTGGTTCAAGTAGACTCAATCTCAGGAAACATTTAATCCGTTGACCTGGAAAGAGGTGCCTTTGTGTTTTATCAACATGGATATGACTTCTGGACCTTGCACTAATACAGTCGCTCCCTACTGTATTCCTGGGAAGGTTTTAACATGCACATTTGTGAGTTCCTTGCTGTGACACGTGTGATCAGACTTCATCTGTTCATTATCGAGCTCTTCACAAGAGCAGACAATGGAGGAAAACGTGCAAGGGATCTCGGGAACATGCATTTGGGAACTACTTTTCTAAAACGTTACAACAATATATCTACAAGCCCTTGCTCTGCACAAGAATCAAGTGTTACTGCCTGTTACTGCTGAAAGAACCTGCAGTATTTTTGTAATGAGAGTAGGACTTACTTACATGATTTGAACTCTATTGCAGATAGGGTCTGGCATTTTCACTTTAAAGGCAGTGATGTGACTCCACTTCACAAATGTTTTCGTTGTGATGCATTCACATCTCTTCCGAATGGTCGTGCCAGCAATCCTGTTTTCTGAAGACAGAAGAAAAAAAGAAATGCAGTTTCTGCTCAAATTGTGTCGAAAGGTTTTAGAGATGCTTAAAAGATCTCATGGATCAGTACTGCTAGAGTTGTACCTTTGAGTATGTTTAATAAAAGCAAGAATAAAAACGTTGGCACCATCCTGAAAGCCATGTCAGTGGCAGAGTGTCTGCCAGAGCTTAATGAAAAAGCTATATGTGCGCATGTGTGTGGAGTGTGTGTGTGTGTGTGTGTGTGTGTGGGGGGGGGGGGGGGGGGTGTATGTGTGTGTGTGTGTGTCTGTGTGGGTGTGTGTATGTGTGAATGTGTTTGCACCAGTCTTTCATGTTCTTTTCTAGTCTTTTTCCTGTTTTCCCATATTTAGCCAAGCCCATCTCACATGACTCTTAATGCTTAATTGTAGTTTATTCTTATGTAATATAAATGTTTTTGTTGTTTAGCACATACATTCAGTATTTAAGTCTGGCGTAGTTCACAGTAGGCATAAACATATCTTTCCTAGTCTTTGAAAGAAAAGTATGTGCTGACCATTGAGAACTGAAGTTGTTTTTCTTTTTGGTAATTTTGGCCCAATGCAAAACTGACTGACAGACTGACAGTATGTACAGATCAGACTTTCTGTGTTTTACTAGAAGGTGTGGTATCTGTACGTAAGATCTGGTAAAGCAATTAAATACTGATTTACTTTGACATGCATGATTTTTTGACCAATGAAAAGTCATAGATTGTGATGAGCATGCTTAACATTTAAACTTTTAAAACTTTTTAAAATGACAAAAACCTAAACATGCCCACTGCATCAGTTGGGAGATTTTAAACAGGACCTTCCTGTATTGTACTTTTTCTAAGTGACGTCATCTACTTCTCATGATTTTCAAGTCTGCAACACCACACAAAGGAACTTCACACGAGGAAGGGGAAGAGGTTCAAACAGGGACTGGAGTTTGTTTTTCATACAACTACCTACCCTGGCTAGGTCATATTCTGCTGGTGCTTTTACGTAATCAAACACTCATATATTCTAGACAAATTAAAAGCAAATCTGGAACTACACTTCACTGTAATCATCCAGTTCTACATCAGTGTGTCTGAACCGCACTTCAGATCATGAAACGTTTTGACAGACAATTTCTAATTTAGTAGTAGCCCTGACACATTAAAACATTCCCACTGCAATGGCACTACACTGTCTGTGACACAGTACACTACCTGATAATACCTGCACACTGGCAAGTGATGAAGAGGATGGAAGCACACAACAGGTGAGCTGAAGCCTGTCATTGTACCTATAAAATAGTTATAAGAAAAGTGACTGATAACACCTGGGGAGTAAAGGTTGTAGTGGGGGGGGGGGGGTCTTTCCAAAAGAGCAGCACAGCGCATGGAAATATTGGCTATATTTTATTGGTAGCATATCTAATAATTTGTTTGATTAAATATTAGTATTGTATTGCACCTACTTACACTTATAACCAGGTTTTTCATTCTTTCTGTTCTTGTATAAAATGGAAATTGCATGGGTTTGTTGTGACATCTGACAATAAGCTATTCCTGAAATCATTTTGACTAGATCACTCTGCTCTCTAACATGATCAGCAAATATCTCCATTTCAACTGGTAAGGTCTTAATGTTTCTTTAAATGCTATGAGGATTCCCTCATGGATAAATGGTGAGGCCAATTTGTTAGTGTCAGTAGTTCTAGTAGTTCTGCATAGCCATGATGGCCAAGGTAAAGACATTTTACATGTACTCTATGTCACTGATGCTTTTTCCAGAGTGCAGATAACTAAAATTTCTACAATTTGCTTTTTAAAATTTTATTATAAAATACATTACAAAATATGTAACAAAAACTATACAAGAAAACCTTTGAAACAGCTTTCTCTTAAGTCAAAATACTGACCCAGACACTAATGACAGCATTTTACAGTCACATGACTTCTTCAACTCCATATCCTAACTTCCTAGCAGCATGTCTGGTCTGTGATCCAAGCTTTACATTCTGTAACACATCAGGACTGACACAGCAGAGTGCAGACAGTTTGCAGTAGTGTGTCCTGAGGACTGCATTAGAAACCCTTCATCACACCGGACTTCACATCGTCTTCTTGGCTTTGCTGCGCTGCATCTGTGGACGTCTTTTCCGAGTCTGTTTTTTCAGTTGTCTGATGCACGTTTTCCCATCTCTGCCTTCCTTTTTCGTCCTACAAAAGAAGTTAAGGCCACATATAAATTATAATAACATACAGTGCAACGATATTTTGCTACCAGGGTGTGTTTCAAACATGTTGCGAGCTGTGTTTTGTTAGCCAGTAAATACCAGGATTTGACTGGTGTTGTGAGAAAAAAACACAGTGTCTTGGAAAATATTTATTCTATTTACTAATGCATGTCTGTATTTTTAAACAGATATAAATGATATACCTATGGACAACACACATTTAAATGTATGTGTTTAGGCACATTGTCATTGTTAATTTTATTATTGCCTAACACTAGCCTTAAAATTGACAGCCATTGCTCTCAAATAAGCCCATCTTGAAGAGAACTGATGAGTGTGTCAAAAAACTAGTTCAATTTGCAAATTGGTTACTGACTCTTCATTCTTTTACACTTTTAATATCCTTACCTGCGCCAGCATCTCAACAGTGTCTTTCCTTGACGCCTTAGCGGATTGAGGCACACTGGGCCTGTGTCCTTCTCCACTCTAATAAACAGGGTCACAGATACAAATTCATTAAAATGATGTTTGTTCTACATGTAGCTAGCAAGGTAAGGTGAGCTATTCATTAGCTAATCGCAGCCCCTCTGTGCTGTACTCACATGATCTCCACGTTCCTACATCCAGGCCCTGGTAATACGACCCTGAAATCAGAAACTGGACCCTGGATCCTGTTCCTGGGTCTGAGACACACGCACCGAGCAGGAACGTGCTGGCTCTCCCCCACCCGAGTTCCTTTAAAGCAAATATGAAATCATTAAAAAAAATTATCTTGTACACTTTGGTTGTACCTAATAGTCATAATGACATAACATGCTCAATTTATATGAAAACTTTGTTATACTATTTACATTCCAGAACATAAATTTGAATATGTATTTTTTTGTAATATGTCTAAAAGGTTGTGAGTGTGCCCATTCTGTCGCTCACCTGTGAGGTAGAGGCAGGCGCCCACAGCTAGGAGAGCAGTGAAAGGGTTTGTTGTGGGATTCATTGTGAGAGCACTGGCATTCAGGTTTGGCTTGAGCTGCTTTTATACACTGAAGCTGGGACTTACCAGCTCCCGTCTCAGGCTGGGAACTCCCACCCACTCTCCTGCCAAACTCCCAAATGGAGTTTCCATGAGTTTCCAGAACCTGAAAACCTTGGGAATGTAGAAAATGAAAGTATTTTGACATGAGAATAGAAACCAAAATTTAGAAAAACTACTGGTATAAAAAAGGCCTTTTGCAGTTTCTGTTATTTGGATATTTAGATCCCAATCAGACTGTGAGAATGAGATATGTATAAGGATATGGAAAAGTGAATTCATAAGATCCCATGAGTAAGTGACAGTATATAAAAAGCTTAATGCCTGATAAACCTGTTAAGGCTTGTGTGTTTGTCTGCCTGTGTAAGCTGCCAAAGGTGGTCATGTGATTTCCCGTAACGTCTCGCATTTGTCTGAAACATGTCCCGCTGAGACCACTCCTGAATGTAAACCTAAAGCAGTCCATTCATGCATGAAACCTTACTCTATTTTCTCCTTTGCTTATTTGCTTATCTTCCTTTATTTTCTCTTTATTTCTCTCTTTTTCTCCCTCCATCTCTCTCACTGCTTTTGTCTCACAGGTGAGAGGTAACAGAAGTCTCTCTCCATGGATCCGGCCCAAGTAGCCGCTGTCAGAGTTAATGAAGAGAAGTCCATTACAAAGTGAGTGCAGCGTTCCTGCTTTACGTACAGGTAACGCCAAAATGTGCTGCTACCCAAAACTGACCCCTGCATTTCCTTCCCTTTAGGTCAGAACTTTTGACCCTGTTGAAAACCTACAACTGTTACCACGATGGAAAGTGTTTTCAGCTCCGCACAAGTGAGGTATGCAGAAAGCAAGAGAGCAGAAACTACTCGCTCTGAGTAAACACTGCTCATGGTGTGCTATAATTAGGTGGTTAATGTTTGCCCTCCAACTGCTTTTTGAAGAGTGTTCTGTGACCAGGTCTTGTGACGTCGTTTGAGTGGGTGGATTTTCTGGAAATTAAATTGCTTTATTATTTTGTGACTTTATACCAAAACTGTAATCTCAGCATACTGCAAAATGATATTGCTACTTTGAGTTATATTGTTGTAATGGACCCAAATGTCATTGTTTGTTTGTGTGCCTTCTCCCCCTCGATTCAAGATATAAAGCATTTCAGTATCACCATTTGAAGAAAAGGCCACTACAGACTGATCATATCTCTTTTTCTGTACTTATATACATAGTCAATGTCCTGGCCTAAACTGACCTCTTTTAAAGCTTTCAAAGATTTACATAAGACACTTTTATTGCTTCTCATATCATCTGTAGTGAGCAATAGAAACAAATGATATTTTTCAAGTGCTTTTCCGAAGTGAGCCTTACTGAACATTGACGGCTGAGATAACTGTGCTAGGTTAGGCCTGTGGGATAGAAAGAGTTATTTCAGTAATCATTGTCATTTATATGGACAGAGGAGGTTATAATAACATGACATTGATGAGCTAAACATGTAAAATGGTTTTCATTAACTTGACAGGTTGACATGCACTGACAGCGCTTGATGTCAACACAGGAAGCGATCTCACTTTGAACATGAGTCAGAAGGACTTCAGAATGGAGGGCCATGGGAACTGGGTGATAATACATAATAGACAAGCCCAATAAAATAGCAACAGTAATAGTAATAGTACAGTAAAAGTGAGTGGTGGAAAAGAAATGTCTGTATCCGGGATGCTATCTGTGTCCACTGTTTGGAATGTTTTGGACTAATGATTTTGCCCTGCTATCTTGGTGTCACTTATAAGCGAATTGTTTTGAATGCTTTTTAGACTTATGTTTGGTGGGAATGCTTGGAAATCGCACGGGCAAAAGTCAAAATGAACAAAGTTCATTATTACAAACAGAATTTACACTGATTTACAATCCGACTTGTGTGTGAACATTCCACCTGTGGTGCCAGTACACTATCAGGTGTGCAGTAATAAGTAAAATCATCATAGAGCCTTTGATGAGTTAATGAGTATGTGACATAAAACAAGGAGCATTTGTCTCCCCTGAGGAAAAAGTCATTAACTCTTGAACATTATCTGTGGTGGCTTTGTGTAGATGAGAGGTAATATTTGATTGTCATATCCTTTATAACCTCTTCAGTGCCTGTACTTTCTCCACCAGCCTGCTGTGAGCTGAAATAATGCACATTTCTTTGTGTCTGTTGTTTTAGTGTTCACTTGTTATTCATATAGAGCAGGGCTGTCAAACTCAATTGCACCAGGGGGCAAAACTCAAAGCACACTTTAGATCACGGGCCAAACTTCTTCTTTAACTCTTGTACTCTCTGTAGCTTCTGGTCTGCATTCAAGGTTTTCAGCTTGTCCTGATGTTTTTCTCTAAGTATCGTCTTAGATTAAATTCCTTAATTACAGCCACTTTAGCTCCACAAGTAAGACACACGGGTTCACCGGAAATGTCAATAAACATATTGTGGCGAAGTGAAGAAGACAGGCAGGGAAATAACTAATTTAACCGTTTATTGAACTCACCATTATATCTGCTCTCAACAGAACACCAGTATCAGGAGAGAGAGGAGAACTGCTTTACAGTGAAAACACACAGACTCCTTAAACCCAGCCAGCAGTCACCATGACGGTGACCGAGTTGGACCCGGGAGTATTCAGGCCAACATGAATTCTCCACCCCCTAATTACCAACTGTAGCGCTATGAACATGACGCCACTATATACTCAACCTCCCATCAGTTTTCAAAGGCTGTTTTCAGAATCTGCTTTTCTTTTTGCAATTGTTAAGGGCTAGCTTAGCTTTGACATTACCATAGTGTTGCAGACAGTAACAGATGTTTGACTTGAATGATGCGGAAATGTTCCCAGTATCATAAATGTATCATTCGGCAAGGCAGGCCATTAATAACAATAATAATAGATTGCATGACTGATGATTAAATGCTCGGAATGTGTGGTGAATGCATCTGAAAGAAATTATCGTGCCTACCCAGGACTTTGTATTTGTATCTAGATCATCTAGATTATCATGCATATTTAAGCTTCCTGACAGGTCCATGATGTAGGCCTATATCTTAGTCTACGGAAATGTGCTAGACTTGTGAAGGATATGGTGAATCCACAGTTTAATATGATTAAAGCATTAAACCAACTCTGCAGTTTTGAATATCATCTATATGCGAAGTCAAGACTTTGAACCAACCAGACAAGTGTAATATTCTAATGTCAGTATAACCCACTTCAATCTACTGGGTCCCAGATCAACATTAAAACCACTGATGGGTGAAGTGAATATTATCATCTCATTATAATGGCATAGGTCAATATTAGGCAGTAAGTGAAAGTCAGTTCCTGAAGTTGATGCGTTGGAAACAGAACAAATGGACAAGCATCAATGGGCATGGACAATCTTAGTGATCTTGACCAGAGCCAAATTATGATTGCTTTGTGAAGCTCTGCTGTGAAACCATGGGTCCTAGTGTTCATTTGGAAGTTACTTTGACATGTCTCATGTACCCTAACATTGTTGCTAAACAGGTACACCCCTTTGTGGGTTTTCTTTAATGCCCACAGGCTCATTCAGTAGCAGAGCACGCCTTGCTACACTGCACTTATCCATAACTGGTTTGGGGAAAATGACAGTTAAAGTTGACTTGGCCTTCTGGTTCATGACTTGCTGGGTCACGTGTTATGGTTGTACTTAAGGATTTGATTGATCATGTTAAAACCTTGCTTGTGGAACCTATTATATAAACTGAAATGTATAGCCAGTACATGTCTGGATAAATGTTTACATACTGTAGGTGTTTAGCTTACACACTTAACCTCAAGCGTTCTGTTAAAACACATATCATCATTCATTCATTTAGTTTTCTTCTATTCAGTCCAAATGATTCCATAACAAATGTTAAAAAAGGACTGGAATCATAAGCTCCAAAAACTGTTTGTCAGTTACATTGTCTGTGGGTCATTCGGCAATTAATAATGTCATATTGTATTAAAACAAGTATATAATTTTAGGTGAAAAGCATGTTTAAGTCCACTAATTTCCACTTAATTTCCACTGGATATCCACAGAAATTATTTGCACTTTGCGTAGGCCTGTGTGAAGTATGAAGACATTGTAGGAAGCTGACCGCCCTTCTCTTTGGGGGGTTGAAACCTAGCATGTGTTGCAGTTTGAAGTTTTCACCAGCAGAGGGAGCCTGCTGACTGTTCAAAGAAGTAGCAGCGAAATGCAGGGTGGTTACAAGAGAAATAATTGGGGTGGGAATCTTACAGTTTACATATATCTAGAAAGAACTAAATAAAACTTCCAGTAAACATAATGCACAAGCCACATGTTTAAGATTATTGAGATTATGGTAATCTTCAAGTATGCTCAGCACTGAACCTTTGTTATTTTACTCCCCCTCAGTGTGGTACAGGGTTGCCAACTCTCACGCATTGAGCGTGAGACACACGCATTTGACCGTTTTCACACGCTCTCACGCCACACTTCCGATATCTCACGCCGAAAAAAAAATATCCAGTTTATTTACCTCAGATCCACATATATGATTCAATACGTTACTAGTTCGCTAGCTCTGGCGCCATCCACCGGCGATATAACACTGAATCTCACTCCAAGCGAACGTCAAAAGTTGGCAACCCTGTGGTAGCCTAGGACATGAGCTAATTTGAAGAAAGAGTACACTGAAGAAAGAGTATGTATGATCGTCTGTATATCAGTACTGGCCAAACTGTATCGCTATGGAGAAGGTGGCATAGCCATATAAAAGTCCCCACTTAGATTTTACACACATTTCCAAACATACATGCTGACCACAACAGAACAAATAGCTTAGTTTATTAGTTTGGATTTTTTTTATCTAAGCATTTTACATAAGACAAACTAAATGAAATTCAAGGAACCTAAAGAGATTGCATCCTTCAGAATCTCTAACACTGTTTTACAGTTACGCTATATAAGAACAAAACATCCTATTAGCTGAATTGCAAGCTCAGCTGAGCCCAGTGGTTGGGGGGCCATGCTGCAACAGATCAGCAATCTGTGGTAGAGTCAAGCCATTAAAGGCTGTAAAAGTGAGACTTTGTAGTCACTGCCATAAGAATTAAGTGGTCTTTATTATACTGAACATGCTTAGATGTGATTTACAACATATATTAATTTGATAATATATTAATTTGATACTATATAATTTGATACTGTATATTATTTATACAATATTAGAGTGCTTTAAATAATGTTAGTCATAACTGCTTGTCTTTCTTCACTGTATCTAGTTCTTAAGCGATGTTGGGTATAAACCCAAATATAGGCCAAATATATGGCTCTACTGGGTATCATTTGTTATTAGAGTTGCTTAAGTGAGTGAGATAGTGAGCGAGTGAGGACTGGTGGGAGGATTTTTTAAAGTTATTAACTCAAATTTCCCATAATCCTAAGGCCTTCAAAGACATAATTTCAAAAAGATTTATACTCAGTTGTATGCGGCCTCAGTTATGTTCACTGATGTGTGCCCGTTATTATTTATACTTTTACAGTTTAATAGTTAATTTTGTGTGAAATCATATAGCAATAATGATATTAACACCATATGAAATATAAAATGATTTCATTTACTGTGGCAGTGCAGTCTGTAGGTTTATTAATAACCTGAGCCATTTCAATCTTTCCATCTGGCACAACTGAATATAGTTTTCAGTTTATATAATGCTTACAGTAAATAAATGAAAAGCAAGAATTTGTTTTACATTTTACATCCTCTCTCTTTTATTAAGTCTCTAAAGCAAAAAAAAAATCTCTTCATAGTGTAAACACACAAGAACTAAAGTCCACAATCAAACAAATAAATTAAGTTATTATTATAAGTCCTGGTCCCAGCATTGTCCTTGGGTTAGTTCCTCAGTTCGCTGTGACCCCTGCTTGTACTGCAGGTGCTCTCGCTTCTTAGAGTAACCTCAAAGCTGCCGGTGCACTGTCAGTCCTGTGCTGTCCGTCCCGAGGTGTGGGGAACTGCGTCTGAGCAAAGAGCCAGTCCACTGGGTCTCTGCTGTGCCACTCCGTTTGGCTGCTGAACCTGAGGACCAGCTCGTCCAGACCCTGCGGGGTAGTGCGGGTGGGCCGAGGGGCCCTGGGGGGACAGCGGGGCGAGCTGGTGCCGGAGTGCTTGCCCACAGGCTTGGAGAAGAGACGAGGCCTCACAGTTCTTGCCACCCTCACAGGGCCACCACAAGGCTGGGCCAGCTGCTTGATGGAGTTCACATATTCCTCCAAAGACTGTGACAGGCTGCCCTGGCATCCCACGGGAGGGGCGTCCTCATGGGTCTCTGTTATTGTGGGCAAAGGGGCCACAAACCAGAGTAATCTTCTGGGCTTCATGCTGGAGAGAGATCGAAGGAGTTTTAATTTGCTATCTCTGCATTGTCTTTGCATTTTTGCAAGGCAAGCGACACACAATAGAAGAATTTTTAACTTTTAACTTGAGAAACTCTCCACATTAAATGAGGAACTCACCTGCAGTGAAGGTCGTGAGGCGGTCCTGATGCTGGTCTCTGTCTGGGAGCTGTTGTGTTCAGTCTGGGAAACTCAGTTTGTTCTGACTCTGTGAATCAGGGTTGATCTGCTCCACAGAGCACAGGCACAGCCTTTTATACTGCTGCCGGCCATAAGCCAGGGCTCATGGCACTAAATTTAGCTGCTACGCTGACCTTGCACTCTCTGTAGGAAGTGTGTGTGTGTGTGTGTGTGTGGGTGTGTGTGTGTGTGTGTGTGTGTGTGTGTGTGTGTGTGTGTGTGTGTGTGTGTGTGTGTGTGTGTTGTGATTGTTGTGAGTGTATGTGAGCGTGTGTGTGTGTGTGTGTGGAGGAAGCTTTGGTGGGGCAGACCATGGTCCACTTCTGCAGCTGCTCTCAGTGTTTATATTTCAGAAACAATGAGGTCCTGGGAACCCACGTCCCCCCACCCAGCCCCCTCCACCATGCAGGACACTGCATTCCCTCGGCCTGACCAGGAGGTCCAACGCCTCACACATGCCCATCCACCAGGGCCTAACTGGGGGTTTGGAGGCTCTTCAGTCACTCTCACTGTGGTGAATGAAAATCTTGGTCTTGGAGCCTGTTCTTATAGGATTTGCTGACATACTATTTGTTTTTCTAAATTTATTTTCAGGAGTCTGTGGTCTTTGTATAGGCATGTAGATTGGTTAATGATGAATTCAATTTTGTTGGTTAGTGTAGTTATACAAAGGTTGTTGTATGGAAATGTTAGAGGAGAATTTAGTTACAGTTTCTAGCTGAGTGATGAAGAACTTTGTTACCTTTTTGAACTTTTTAAAATTAAATACTGTATAGTATATTTTAGGAAAATTAAAAATAATTGCCCTCTTAAAAATCCTATGTTATTTCTCGATTATTATTCATCTATACATTCAATAATTACTGTGAATTTTTTAGTATTATATAAAATTTATGTAGATACAACACTTACAACAGTCCTGGGAAGTTCAACAGGCTGTCAATAGGCTGAAGGTAAATAATGTTCAAATCAGACAGAAGCCTTTGTCGTTAGTGTATACAATACAATGTTTTGTTTCTGATCTGCTTCAGGCTATTTTTGAGGCTTAATCTGTTCAGGACAGCGTGTTACATTTTAGGCCATGTGAAGTATGGCCTGTGGATGGATCTGTACATGGGAACGGAAGAGTCTTATCAGACCAGTTGACCTGGGTCCTGACAGGATTAGACTCAGGCACTTTTGCCATGTTTTACTCTGTTCTAGCCCCCCTCTGTTACATCAGACTTGCCTCATCTGCCTTTTCTGTGTGATATTGTGCTTTTTATCGCAACGAGCTTCATAAGAATCTCAAAAAAACAGGCAAAGTTGAGAGTAATGGTGGAAAGTTGAAAGCTCTGTGGTGATGCTAGGCTGTTTATCGTTTAAATTGTTTATTGTGTCATTTGCATGTGATGAGAATATTAATGGTTTATTACAAAAAAAATATCACATTCCAACTAAGGATTTTTTTCTCATTTGTACAACAGTGTGTTTTAATGTATTTTAATTAGTGCTGTCAATTCCAGGTGCCACGATTAAAAGTCCTCACCAGGATTTTGCTCAGGCTTCCTGGATTGTGTTTATTTCACTGATTTTACCTGGATTGCTAATTAGAAAATCTAGCAAGCTTGAGCAAAATCCTGGTGAGGACTTTTAATCGCGGCACCTGGAATTGACAGCACTAATTTTAATGTATTGATTAAGGTTGGAAAATCAGGAATACAACCAGGAATGTCTTCCATATTAATTCACAGCATCCAGCATTCAGCCTTGCACGTATCACATTAACAAAAGACTGGCTACGTGACCCTGTGCAGCCCTGAGCCACGTCACGGCTCTGAAATCACACCCCGAGACGTGACCCACGTTAGGTTGAGCGGACACACGTAATATGACTTTATTGCCCCAGGGGCTTGCAGCAAAAAATGTGCAGCCCACAACTGCCATCGAGCACGTAGACATTAAACAGTGTTGCCGTGGACACACGCCAGCAGGATGTCCTCCACCTGACGGAGGAATTAATGATCGTTATTATTATTTCTTGTACGGCCGCAGGAAGAGGGTGAGCTGATCGTGGAAGGTTTACTCAACATCTCCTGGGGTCTGAGGAGGCCAATCCGACTGCAGATGCAGGATGACAATGAGCGGTTTCACTTTGCATGTGCGGGAACGTGGGGGTCAGAGCACACGCTCTCCAGCAGGTGGGTGGGACCATCTTAGCGGCACTGGGAAGAACCTAGTTCCACCTGTGAGTTACGTGAGAGTAATCCTCCGAATTTTAAACTTCTCATCTTCATGCTTCTGTCATCTTAATACACATGGCAGGTTTTGTGTGTGTGTGTGCGAGTGTGCGTGTGTGTGGGCCCATGTGCGTGTCCCTGTCCACCATAATTATTGGCACCTCTCGTTAAAATATGTTAAGCATCTTCGTGTTGCGAGATCTTCCAAACAACCATCAGGCGCTATATACATGCTAAAAAGTTTGGGAGGCATGCACGGTAAAAGCTTTTTCTGAGTTATACTCATAAGCGTAAACAGGTGGAGTTTGCCAAGCGGTAACAGGATTTTATTCAACCCAATAAAAATCTGTAAACTGTGGGGTGAGCTAAAGAGTAGAGTGCACAGGAGAAGAAGACCTGAGAAAATCCAGGACTCTGGATGATTTAGAGAGCTTGTGCAATGGTCAAAGATCCCTCTTTCTGTATTCTCCCATCTTGTGAAGAGTCATAGGTGTTGTCTTATTGGCAAAAGGAGGTTGTACAAAGTACTAACGCCAGGGCTGCCAATAATTATGGCACACATAATTTCATTCAAAATCATTTTATTTTTCTTAATGTGTGATTTTTCCCCCACCAAATAAAGGCACTTAAATTCAAGCTTAGATTTTTCTTTTTTTTTCTATATTATTTATTTTTGTAAAGACTTTATTAGAAGCCAAATAACACTTCTTAACCAGGGGTGCCAATAATTACAGAGGGGTCTCTCTCTCTCTCTCTCTCTCTCTCTCTCTCTCTCTCTCTCTCTCTCTCTCTCTCTCTCTCTCTCTCTGTGTGTGTGTGTGTGTGTGTGTGTGTGTTATTCAGTACGTTCAGAGGACACTGTGAATAGAAATGTGCAGAGGTGCACGTCTGATAAAAAACATATTTAGTTAGCATAGTTTTCCAGTGTGTTGATGTCTCAAAATAGACTGTGGCTTTGTTCAAGCCGGAGGCGGAGCCGAGACTGGACGCTTTCCCAGCCTCTGATTGGTGAATGTTATTCTGTTGACGTCCTCTCTCTGGACCTGCTGCCTCTCTTCTCCGCCTCACGTGTGACTTCCTCTTCAGTCGTGACGTTGCAGAGTTTCCATAATCATAAGCCCAACTGTCTTGTGACCTCCGTTTAAAAAGCGCAGAGGCAATAGTTTCAATGCAAGGTTTTAACATTCATGTTTTTTTTTTTTTTACTTTGATTTTGTGTGCCATACATATTCCAAAAAAATAATGGAAAGTCAAATGAATATGCCACACTTGTGGAATATTCCATGGCAAAACAAGACAAATTTATAGTCAGAGCTTATTGTGTTGATAAATTTGCTGAGAAATCATACGTGCTGTATACTGTTCATGTGTCAACAGGAATGAAAACGGCCAGAACCCAAGTCTTTTCTCATTTGAGTCCAAAGTTACTGTACCACCACTAACCAGTAAGTGCTGGCGTTCTACTGTAGTTGTACCCTCAGTATAAAACCAACAATAATATTTATGCCAATAACGAGATTCATGCTGCTCTGCTTAAAAAGGCTGCTGCAAAACTCTCATGTCTTATATGTGCAATAAAAATGAAAGATTATCTCATTCTAAATTGCATTATAATTAAGGAATTAGAGCAGGAACTGCCACATATAGTTCCTTTATTTGCCTATGATGTAGTGCAGAAAGAGGGCAAATAAAGGTGGTCCAGGTTTTTTTTTCCCCCATTAAAACATTTCCACAGTGAACACACCCTAGCAGTTCTCTTTGCACAACAGTGTTTATGCCTCATGTATTGTTTGCATTGTCCTGGAACTGTAGATCTTATCTGGATAAAAATAGCTCCACAGTGATTGTGCTGGTGAAATCTTTTTCCAAAAACAATGGATATATGATTGGCAGTGGAAAAATTGTTCATTGCAAGTTTTGTGTGATGAGAACTGGCCTAGGTTAGTATAAAAAATGTCCTCTGTCCAGGTTTGCAGCTTATGTTCAACTCTGTGGGCCTGCCCGCTCCAGGTGAGGATGGCTGTGGTACTGAGGAGGAAACCCCTCCGTTACCGAGAACAAGAAGTGATGCCAGCATCATGAAGAGGCAGAGAAGGTCCACAGCACACAGTTCAGGAGACCCACAGCAGCCGAAAAGACATCGTTTCTCTATCAATGGCCATTTTTACAACCACAAGGTGACCTAACGACACAAACTTTCATATCATATCACAACAATCCAAATAAATGTCGCCTCGTTTGAACAAGGAATCGTCCCAGAGCAGAAGTGACTTTGGGCAGACCTTGACGGGGTGGGCCAAGATGATCGCTGGGACATGCTCATCCACGTCTGTGATTGGTGGAGTGCAGTTGTGCCCTGTTTCTGGCAACGGGCCCTGGAGCTCTTCCTAATGGCCTTAGCAGCACGTGTGAGGGGATGTGGGTTCTGTGGGTCGGAATGCAGTGAGATGGATGCAGATGTTGAGAGGCCAGCATTTTCCTGTGTGGGTGATCCCCGAGCAGCGCAGTGCTCTCTAAAGGGGCTGTCACCTGCTTCTCTCATCAGCCGCTCCCAAGGTTATGGGTCAGCCTGGTCAAAAAGGTATTTTTGCAGATGTGGAGAATCTGGAAAGGAAGCTGGCTGTTTAATTACTTTGTCTTTGGGGTGGATGGTAAGAGGTATGTTGACCTCAAAGAGTATTAATATACTCACATTCAAGGGAAATGGTTTTTGTTTTCTTTTCTTTTTTTTCACATGATCTTTTCACTTTGTCACTCTCAAACGTTAGACTCCATAATAGACTGTACCAGTCAGTCAAATTTTTAATACTTGCAAAAAAATCTTCTGCATGAACATGAAATGTGCAACTAATTCATGTATGAGAGAAAGATGATGACCTGATGATCATTGTATGGTCATTACTTCTGCAATAATCATTTATTTTCTGTGCTTTTGCAGACATCCGTCTTTACTCCAGCATATGGGTCAGTGACTAACGTTCGGGTGAACAGCAAAATGACAACACAGCAAATCCTTAGTCTGCTCCTGAATAAGTTTCGTGTAAGCAATGTTATATTGTATATTATATTATTATATTATAAACATGCTATGCAGAACTAAGACCACCTAACATCTGGTACTATATTTCTACAGATCAAAAATAAAACAGATGAATTTGCCCTCTATGTGGTCCATGAGTCAGGAGGTAAGAAGTTTTTTTGTGATTTATGTCTTTGTGTCTCTTATTTGGATGCCTGCCAATCTGGCGCATGTTAACGAATCTAATTTCTCCTCAGAGAGGACGAAGCTTAAAGACACCGAATATCCCTTGGTGTCGCGTGTGCTACAAGGCCCCTGTGAAAAAATCGCCAAGATTTTCATCATGGAAAAGGATCTAGGTGAAGAGGTGACATACGATGTGAGTGTGCAGCAGCGTAGCCGATAACGTTGAGTCTTATTTTAGAGTCTTTTTGCTCTGTTTGTGGAACAGACCCCTGACTTGACAACTATAAAGTTGATTTCAGAATTCAAAGGAGTGCTATTTTTGTCAATTGAATATGTAACTTTATTCATCAAATAGTGATTTATTTCAGGTTGCACAGTACATCAAGTTTGAAATGCCTGTTTTGGATAGCTTTGTCCAAAGACTGAGGGAGGAAGAAGAAAGAGAGATCTTAAAACTAACAAAAAAGTATGTAAACCTACACCTACTGGGTTCCTGTTATGGGGTTATCCTATAGCAAACATTAAAAATGTGCATTTGTTCCTGCACTGTGGTACAATAAACATTTAAATGGTTGAACAATTTTTACAGGGACCATATCAGAGAGCATGTAAGTTAAAGTTGCATTTTAGTAACTCAAGCTCTGTTTGACTTCTCTTTTATAGATATACTGTACTGAGATTAATGATACTTCAGCAACTGCAAGACCTTTCAGGGAATACAGACTGTGTGTGAGAAGATTTCAAAACCTTTTGACTGAGGATACTTGTGGATGAACATTAGAAATAACTGATTTCTGAAATACTCAGAGATTATACACAATATCAAATTTGCTATTGTCAAACTATTTTATGAGACATTTAAAATGTCTGCAGACAAAGGGCAATACTCCTGTGAAATTACATCAGCTTATATATGATATAATATACAATATATGTGAAATTACATCAGTTTTTATGTTTTCTTTATTGATATATCAGGTTTAAATTTTTTTCAAGGAGGACTCACTGTCTAACTGAAAATAAATCACTAATGTGTATACTGAAAAATATACACATATTTATTTTAATATCTATTATAACAAATAATGTTTTATAAAAAATAATATATCTTTTTATGTATTTTCAGCAATAAAATTTGCCTTAGAATGAATATATGTATGCATTATAGTATATATATTCATATACTAAATACCACTGTGCATGCGATTCTTTATTGTTTAAATAAATATATTGCCAAAAGTATCACCCATCCAAATGATCAGAATCAGGTGTTCCAATCACTTCCATGGCCACAGATGTATAAAATTAAGCACCTAGGCATTTGTGAAAGAATAGGTCGCTCTCAGGAGCTCAGTGTCAGCTGTATTATAAGAAAATTGAAGTGTTTGGGAATGACAGCAACTCAGACACAAAGTGGTAGGCCATGTATACTGATGGAGTGGGGGTCATCAGAAGCTGAAGCGCATAGTGCAAAGAGGTCACCAATTTTCTGCACAGTCAATCACTACAGACATCCAAACTTCATGTGGCCTTCAGATTAGCTCAAGAACAGTGTGCAGAGAGCTTCATGGAATGGGTTTCCATGGTTGAGCAGCTGCATCCAAGCCATACATCACCAAGTGTAATGCAAAGCGTCGGACGCAGTGGTGTAAAGCACTCCGCCACTGGACTCTAGAGCAGTGGAGATGCATTCTCTGGAGTGACGAATTGTGCTTCTCCATCTGGCAATCTGATGGACGAGTTGCCAGGAGAACAGTACTTGTCAGACTGCATTGTGCCAAGTGTAAAGTTTGCTGGAGGGGGGATTATGGTGTGGGGTTGTTTTTCAGGAGCTGGACTCGGACCCTCAGTTCCAGTGAAAGGACATCTGAATACTTCCAACATGACTGTGCACCAGTGCACAAAGCAAGGTCCATAAAGACATGGATAGCCTGCACAAAATATTGACCTCAACCTGATAGAATACCTTTGGGATGAATTATAGTGGAGACTGAGAGCCAGTGATTGACAGCAATCCTACAAGAAAAGAAAAAGATTATCGGTTTTCACATTTAAATATTAAACAGTCTGTCTGTCTGTCTGTAGTGGCGGTATACTTCTAGGTGCATGTTTGAATTTCTGACTTGATTCATATCATTCTGAATGGTGAATTGTTATCCTTTAGAGAAAAAGAGTCATTTTCTGTTTCCTGCAAGATCACAATGGTGTCTCAGAGTTTTACATTGTTCTGGGAGTGAGCGGTGCTGAAACGTGGTTCCCACGGCCTGCTCAAGCGCCTACTTTGTGAAGAATAAGACACGTAATCAGGCCCTGCTGGCCTGAGTAATACTACTGCACACTGGGATCCTGACAAACAGGCATCATACCTCAAGCTAGATTTGTTTTCCCATATAAGTCGCACAGCTAAGGTCATTCTATGTAGGTGATATTAGTATATCAGCTGGTTCTTTTAATTATTATATCTGAGAAAGCATTTTACACTGAAAACACTGAAGGGAAACACAATTTTGTTTTTTAATTTTGGGTATTTCATCTACACCTCTGCACCTCTGGGTCGCGGCACTCCGGATCGTAGTAGTACTAGTAGTAGTTTCTCTTTTTCTGTTTTGCAAAGTAAAAGTTCTTTTAAAATACGTAAATATTTTAACAAAGTTAATTTCAGATGTGATGGGTATTTAAATTATTTGCTATTTGAAGCTAAATGTGAAGTTGCCACCGTTTCTCATTGCATTTCACGTGGGTCGCCTAACGGTTTGTGGTTAACGAGGGTTAAAGAGATTTCCAAAGTTGGGAACCACTATCTACATAAGATAATAACATGATAGTCAACACTGCAAGCTATTTGTTTTCCTAGAAGTCCCCGGTAACATTTATCAGTTCATTTTTCAGACTTCTCTAAGTAAAAATACAAAATGAAGAATTGGATGTAAAACCTTTTATTTTTTATTTGAATAAATATTTGAAAATTTGGAAAACGTCCAATTTTTGCCCATTAGAATATAAATTTTATGATTTTTCATGTTTGTATTGTAATAGAAAGTGTAAGGTCCTAAACCATCGGGGATGGCGGGCTTGTGATTGGTCGCTGTGGCCGCATGTCATTGCGAGCTAACCTATGTGAGAACTCAAATTAAAGACCTTTTCTATTTATTCTAAAAAAAAAGAGAAATATGTACGTTTCACATCTAATTCTTAATTGTCTATTCGACGACAAATCTTAAAATTGAACTGATGAACATTACACGGCCAGTACTGTGCGATACAACATTCATGGTGGGCTGTTTGGCCTTCCTCTGCTTCACGCAACTGACGTTGACTCAGAACAAATCCGGTAGATATCGCCCCCTATCGTCCATGTTTGAGATTGCTTCTATGACCATAGATATGGAAGTTATTCTACATTTACATTTACATTTATGGCATTTAGCAGACGCTCTTATCCAGAGCGACTTACAAAAGTGCTATGTAGTTGCTTGGAATCTCCAAGGTACAATAGATAGTCCTGAACACAAGGTACTCAAAGCTGGAAAAACCACTAGACGAAAGTCAAATGATACCTAACAATTATACCTGAATATACACATCACCTGAGGAAAAAGACAGTAAACAATTCCTATAACCCAATTATGCACAATACCTGGGAAAACAAAATAAGCAATACCTGTAACAAACACCTGAGGAAAGAGACGATAAAGTACAGTAGACAAAAGTATAATTATGTAAAGTGCACTTGAAAGAGGTGGGTCTTCAGTCGGCGTCTGAAGACAGCAAGTGACTCCGATGTTCAGACACACAAGGGAAGTTCATTCCACCACCTTGGAGCCAGGATAGAGAAAAGTCTGGATGCTTGTCTCCCATGTGTCCTGGATGATGGAGGGTCAAGACGAGACATACTTGAGGCGCGGAGGGCTCTAGGTATGCATCTGGGTTTTACCATGGCCATCAAGTAAGGAGGAGCTGGACCATTCTTTGCTTTGTAGGCCAGCACCAGGGTTTTATATTTGATGCAGGCAGCTACCGGAAGCCAGTGGAGGGAGCACAGCAAGGGAGTGACATGGCTGAACTTGGGAAGGTTGAAGACCAGCCGAGCTGCAGCGTTCTGGATCAGTTGCAGGGGTTTGATGGCATGCATAGGAAGACCAGCCAGTAGGGAGTTGCAGTAGTCCAGACTTGAGATAACAAGGGACTGGACAAGGACCTGAGTGGCCTCCCTAGAGAGAAATGGCCGAATCCTCCGAATGTTGTGAAGGGCGAATCTGCATGATCGTGTTGTGTTAGCAACGTGGGCCGTGAAGGAGAGTTGATTGTCGACAACTACACCAAGGCTACGCGCTTCCATGGATGGAGTGATCACGGTGTTCTCGAATGAGATAGAAAGATCACGATGAGGACTGGCTCTTGCAGGGATGTAAAGCATCTCTGTCTTGCTTGGGTTAAGCTTTAGGTGGTGAGCTGCCATCCAAGAGGCAATGTCTTTCAGATATGCAGAGATTCGAGCTGAAACCTGTGTGTCAGAGGGTGGGAAGGAAAAGAAGAGCTGGGTGTCATCCGCATAACAGTGATAAGAGAAGCCATGTGCAGAGATTGACTCACCCAGAGAGCGGGCATAAAGGGAAAAAAAGAAGTGGACCCAGCACTGAGCCTTGTGGAACACCGGTGGAGAGTTTGCATGGCGTGAATGTTGATCCTCCCCATGTTACTTGGTAGGAACGACCCTCCAGGTAGGATGCAAACCACGTCCATGCATTGCCAGTGATACCAAGGCCTGAGAGGATGGACAGGAGGATCTCGTGATTGACTGTGTCAAAGGCCGTCGAAAGGTCAAGCAGAATCAGAACTGATGATAGTCCAGTTGCTCTAGCCGCATGGAGTTTCTCAGTTACTGCAATGAGTGCAGTTTCCGTAGAATGTGCTGGCTTGAAGCCAGATTGGTTGGGGTCCTGAAGCTGGTTCTGTGAGAGAAAAGAGGATAGCTGGTTGTGTACAGCCCGTTCAAGGATCTTAGAAAGGAATGAGAGGAGAGATACCGGTCTGTAGTTGCTGATGTTGGTGGCGTCAAGGTTGGGTTTCTTTAGGATTGGCACCACCCTAGCCGCCTTGAATGATGATGGCACAATTCCTGAAGATAAGGAGTTGATGATGGTCGAGATGAAAGGGAGGAGTTCGTGGGAGATTGTCTGGAGGAGTGTGGATGGGATGGGGTCCAGAGGGCATGTGGTGGGACTGCTGGATGTCAGCAGCTGAAGCACCATCTCAGCTGAGAGAGGAGAGAAGGAGGTTAGAGAAAAGGGAGGAGTAGGAGGGGACACAGTGGGCACAGGGACTAGGGAAAAGGTGCTGCGAATCGTATTGACCTTCTCTTCAAAGAAGGTAACAAAATCATCTGCAGTAAGAGAAGTGGGAGTTGGAGGGGGGGAGGGTTTGAGGAGAGAAGAGAAGATTTTGAACATCTTGCGTGGATCTGATGTAGATGCCTCCAGCTTCTCTCTGTAGAATGATGTCTTGGCAGCAGTTAGTTCCATGGAGAATAGGGACAGGAGAGACTGATACAAGCGAAGATCAGCAGTAAGCTTCGATTTCCTCCATCGCCTCTCAACCATCCTCAGTTCTCGTCGGTTGTTACGTAGGGTGTCCGAGAGCCAAGGAGCAGGTGGGGAGGATCTTGTGGGTTTGGAAGAGAGGGGACATAAGAGGTCAATAGATGAAGAGAGGGAGGACAATAAAGTGTCAGTGGCGGTGTCTGTGGAGAGACAAGAAAAAGAGTCATGGGACGGGAGGGCTGTGGTGATAGTAGAGGCAAGTACTGATGGAGAGATGGAATGAAGGTTACGGCGGATGGTGGTAGTGCCTGTAGCAGTAAGGGTGTGACGGTGGGGAGGAAGAGATAAGGAAAAAGATACAAGGTGATGATCTGAACAGTGGAGAGGAGTTACTGCAATGTCCATCACTGCAGGTGGTCTAGTGAAGACCAGGTCTAAGACATTGCCTGCTCTGTGTGTTGGAGAAGACTGGGTGAGGTTGAGGTTGAATGATGACAGCAGATGTTATCTTGCAGCATAGCCCGTAGTCTGTTAGTTAGTGGGCAGTGTAGTACTAGGAGCTGCTGACTAACCAGAGTCGCGACCAGGCCGCAGACTAACGGGCTAAACCGTCTGTCTGCGAGCTGCTTAGAGGCGTCACCAAGATCCCATAGGATTGAGACTGTGTCTGTGCCCCGGGTTAAATTAAATCATAAGAAAATAGTCCGTCCTAAGTTTTTAACTAATATTCAAACTTCACATCCAATTATTACCTATATGACCGATCTGAAAATTGGATTAATTAATATTCGATCACTCAACTCTAAAGCAGTTTTTATGAATGAACTTATAACTGACCAGAAAATTGATATTCTATGTCTAACTGAAACGTGGATTCAATCTGGTGACTATTTATCTCTAAACGAAGCCACTCCTGTGGGATATAGTTATATACATAAACCTAGATTGTCAGGCAGAGGAGGAGGAATATGTATAATATATCGTGATTGTTTAGAAATTCATCAGAAATACTTGGATATCTTTAATTCATTTGAGATGCTGTCTATTAATGTAATTAGTCCATCTGAAAATAAAAGTTCATTTTCCCTAACAAATGTATATAGACCACCAGGGCCTTACTCAGATTTCTTAAAAGATTTCACAGATTTTACAGCAAATTTAGCAGTTAGTAGTGACAAAATAATAATGGTAGGAGACTTTAACATACATTTTGATAATGCGGAGGATCCACTGACAAGGGCGTTTACTTCTATATTGAACTCTGTTGGCATTACACAAAACGTTGTAGGACACACACACTATCAAAATCATACCCTAGATTTAATCTTAACGTTGGGTATTGACGTAGATAATATAAATATACTCCCGCAAACCGTAGCTATCTCTGATCACTATTTAGTCAAATTTGAGATTCATCTTAACATAAATACCCGCCCGTCTCCTCGGCAGTGTATAAAGCACTCGATAAATTCATTAACAGCAACACAGTTTATTGAAGCCCTCCCTGATTTAACTGCTCTAGCCCACTCGCCATCCTATCCAGGAGAGTTAGACAGTCTAACCAACTGCATAGAGAATACCTGCAGATCAGCTCTAGATATAGTAGCTCCACTCAAATATAAAAAGACTAGATCTAAAAACTCGCTCCGTGGTACACTGACCAAACTAGAAACTTAAAACAAATAGCACGTAAATTAGAGCGTAAATGGCGATCTACTAAGTTGGAAGTATTCTACTGTGCCTGGAAGGATAGCATCATTGACTACAAATGGGCACTCGCTAAAGCACGCTCAGCATACCTAGCCTCACTGATAGAGAAAAATAAAAACAATCCTAGATTTCTTTTTAATACTATTTCCAAACTTACAAAAAATCAAGCAGGCGCAGAACCTCAGATTCCAGTAAACCTCACTAGTAATGTATTTATAGATTTTTTTGATAATAAAATAGAGAATATTAGACAAAATATAAAACCTTTTATTAGCAATACAACTGGTATGTCATCTGGTTTGGTTGACATCGATTTAAATCGCATACTGGGAGAAAAACTTGATGCTTTTCATCCACTCCCACAATCAGAATTAGAGAAAATAATTTCTTCCTTAAATTGTGCTACCTGCACACTAGACTCGGTTCCATCAAAGTTATTAAAAGAGGTATTACCAGCGGTAACTGAACCTCTTCTAACTATAGTTAACTCATCCATTACAATAGGTCACATCCCAAATCATGTAAATTAGCAGTTATTAAACCTCTGATTAAGAAACCAAATCTTGATCCTACTGTACTATCTAATTATAGACCCATTTCAAACACATCATTTATATCTAAGATCATAGAAAAAGCTGTTGCCCAGCAATTATGCCTATATCTGCATAGGCATCACATATTTGAAAAGTTCCAATCTGGTTTTAGGCCTCATCACAGTACTGAAACAGCATTAGTTAAAGTAACAAATGACCTCCTCCTTGCTTCAGATCAAGGTTATGTATCGCTGTTAGTGCTTCTTGATCTTAGTTCAGCTTTCGACACAATTGATCATAGGATCTTGCTAGAAAGGTTAGAACGCTGGGTTGGAGTCTCTGGCACAGCCCTTTCATGGTTTCATTCTTACTTAACAAATCGCTATCAGTTTGTAGAGCTCAATAATATTCCATCCAAACGTACAAAAGTTAAATATGGGGTCCCGCAAGGCTCCATTCTAGGACCACTATTATTTACATTATATATGCTACCATTGGGCACAGTTATAAACAAACATGGTGTCAATTTTCATTGCTATGCAGATGACACTCAACTTTACATATCAGCCAAACCTGATGACAAACTCAGTTTAAGAAAAATTGAGGCCTGTGTAAGAGATATTAACTGCTGGATGTCTCTAAACTTCCTCCAACTTAATGAGGACAAAACTAGAAGTTCTCCTTCTGGGCCCTAAGGCCTCAAAACAGAAAATTCCAGATCTAATGCTTAATCTCGCAGGCTACCCCATTACACCTGGCACAGTAGCCAAAAACCTAGGCGTCATACTCGACTCTGACCTATCATTTGATAAATACATAGATAATACTACTAGGATAGCTTTTCTACATCTCCGTAACATGGCTAAATTAAGAAATGCATTATCACAGGATGATGCGGAAAAATTGGTGCACGCCTTTGTTAGCTCTAGATTAGACTACTGCAATGCACTACTGTCAGGATGTTCAAATAGGAATCTAAATAAACTTCAAATAGTTCAAAATGCCGCAGCCAGGGTTCTGACCAGAACTAGAAAATTTCAGCATATCAGTCCAGTCCTATCAGCCCTGCATTGGCTCCCAGTTAAATTCCGTATATTTACTTTAAAATTATTTTATTAACTTATAAAGCATAGCACGGGCTTGCTCCTGAGTACCTTCAGGAACTTATTTCCTATTACGAACCCCCACGCCCACTAAGATCACAGGGTGCTGGTCTTTTATTAGTTCCAAAAATTAATAAGGTAACAGCAGGGGGAAGAGCCTTTTCTTGTAAGGCCCCCCAGCTTTGGAATAATCTTCCTAAATGCGTCCGGGACTCCGACACAGTCACAATCTTTAAGTCTAGGTTGAAAACCCACTTATTTAGTTTAGCGTTTTATAATTAATATCCCCCCTTAGATAAAGGTACAGATCCAGGGGTTCACAGGCGAAGGGTTTTATGGTAGACTGGGGCGCTGGTGCTGTCGTCCTGTCACTGCTCGTGGTCACTCAAGTTTGTTGACAGTGCAGTGGACGGATGCCATTGTCTCAGAATGCCCCCAAGCCTATGTTACCTTCTGGTTCTGCCTTTTTAGCTAGGCTGTAATAATTTAACTAAATGCCGGAGTTGCTGCCACACTCCGGAAATGTTTATAATTTTACCTGTCCTGTATATGTCCTCATACAGAGCAAATTTTCCCTGTTTCATTTCTCCACATGGCTGCCCGCCTGCTTGAGGAATAATGAGATGAGGAGACCAGCGATCCATCCTGGGCCAGCCACCTCCTGCCTAACCGGATGCATACATCATGATGGACATTATTACATATTTTTCCTTTTCTTTCTCTTCTTTCTGTCTAAATTGTTGTTGTTGTCATGGTGACCGGTGTCGGCCAGAGGAGGATGGGTTCCCCCCCTGAGTCTTGGTTCCTCTCAAGGTTTCTTCCTCATGCAAAAAAACTAGGGAGTTTTTCCTTGCCACTGTCGCCTTTGGCTTGCTCACTGGGGGCTAGGACTCGGCACTTGTAAAGCTGCTTTGTGACAACAACTGTTGTAAAAAGTGCTATATAAATAAAATTTGATTGATTGATTGATTTGTATTCTACTCATACAAGCATCTTTGAGCTCAAAATTCAAATTAAAATGCAAGAATTCCATTTACAATTGCAATGGGATAGATGTCTATTCACATTTCATTTACACATACATTTTGACGCTTTATTTGTGCCTTTATTGAAATGAAAATGTATTTCCCGATTTGAATTATCAAGTTCATCTGATCATGCAAAGGTTGCATCAAAATTATAATTAAAATGCTATTTGATTAATATGCTTTGCATTTCATGATAACACGTTTGAAATGTAATTTTCAACCTCACCACCACGCTAAAAGGATGTCAATATTCAAATGTTAATGGGGAAATAGCACCACCCCTGTTTGCAATAACATAACGATACCAACAGCGCTCAAACTGTGTCAAAATGCATCTTGAAAATGCAATCGGAGCAGAATGCATTTTCATTTCCATGGTCTTCCACTATAGACAAAATATAGTCAAGTTAGGTCCCATCAGCCTTCCTATCAGATTCCACAGCCTTCCACTTTATTCAGTCAATCGGGTTCCACAGCCTCAGGCAGCCAATCAGGACTGGACTATAGCACACTAAGTAGTACAAGCATAGTAGCCAGGTTCGCGGTTTTCACGCCAAATTGGGCTTGTTTGAAAATCCAGCTGCGGGTAAAAATTCTGGGGTAGCTAGTTTAGGCTTCTGAAGGGCAATTCTCAAAATGCAATTGTGAACATTTCAGTTCCAAATAACATAAAGCTGGATATATTGGAATATTTAGTATGTAGAAACTGGTGTAAGGCTTCTCGGAGGTGATGGTTTGTAAGGTTTGTTCTAGGCTCATAAGGAATTGTTTATTTAAATTAAGGCATTTCCTGTGAAATGTTGTATTGGTAATGAGTAATGAGGAGTGCATGTTTATTGTTGATGACTAGGATCAGTAGTAGGGTGACCAGATTTGGGTTTCTGAAAAGGAGGACACCTTTGTTGCCGGAAGGGGGGGGGGGGTGTCATCAGTGTATGATATGACACAAATGACATGGTAACTTTAATGGTAAAACTCAGTTTACATGCTGCTGTGAAACAGAACAACCACGTTCCGCCATGTTTGAAAACGCTGGGAGGCTGGTGGGGTGGGCGTGGCTTGGTCCCAGAGGCGGTTTCAGAGCTCTGTGTCAGTCCGGAATCAGTGACCAATGGAGATTACAGAGGAACGCCTTCATCTAAGCCCCTCCCACACGTGAAATGTGTTCCAAAAGTCAGAAGCAAAAAACAGAGAGATTCCAGAAGCAAAAGACCTTACTGGGAAAATCCAAAAAAATTTAAACAATGGAACCAAAAACTTGTCAAAATACAAACGAAAATAAGTTTCAAATAACCAATTATATTTTAAATATATACTTTTGATATATATATATATATATTTTCTGTTTTGCATTCATAACATATACTTTCTGCTCTTCATGCTAAGAATTTTGCCTGCAGATTTACTTTTGCTTCTGTGGAACTTTTGAAACAAAAATCACTCCATAGAGGTCCCCCTTCTGGTTCAAAGTACAACTTGTCCGGAAAAGACAGTTGACTTATCTCTAGCGCTCTCGCGGTATAGTGCAGCCGTCACGAGAACACGGAGCAGAAACATGGCCCTCCGATCAGGACTTGAGGCGAAAATATTGATTATCGGATGCGGAATATCAGGGATTGGTGCCGCGCAAAAATTAATAAAACACGGCTTTCATAATGTGCGTATTATTGAAGCGACGTCGAGAAGCGGGGGCAGGATTAAAACTGGGAGGCTGGGTAAGGAATCCAGAAACTTGAACGTGACTGTAGCACAAGTTCAGCTGGAGATGAAGGTGCTACAAGCACAGGCATATTTTTATTTAGCAAGCTGATGATCTCCATGGGCAATTCTGCAGAACATCTAAACACTCGTGAATTTATATATTATTCACGAAAACCAGCCCGTGTGGCAGGTCTCATGTCTACACAGTTTATTGTAAAGCTTTAGATTTTATACCGCTCGAGTTGTTAATGTCATCGCAAAATGATGATGTATGGCACATAACAGGTGTGTTAATATAGCTGCAAAAATTTGATGTCAAAAGTAGGGCAGTGGCAAACACGAAAGACTTGTGGAACAGTAGTTTCAGCTTTAACACTAAACATAATGTTGTAGCCTACGTCAAATAGAAATTAGTCAAGAAGCTGATGTGGATGTAAATATGTAGTTGTAACCCAGCGAATATTACATATTGCTTGGTACTTTGTATTACTTGGTACTTGCATGGGCAGAAAGCTTCTGGTGTAAGGACGTTGAATATTTTAATGACATATTATCTTGTTTTGTCTGTTCCTAACTTGAGGAACATGAATGTACCACAGCAGAATCAGGTTTGATGACAGGAAAAGGGCTAAAGCAGTTAAACAAAAACATAGGTGGTTGCTTCACTCTACAAGAAACTAGATGAAATGATTATGGCAGTAAAATCTGTTTAGTAGTGAACTTAGTGAGCTTAATGGTGTCAATTTTATAATCCTGGGCTATTTGAACTTTGTATTGTCTGAGATTGCTTTATTAGGGTTAGGGATTTATGTTCTTGTCAGTATTGTTTAACCAAGTTGTTCTGTAATTTTTGACGTGTGGAATAATCAGAAATCAGTGTTTACAGAAATGTTACATGTGTTAATGTTTACAGTCTTTGCCAAATACTTTTACACATATAATCTCATGTGTAATTTGTTTTCCTAAAACATATAGTTATATGGGTTCTACTGCAGGTTATAATGATGTAATGAAATAATGATAGAAACATTGTATTGCCTTCTTTTTGCCAGGTTGTAATATTGTAGAAATAGGTGCCAACTGGATCCATGGACCATCACAAGAGAATCCAGTGTTTCGCCTGGCGTGCCACTACCAGCTACTCGACAAAGAGGCCATGTCTGAGGAGAATCAGTCTGTAGACATTGGTGGACATCCACCTTTTGTTGCCAACTGTTTCACCAGCTCGGGCAGGGAGATCGATCCAGAGACCCTGGGACCTGCGATGGAACTCTACACAACAGTACTCGGGAAGTGTCAGGACTTCTACAGCAGTGGTGAGGAACCACTGCCTAGCGTGGGGGAGTTCCTTAAAAAAGAATCCATCCGGATGGCCCATGAGGAGTGGAAGGTGGACCCGGGCACCATGGAGCTAAGGTTGGCTCTACTGACTACATTGCTTAAGCTAGAGTGCTCCATCAGTGGAACGCACACCATGACCGATGTGGGCCTTGGAGCCTTCGGCATGTATAAGACCCTTCCAGGACTTGACTGCACCTTCCCAGGGTGAGCTATTAGTGGGGCATAGGCGTCTTAAGAGTTTTAAATATCACAGTACTCAGTGCTCTGACTATACAGTTAAATTATATGTATTCATTTATTTTCAGAGGTTATGAGGGCTTAATACAGCACATGATGAGTGAGCTTCCTAAAGACATTGTTTTGTACAACAAGCCAGTTAAGTGCATTCACTGGAAAAACACCCACAACCAGCCAACTTCAAAAGGAAGGACATGTCCTGTTAAGGTTGAATGTGTTAATGAAGAAACCTTTGAGGCAGACCATGTCATTGTTACAATACCACTAGGTATGTTTACAACGTGATACCATCCATTGTGTGTCTCCTTTATACATTCAATCTGCTTAAGGATTTATTTAACATGATTGCTTTATGTATATTATTTCTGATTTTATGGATTTTACAAAAGCATGTTGAGATTTTTCCTTGCTATTTTTTTCTGGTGTGCTTAAAGGATACTTGAAGAAGCACCAGCACACACTACTAAGTCCCCCTCTGTCACTAAAGAAGTTGCACTCCATCCAGAGAATGGGCTTTGGGACCAACAACAAGATCTTCCTAGAGTTTGAGCAACCTTTCTGGGATGAAAACTGTAAGATTATCTTCTTTCTGTGGGAGGATGAGTCTGATCTTGTGGATGTCGTTTCTGATGTGAAGATGGCCTGGACCAGGAAGCTGATTGCATTTACTGTTGTAACACCCAAAGAGAGGTACGCAGATGCAGTCTAATCTCATTCTCACTGTGCACTTCATGCTTGTTGAAGGAGTTTTGATTATTCTCTGGCAACCTAGGTTTGGACACCTCCTTTGTGGCTGGATTGCTGGGCACGAATCTGAGTATATGGAAACTCTGTCTGAATATGAAGTACTGCACGCTGTCACTCAGCTGATCCGCAGGTTTACAGGTAATATTTTAACTCGGTGTGAAAGACACGGAGGCCTTTGGACTGTAAAAATTGTATCTTAATTGTGTTATACTGAGTGTAGTTGAAGCTTTCATCCACGCCAGTGATAACATCTCCTGACCTTTGATTCTGAATATTGTCGGAAGCAGATTTCACTGTGGTTTATCCAGATTTCATGAAGTAATTTACACCCTACTGCAGGATTATGCCCCTAAAATTCTAATTCTACAATTATATGATCCATTACAATTATATAATAATTATTTATAATATACTAATTATTGTTAAAACTTTCAGGAAATCCCACAGTTGCTCCAAAGAGACTCCTGCGGTCCCAGTGGTTGAGTGACCCCTACACCTGTGGGTCCTACTCCTACGTAGCAACAGGCTGCTCAGGATATGACATAGACACCCTGGCGGAGCCGCTGCCCCTGGTGGGTTCAGACGCTGCTGAGGTACTGCCACCATGATATTCGCTGATGTTCATTGCATCTCACAGTTGTGCTATGTCGTGATTGTTAGTGATGTCTCGAAGGCATTCAGAAAGTAGTTTCGTACGAGCATTTTTGAGATATGGCAGAACATTGTAATCCTATATAAGCTTCAGCTTGTGCATATAGTCTTCCTCTTGTATTGTGTGTGTGTGTGTGTGTGTGTGTGTGTATACACACACACACACACAGTGTGTGTATATATATATATATATATATATATATATATATATATATATATATATATATATAGGTCTCAAATTGTGATTGGCAAGTAAAGCCTAATTCTTGAGACCTTATCAAAAACTCTGATTTCCAGAAACTTCTGGTTTCCAGGTTTTTGCACTGGCCACATTGGTGATTTTGATTCCCTTTTTTTAAGTGTACTATGCTATTAGACATAGTATAATATAGTATATACATTAGTATACATTAGAATTGTCAACAATGTTACATATTTGATTAAATACAAAGGCTGTATTTAACCTTTGAGAATAAAAAAGACAGAATATGACTTGAGGATGCTCAAATGTTAGCATACACTTTTTTGCATACTATTTGCATACTATCATACTATTAATCCCTGAGGGAAATTCAGTGATTACAGAAGTGTATACATTGTGTTAAGACGCTTGTAACGTCTGTAATATTAACTCTGCAAACTCATTAATATGTTTTCTTTGGCTTATTACCTGACCATGATTGATCGCAAACATTTTAGCAAGTGATTATAAGCTGAATCTGTGGTGCTGATGTAGCTCCTCTTTGCATCTTAGCCCTTACAGGTGCTCTTTGCCGGAGAAGCCACAGACAGATCTTTCTTCTCCACTGTCCATGGAGCCCTGATCACTGGCTGGAGAGAAGCAGACCGCCTCATTTCTCACTACTCTCCTTTGTCAGGAGAACTCACTTCAAAGCTTTAGGGAGACTTTGCACTTGTTTTTAAGGAAGGAATTTGCAGACAGTAATAAAAAAGACATTTACAACTATCAAATGTTGTGAAAATAAGATCTTGCATAATAGAGTGCTAATTCTGTAATTTATATTTTCACTTTGAGAATTTTAAATCCATCTAATTCACTTTAGCAGTTTGCAAAATGCATTCTTTTTTTATTGCGATTGTTAATGTAGCCTACTTGTTTTTTTTTATTAAACAATAAAATAATAAAAGTAGTATATTTCAAATTCACTGGTTTATGTCTTCTTTAAATAACTTACTGAATATATTACTATAGTGGCTATTGTCTTCGAAATCTGATAACGAGCTTCGTTTTAATTAAAAACAAGGTTTGATTATGAGATGCATTTTACACATGGGGTGTAGGCGCTTGTAGAAGACGTAGAAACACAATCGCCTCCACAACGGTAGATGGCGATGTGACTTATTAACCGCTCGGGGAGAAGGGTTCGCCTACTAAATTATAAACAGGAAGTTACTGTAATGTTCCCTGCTATATTATTCTGTTTAGAGCTTAAATTCATGGTGAGTATTTTTTAAGTATTTTAAAGTTGTAGCATTTAAAGGCGAATATAACCAACTAATTAATGGACTTTCAAAAACAGCTAGCCTCGTAGTTGTTTCCCTATTTTGCTTTTAACTTGTTGACAAAAGAGTAATATTTTTTATTAAAACGGGGTGCTTTTATTGGTTGAAGAGCTTTTGCACAGCTTGCACATTTTATGCCACCCTTAAGCCAAGTGTTCTTCTTTGCCAGGGATTTAAAATACGTCTGGCTGTGGAATCACCTGCGAGGTTGTTTTTTTTTTTTTGGTCTTTACACGACTAAGGAAGCCAGAGGAGATGAGATGAGAACAAAACATGCACTAAAGATGCACCATCTTCATGGTTATGGAAAATGCTCTCTATCTTCACTGAACCTAAGTTAAATGAACCTAAAATAATTCGCGATTCTCACTATCGGATGCAATAATTAATATGCAGGCTCTCGGTTTGTTACATGCAGCTTCAACACTCCTGGATGTTCAAAGCATGAACGCTGAAAAGGACTGTGTGTTGAGACTGCGAAAAACCTTGTCGGTCTTCCCTACTCAAATTAAACAGGAATATGATGTAGAAGGCACCTTACCATCTCATGCAAGTCAAGCAGAGACTTTTCATGGTCCTAGATTCAATGAGTTTAAGAAAGAGTCTATTGAAATCGGTTTACTCATTAAAAAGGAACAACTTGATGACCTAACCTTAGTCAGCAAAATGAACGACAACTGTGAAGAGGGATCACCAGCAGGGCTAATTCCTCCAGTTGAAATGGAAGATGAGTGTGACATAGCATGGAAAGAAAACTCAAATGAATATCTGCATAAACCTTTGAAAAAAAGAGTCAATTCATCTAAAGTAAAGCTTGGTAGGAACGTGGACATTACATCCACAGGCAAGAGGAAGATGTCCCAGAAATATAAGAGCCAGGGGAAGGCAACGTCATTCAGAATGCACTCCCGCATGCATGGAGGAGAAATGTTGAGGTGTGAAACTTGTGGGAAAGAGTTCAAACGATCTGACCTGCTCACCGATCACATGAAGGTGCACAAGAGAAAGAGGCCATACTCTTGTGATCAGTGTGGCATGATGTTTGCCAAGCCTGCTTATCTGAAGATCCACCAGCGTAGACATGCTGGGGAGAAGGCCTTTCCTTGTGACCAGTGTGACAAGAGGTTTTTTGACAAGTATGACTTAAAAGTGCACCAGCGTGATCACACTGGAGAGAGGCCATATGCATGCACAGAGTGTGGGAAGAGCTTCAAACGTATTTATATACTAAACAAGCACAAAAGGACCCATTCAAAAGAAAAACCTTTTCAGTGTGATGTCTGTGGAAAGTCTTACGGTTATGTTTATAGTTATAGATTACACATGAAAGAACATTCATCATAGATTTGATGGCTGAGGTAATTGTGGTGCTTTATACTGCATAAAACATTTTAGAACAACCTTGACCTAGGATTTTATATCTAAAATGTTGGTATATGAATGGCATGGAATTTTTTTTTTCTTTTTAGTTTTAAGTGCAACAATGTCTTTTAGAACGTTTGCAGAGTATTTGCTGAAATTGTATCTTATTTTTATCCAAACATTCATCAAGCTAAGCACAAAGCACATCAGCTGTTTGTTTTAATGAGAATATGAACAGCACTAATGATGCTTACCTAACTGCCTTAACTATGATCACTTAACAGACACCATTAAAGCTACACTTTTTATGTGTTTTAATACAAAGCTGTTTAAGGAACTGTCCCTAATATGTTGGGTCTTGTAGAAGAGGTGTCATATATGTAGCTTCTATGAAACCACTGAACTTATTTTGCATCCATGTTTTCCATAAACTAAGTCTCCCCCCCCCCCCCCCCCCCCCCAACACCGCACTCTTCTTTTCATGATCTCGGATGCCTGTAGGACAGGAGAGAGCTAAACTCAACACTGCAGTTAAAGCTGTTTTCTAAACAGGAGTCCTCTTGTATTATTATTTAAAATACTATTTTCTGTGCCAAAAACTAATGAAATTTTTTTTTCTGTCAAATGAAGTGAGATTTAACAGAGTAAGATTTATGCCCTTCATTGGTTGCCAGTGTCTGGCTACAGGGCCACTGCTGACACGCTCTCAACACATAACTACTTACATTGGCCGCTGTCGCTTTGAGATTTTCAGTGTGTCAGTGTTACTGCTTGGTCAAAACTGACCTGACTGAAAGGTCTTAATTTGCTAACTCAAAATGTGTACACTTTTGTCTAACACTATATCTACAAAGTATCTGTGGCAGATGAGAATCCATACTTGCGTGTTTCTCAACATATTACAGTACACCTTTGCAAAAAATAATTCAATTGCTAGTACATATAAGCTATTTTATTCCACAAGGAAATGTCTCTTAAATTATATAAGTATGGATGTACGTAACTAAATTTGTAACAGATGCCTATACGTTTATGTCTACCTTAACATTTCAATAAACAACATGCTTTGATTCTGTTAATTTAGTTCAGAGGTGTGTTATTTCCACTTGAAAGTCATTCCGAAGTATTTATTTAATACCTGTTGATTTCTTATCTCTAAAGTGAAACTTTTAAACATCTATAAACATTATATATATAATGTTCTAACATTTTTATGTATATTTCTGATTTTTAATATCTGTCAGCACTGTTGTAGTTACGTTGTTTATGTTCATTCATGAGCTCAATCAAAAAGGGCACTTTTCTTCTTTGCCACAAGATGGAGCAATAGGCTCTTGAGTGCTCTGTGAAGCATGTTTATGTATGCAGTTGAATAAGACAAATTTCCTAATACCTGATGGACACTTGTTTATATTTTACCTTCGAGCATTATACCACTGGCCAGACCTCCGTGATATGCTATATGGAAAAGTTATATAATTGAATTCATTTTCCTTTAACCCCCTTTTAAAGTTTCACTGTTTCTTCCAGAAATTGCTTGGCAAATCTCTTAGGACTAGCTCAAAACATTGTCATGTTTGTAATTAGATGTGCTATGTTGTTTATTTGTTTTCTGACCTTTGGTGGCCATGTTTAACTGTGCTGGTGAACTCAAACTGAATCAACTAAGAAATTACTTCATCAAATGCTAAAATTAGCTAAAAGAACAGTTACCTCATATGTATTCTAAGCCACCAATCTTCACAAAGTTTATTTTTATGTTTTTTTAAATAAGGTCAACTTCAAAACAAAGAATGTTAATCCAAATTCATTTAAGAACGTATTTGTGTAGCTTGTGTTTATGAAGGTTAAAGAAAAAGTTGGTCATGGATATTTACTCAGGAACTGGTTGGGTACTGCTCACGAATCTCACCTCTAGCTAAACAAACAGAGCCATTTGTTTTACATCGGCCTTTCTTCCTGTTTAGTGGAATATGTGAAACTACACAGCGTTGAGAGTCCAAAACAAAAGTTAATATAATCTAGTGATTACTTTGATTTGGGGAAATAAGATTATTGGAAGTTTTGTTTGTTGTATTTTAGCTACCAGTGTAAGAGCAGAAAGATCTTTACTTGTATATCTCGAAATAAAATAGGCCGAAAAAAAATCAAAAGAATTTAACCAATATACTTCTTCGCCTAGCTTTCGGCTTGTGAAGCTAACATCTAAACACTTATAAAACTATGTTTTGTGTGCCTTATTTCAAATGTGAGTGTCTCACATTATTTAGAGTAGGTTGCGTTTGGTATATTCTAGATTCTCTGTTGACATGGCTTGCGAGCAGCCTATATGAATATTATAATAAATGTTAGATGGTAGCCAATAATAAACGAGTTCTTCTAATATATATGTACATAATATTGAGCTGCGCGGTGATTGGTTCTGGTAGAAGGTGACGTATGCTTTCACCAACAGAATATTCAATGAGGTCGTTACTGTAGCAGTGCAAATAGAGATAACGGGCCGCGGACAGACGGGCCGCGGACAAAAACTTTTTGTAATGACATGTTAGAGGAATCATTTTCGCGCAGTCGTAAACCTGGGACGGGGATCCCAGGAGAGGAATAGGGTTCGTGCGGGAAGAAGAGCGAGTTCTTTCACTTCTGGGGGTCGTGAAAGAACGGACGGCGCATTCAGTAAATTTAGAACAAGTCCTCGAAGTTGAGACTTGTCTAAAAGTGACTGAGGGGGAGAAAGTTATCCGCAAAAGATGAGCTTGTTGTCTGCCATAGACAGTAGTACCTCCGTGTACCAGCCGGCACAGCTTCTAAACTGGGTTTATCTCTCTTTACAAGACACCCATCAGACGAGTGCTTTCGATGCCTTCCGACCCGAACCCAATTCTTCCCACCCGGACCTGAACTACAGCAAGACTCCCGCAGCTGAGCTGAGCTCTTCTCTCAATTCCAACTATCTCAACAACTTCTTTCAGCTTCAGCGAAATGAGGTAGGATCACCTCTCCTTATATACATTATCTACAAAAAGTTACTTTGTTCGTCATTTCTTCTACTGACTAGTGGTGCGGTGTTTTAAAAGTCATCAAAAGTAATTGATAATCAAAAGAGAAATGTGGACATAACCGTGTAAGACTGGTTGAGATGCCCCTGAACGCTCAAAACGATTAATAACACGAAATTGCTTCAATGTAGACCAACTTCCTAATATGTCCTGATTATGTAAGGCCTGTTCACATTTGTGTGCCCCGCTTATGAATTGAATGCTGCTACTTATGGGACAATGAATTGAATTTGCTCATGTGGGTAGTAAAGTAATCTTCTTTAGGCAAATAGCAATCAGATATGTGGAGATTTATGAAATCCTCAAATGACTGACAGGTTATACGTTTCAGTTTGTGTTATAAGTAATAATGTACTAACTCACTAACAAGGTTATGACCCGTTAGAGAGCAACCATGATCATATAACGCTTATAAGTTTGTAGGCATTCTTTCAAATCATGCAGTATTTTTATTTGTTTGTTTCATTGTGCTTGTCTGTATTTGCACAATCTTAATGATGTGCTGATGTAATGTATTTTAAATTAATTTAGGTTTACGGATGAAGATGGGTGTGGTAACCTGCTTTGGCAGTACAGAATAGGGCTGCTTAACACAAATAAATATCGAAGTGTGATACGCTCAGAGTAAACTACATTAAATACGACTGCACTCATGACAGCAGTATTTGGCTGCAGATTTAGAAGATCCAAACCACAACACAGATGAATCCTCAACCTAGAATGAAAAGGGACTTTTAATGATGAATCATCCATGAATATACAGTTTAGTCCAAGACTACGTGTAAACCTTGTGCATGGTGTTTTTGTTATGATGTTTTTTCTTCTAAATAATAATTTACAACAGCTAAGACAGAAAGAAAAAAAGAATAAAAAATAATTTAAAAGTTGTTTTTTTATTTATTGTGTTTTGTAGTAGTGAAAGGGCCTTCACTTTAATTTCTCATCATATGAGACTATTATAAATATTGTAAAAAAAAAAGTACAGCTGTAAACTGCGAAGACTATAAACTCCTTGATCATACATTGGCCTTTCTACATGTTTGTGGTGTCAGTACCAATTTACATTGCATGTGCTGTATAAATGGCTCAAATGACTTTTGTTGAGCTTTAGACGTCTTTATCCACAATAAATGTGAGTTAGAGATGTGCTAGCAATGCTTAGTACCATTTGTGGGCACTGTAAAGCACTCCCAGAAGTGTGCAGTGTACCACCTCTACCCTGAGGAAGTACACTCCTAATCAAAGGCCTTGTAGTGACAACAGCTGCATACATTTGTGTGTGCACACTCATGTGTTTACGCATATGTCTGTGTTATGTGCATGTGTTTGTGTGCATTTAAGTGAGTGAACACATGTGTGTGTGCGTGTGTGTGTGTGTTTGCGCGTGGACACATCTGTGAGTGTGTGTCTATCCTTGTGTGAGTGGAAGAAGAGAACTGCAGGGCAGGAATAAACTCCTGCGAGACAGTCCTGCTGAGTGAGAGGAGAGATGTCCTCTATTAGTGTGTGATGGCCATCTACCCTAACCCTCGTACTTCGGCACCTTCTATCCTATATGACAATTTAAACATGTCTGTTTGCTGAGTTATGATTAGAATAAGGTATAGAGCCTATATAGATTTGTAGAAATAATGCTTGCTTTATGTAACGTGTGTGTACTTGTGCGTAACGGGAGAATAACACCTTTGGTATTTGTGTTCTTGGTAACAAATTTGTTTAATTGTCTTGTTTCCAACTTTAAGAGGATTTTTAGTTTTTATATGTAAGGCAATATATACATTTAGGTTTTATATATGTCAGGAGATGGAATTTCTTCAGTTTATGGTATTGTGAGGTGTAGAACTGTAGTAGTATTTGGGGTTTGGTGCATTCTCAGCACTGAGCTGACAATAGGTTGGTTGATATGACAAGTCTGTTTAATGTCTTGTATAGGTAATAATTGCGCTGCAGTCATCAGAACTCCGCTGCTATGCAGCATTAGACATCAAGAGTAACATGCCCATTCCCACATATCCTTCCTTAGAGGAAGACATCATTCAAGCATTGTCTTCACTTGAACATGCCTTTCCTGAGATCACCATGCTTATGATCTAGCCCAGTGTGGTTATTATCCAGCATGGTTACAATCCAGTGCATTGAGCCAACCTCTGTGTGCTTTGGTACAACACACACTCACCTTCTAATGAAGTCACAACTCTGAGAACAATACTGTTGAGCAGATTCGAGTACTGGGCCCAGTTTGTGTCGGATTGTGTTATCTAAATGTTTGCTTACTTTACATACTTACTTTATTCCATGTGTATGTTGACATAAAAATAAGTGAGATGATTTTTCCTATACCGTCAGAAATCTTTCAGTCATTTAAAAGCAATACAATGCAACGTGCATTGTGGTGCAACATAACCAATGGGGTGATTCTCATGAAAACCAGATTTAAAACGGTTCACACTTGAAAAAATTCAAAAGGCATTTGAATACAAAATTTCTTTTTGTTATGCAAGATTAGGGTTTGAACTTCTTAGAAACACTTTTTTTTTTTAATTATTATTATTATTTTTTGTATATTTTGCACCATTTTAGTCAGTCAGAGCACACAAATTCTCAGTACCGCAACATGATAACGCAGAACAGATATGGTTTAAAAGTGACACATTTGTAACTTTTTAAATAGATATTATTAACAGTTGTGCTAATATGTGTATATAACCCAGAAAATATTATGTTTATAAATTTCCCATTTTTTTCAATTTTATGATTTGTCTCATTACAAATCAACAGATTTCACGATTCATGTCCTGTCTTTTCAGGATATTTAACTGAAAAATTACATGTATAATTACTTATTTAGTACAAATGACGTATGAAGAAATACAATTCATCCAAATACCATTATAAACTAGAATTTGTTTTATAACAGTAAAATAATGAGTAAATAAATGTGTGTTGCGGTAAAGAGAATGGTGTTTCGGAAAAGAGAGTCAATGTTTCGGTAATGAGAGTTTTGTATGTAGTAGTAATATTGAACAAAATGTGGCATTTGCTATTGAAAATTCTTAGTAAGTTTTTTTTTTGTGTCCCACCTCCACCCCCCATCTTTGGAGGACAACTTTGTTTTTATGTACAGATCAAATGACAACAATTCTGTATAATACAGTGCAATAGTGATAACAATAATTGGGGTTAGGTGGACCATAAGAAGATAGAATATAGAAAAGAGGAGAAGAGAAAAGAGGGGGAGAGAAAATAAATAGGGAAAAGACAGAAGGGTAGGCAAAATAACAAAACAACCAGCTCAAATGACCACTGCAAAGAAGAGCAGAAAGTATACCCAAGACATATAGCACAAATGACTGTGATGTATGTGTATGTGTGAGTGTGTGTGTTTGTTAGTGCAACATAGGATAAATGTACGGAATGCACTTAATAGCGAGGGTAGAGAGCTGCGACAACATTCCTCCAGAGACCAGAGGCAGGCAGAGAAAGACCCGGGAATCCCACCCACCCGCGGCCCTTCCAGGAGCAGTGGAGTTCCAGGGCCACACTTCCCAGTGACCCCCGCATGTCCCGCACACTGGGATGGAAGGGGGAGACCCCGGAGAGCAACCCCCCAACCAAGGAGCGCAGGTCCAAGGGAAGCAGAGGAAACAGAGCCTCCCCCCCCCCTCCCAGGATGCCCCCCTCCCCACCATGGGCCAGTAGCAAGGCCCCAGCGCCACACGCCCCCGAGAGCCACCCATCACCCAGCAGGGCCCCCCTCCCACCGAGGAGCCCCGAGCCGCCCCGGACCACAACCGCCCAGGGGAGCGGGCCAACCGCCACACCGGAGCACCAAGCCAGGCCCCGAAACCCCAAGGCGTCCCCCATCTGGGTGGGAGAAGTAACCACATGGGAGCAGCCGGGAGAGGACCGGGCATGACAAGCCCCAACCCAGAACCAGCCGTCCTCACTCATACACTCAAACTCATTTACATTCACCCCCATATATACACCCTTACATACATATACACACCCCCTTATATACACCCTCATTATATATTCACATACACACAACCAGATACACACACATACACACACACACCCTCATATATAGACCCTCACACATATATACACCTACACGCACATGTACATCCATACATGTACACCCCCCCCCCCCCCCCCAACACTCATTCTCATTCATCTACCTATACAAAAAGAGACAAGGACAAAGACACACATTCATCCAAACTAACACACCCTCCGTGGGGCAAATGGCTGGACCAGTTAAATATGGTGCAGTTAAAATTGAGGGGACATGTGCTGGGAAAAACGTGGACAAAGCCCCGGGCCACTGACCAGTGTTTGTCCACACCGTCCCCTCAAAAGCCTTGGAGTTCATTATATGTGTGCATGTGTGAGCGCACATCTGCCTCAGCCTCATGTACACGCCTGTCTTTCACAGTTGTCTCCACCTGTGTGTGTGTTTTCCTATTATCTCCCCGTCACCGAACCTCTCTCTCTCTTTCCGTCTGTACTCCTCAAGTAGCTCAGGATTGTTGTAGATTTTCTCTTTGAACTTAGCCAGCCTAGTTTTTGCGAGTGCAGTTTTATAATGAATAGATTCTTTTCTGGAAGGAAATAACATTGCAGGGTTGCCAACTCTCACGCATTGAGCATGAGACACACGCATTTGACTGTCTTTACACGCTCTGCGATATAATACGGCGATATAATACCCCCCCCCCCCCCCCCCCTTAACAATTTACACTCGCCACCTACACCCCTCCAGGTTCAAATCTCACTCCAAGTGATCTTGAAAAGTTGGCAACCCTGACATTGCATCTTATAAGTAATAGATAAGTTATATATATATAGAAGTAAATAAAGGCTTTTTTGTGAAACAATATTATATATATATATATATATATATATATATATATTACTTAAAACATTCATTTCTCATTACCGCAATAGTGAATCTCTCCACCGCAACAGGCCTTAAATTGTTGCGGTGTATGAGAAGGCTGTTGCGGAGTATGAGTGACCTTAACCTTCTTTGATCTCTGTGGGGCCACTATGATGCCTAGCTAAACTTTTGTTAGCTTTTTGTATTTAGACTTCAAAAACCTTTAAAATTCCCAAAACTCAACAAAAATAAAAAAATTTAAACATAGAAAACTTGCTGTTTCGGTAATGAGAAACAAAAAGTTGTGTATGCTTGCTGACAACCAAGTTTTTAACATTTATCTGGAGAGGTATAAAATGAAGGGCTTACTTGGTAGTCATCTTGGGTGTTACAGTAAAAGGTGTTCCCCTCCTCAAAATGGCTGGTTTTTTTCTGTTCCTTGTGGTCTTAAATGGTGCTTGAAAATTGTTGCGGAGGCTGAGAACATTGGCTGTGACCAAAGTTCTTTTTCTAAATATTTTCTTTTCTTTTACCAATGAATCCCAAGTAATACATTTTTATTGACTGTAACAACTTGCTTTATGAGATACATTTAAGTTTTTTATTATTTGTTTATTTTAAATATAAAAATCGTATAGTTGAAGAGCCGAGATTCAGCAATGGACGCGTTGCGGTACTGAGAATTTCACACTAAATTATAAAAAATATATAATTTAAAATATTACAATGTCTTCTTTTAATCACTTCCAATATAGCCTATGATGAGATGTTTATGAACCAGTGTTTCCCAAATTGATAGGATTTACCTGTTCATCACAATCCTTAATGCCACCTCATATGTCTGATTTCATGAGAATCACCCAATGAGTCATTAAATCTCAAGTTTGAAATTTGTGCATGTGTCTCTTTTTTTGTCTCTTACTGTGCAGGCCTTGAGTAATGGCTTATACAAAAGCGTTTCCCCATATGGCTCTCTAAACAACATAGTGGATGGCTTGAACTCTCTAACGGACCACTTTTCCGACCTCTCCTTGTCCTCTGAGCCACGCAAGCCCAGCAAGAGACCACCCCCCAACTACCTGTGCCATCTCTGCTTCAATAAGGGTCACTACATCAAAGACTGCCCTCAGGTAAGACCCATACCACCCCAATATACCAGCATGCATTGTGTTTATGAGTCATGCATATGAAGTTAATTAGACAAATTATTGTCCTTCACTTCATAGCCCTGCAGAAGTCTTGGAGTATTCCATGCTTTCTACAGGCCAATAAGTTCCTTGTTGATTTGTTTCACATGCATAAACACGCATAATTGTACTGTGATTTTTTTTTTCCATTGGAGATTTTACATATGAGTTGTACACCAATCTGCATCATGTTTATGACACAATGTGATTGTGACCTGAGAAAATTGTATTCACCAGTTAAAATGTGCAATTTAATATCAATGTTTATGTGAAGATGATAAAACCAGTGAACACTTCTTGAGACCATGGACACTACTCACCACTCATACACTTGCCTCCGGTCTTCGGTTTTTGCTATCAGTGAAGCCTACAGAATCTTAAAGCATTCATTTTAAAGTGTGCCTCTCTCATAGGCCTGTTCCAACATTAATTACTGCTGAGTTGCTGAAGTGTGTGTGTGTGTGTGTGTGTGTGTGTGTGTGTGTGTGTGTGTGTGTGTGTGTGTGTGTGTGTGTGTGTGTGTGCGTGTATGTGTGTATGTAAGCAGTGTCTTTTGAAGATTTTTAAAAGCAGACAATGTCATCTTTACTTTCAAGCTGTTAGTGTTTTATAGTCTTTGGACACAAAGAGAGGGTGAGGTACTCGCTACGATCCAGACTTGAGTCAGAGCTGCATGGGATGGAAATGCATACCAGATGTGGGATTAAAATGGCAGGCCTCCCTTTATGAAAACTGATGAGGGTTCCCTGCAGGCTGCTAAAAGACCTGTCTCGTGATAGAATACCTCCAGCTATTTGTGCATGGCTCTGTGTCACTGACATTTTCACTATTGTGTAGTGAAACGAACTTGCAGTTGGTAACAATGTTTGTAGTCTGTAAAAGGTCTTGATGGAAAAGCTGTTTTTATATTCAAACATCTCGGAACCCGGAGTAAACTGTACAATAGTTGTACAGTTGTGGATTATAGAGATTAATATTGATCACCACCACGACAGTACCATGATATTTAAGTGATTTAGCACAGCTGTTTGCAAATATATGCAGTGCTGTTTCATCAGCTGAGAATTGAATTTTGCGCAGCGTTGGAGAGTAACTAAGATACTAACTTGTACTAACTTGTGGGAGCGTTACTAACTGCACTTTGTGCTTAACTTCCTTGACATTCATACGGGTACAAAATGTGTGTCTGTGTGTGTGTAGGTAAAAGGTTTTTAGCTGGACTGTAGTGTATATCAGTCACATCTGTCCTGTTTTAAATTTAAGGCACTCATGTAAATGCCAGTGGAAACACAAGCAGACCCGGTCCACAGACAGTGGCCACGCCTACTCATTTCAAAAGCTTTAGCCATCCAGCTTCCCCTGGTGTTTTAAGTCTCTGTGATTTACTTAGCATTTATTATAGCCACACAAACACTTACTCACTCTTTTGACTCTGTCAAAGATATAGTACAAATGAGTTCATGGATATTCCCAGAACTGATCGTTGCACAACGCTGCATCTGGGCAAATCTCAGTGTTTCCTCCCAGGCTCAGAGGAAATAAAATTCCCAGATAAGATGGTCCCTACTTACGGGTTAGTCATGTCCAGAGGTCTACACTTTTCTGCCAACACAAACAGGGTGAACGTGACATCAGAGGGCACAGTGCAGCCTGTGATCCCCAGCCAGCTGTGAGAGCCACATTCTCCTGCTTTCTGCTGACGCACCCATGCTCACCGTCGCCACACGCGAGCTGTGCCTGGACTGAGTTTCCAAACACTCTGCCCTTCCTGCAGGAGGGGGGAGGCCCGGGTGGCCAGAGAGACGCAGGCCATGGCCCAGCCAAAGTCATGGCTCGGTAGAAGCAGAGTGCCCTGGGCAGGAAGCGTGTGGGTCGGCCGTGTCTCCCCGCTGATTACGGAGCAGGCGGAAGGCCACAGGCCATGCTCACCGGCTCATGTGTCACTGAGTGGAAATGGTGTTTGCCATGGCAGGCAAATTCACAAGCAAAGGCTAGTTAGAGGAATTAAATTAATTGGGCAGCTGTTTTTCAGTTCTGTTTGGACTAAGGCCAGCTAGAGCTCGGATGTGAACAGGTCTCTTTCCACCTAAAGCTGCTTACCAACATCCCTGCTGCTGAGCTTTGGACCCAGCATGGTGATCTGGTGAAGTTTTACTTCGAAATCGGATATGTGCTTAGGTGCATTATGGCGTGTGGTGGGATTTCCTCATGGAAAATGAGTGCACTGGAATGAAAGTTCCATGACAGTGACCTCAGCCTGTGAGTCACGACTCACGAACCCTGCGACGCATCCCTAACACCGATGCCTGGTTTTGGGTGCCATACGCAGAGTGACACTACAAGTCATTCACGGTCAAGTCATTTTTTTTTCAGACACATCAACATAAGTGGGTCTCTTTTTAGGAATCTAATACTGCCTAGCGGTTGAAGCCCAGAACAGAGTCCTAGTCATAATCAGAGTCTCTTCTTCTCTTTTGATGTTCTGTGCTATTTATATGCCATGCACATTTGGCTCAAGTTCTTCTCTATAAGATCTTACCACTTAAACCATCCCAGAAAGGTCTGTAACATGATCAGTAGTCAGCAATAAAGGAAATGATTTTTGAAACAAGTTGAAACAGATGGATTCAACTAAATCTGAAAGCCTGGTAACTTTGAAGGGCAGTATGATGATTCTTTTATGTTGATCAAAAACACATGAATGCCATTGATTTTATACAGAGGTCTCTTTATTCCTTCGAGATAATGCATCTTTTGTTCAAATTGTAATCATGGCAATGGAATGTGTATATATAGCCATGTTTCCAACTTCATTCCCTCTTGAATTCTTCAGCTGCAATTTGCTGTTTTTGAGTAGGTGTTTCAGTTAGAGGTTTTTTGGTTGTAGCAGTGGGATATAATGGGCTCACTCCAAGACCCTTGATAGCCGTGAATCTATCCAAATATCAGAAAATGTGGTCTGTGTTATTAGCAGCAGTACACCACTTTACAACCTTTGGACTGTTCTAGTCCTAATATATAGTGCATAGAAATATATCTTCTGGTTTTAATGATGATAAAATTTCATGATGAACAGGCTTGGGTGTTTCATGTTGAACATGATTTTCGTATCCATAATTTCCCCTTTTTTCTTGAAGACTCAAAACATCTTCATCTACTGAATGACTACTGAGATCATTAAATGTTAACCGAATGCTAACGTCTTGAGTGATTTCAGCTACTCCGGGTTAATTTATATTTTGTTTTTATGGTGCTAACGATAGGCAGAGGCAGCTCAATTGGCTCAAAGCCTTTTTCTTCCTTGACGCCTTAATCGAGTCCTTTGTACGGTGCCCTATCGCAAAAAGTGTCTCGCTTCCCCTCAGTGCTTCTCGCCGGTCCGCTGATCAAATGTGGCAGGTCGAGCAGGCGTTTGCACCAAATGGCGAATGTAGCCGCTCTCACTCTTCTCAGGGAGCGTCGTTGCAGCTGATCCATTTATCACGGTTATGTGACAAGCTCATTAGGGCCGAAGCTAACAGACTTTCAACTTGCTTGTCTTTTGTCCTGGCTGTTTGCATGGCCTTGGTCAAGGTGAAAAAGTCCTAATGGTTTGTTGTTGCTGTTGGCAAGAATGTGTGCATTATGTAACAAACATATTGAAATGGCAAATATCAGCCCTGCGCCAGTGTAATTTTCTTTGAGAAGAAAGTCTTTGTTTGAAAGAAACTTCCATTACGACTAGAGCCATCTGTGAAAGCAAAACACTCTGATGTAAGAGGCAATCACAAATCTTTGAGGAGGCGGTCACCTTCTCTCCAGACTCTTGCTGAGATAATTGCGTAAACACAGTTGTAATAGTCAAATCCCTGTTGTACCTTGATGCTGGGACTAAATCCTCAAATATACATATATCCATGTAATTTAGTTCCAATTTGGTTTTACAGCATGTTACATCACAGATGACTCTTTACCACAGTTGGAAAACAATTAGTCCCCATAGTCTGTGCTCAGCCCATTCTGTCATGGGCACCTCAGAATAATAACTGAATTTTGCATTGGTACTGTATTCTCACTGTATCCTTACTGTATGTTATGAGGTTTTCTGATTACATCCAGTACCACTCTACTTACCCACTTGATCATTATAAACAATAGCTGTTGTCATTTAATATGCAAATAAAAATGTGCATGCTTTGTTTTGTTTGACAGCCACATGACTATTACTATTGCAATAAACGTGCTGTGAATTTGAGCGTAACTTGACATAGTAAATCATCTGTTTGCATTCCTAGACGTTCAGGCCAGCTGCTGTGTCTTCCTCACTGCCTGTCTGTCTACCCTATAAACTGACTTCATTCTACAAAATAGGAACATTCAAACATCATAAAATCATAAAAATGTTTTGGGCTAGTAGCATACACCTCAGCACATTATATATTAGGCCCTTAGTTTAATCTTGAAAGTCCCAGTTCTGTTTTTACAGATTTAGGGTAAGATATAATCATTTGGAGCAATCACCGTTAAGATGCAACTAAAAAGGTAGTTTAGCTTTTTGCATAATTAAGTAGTTAAAAGAATGTATAGCTCCTGAAACAAATAGACAGAAATATACAGGGTTTGGAAAGAGTCTGAAGATAAGCAAGTGTCCAAGAGAGCACACAGTGAACGCTTCCTTCAAAAGGAAATCAAAGTTAAAAGAAAATGAGGTGAGGGCTTCCTGCCAGATGGTTTGTGTTCTGTACAGATATACAGTTCTTCCTCTGGGTCGTGTTGGTCCTGCAATCACTGTGCTTTCCTTTGTCTCTGCCCTGTGCTTGGCATGTATCCTTTATGTAACAATACCAACAGGACCACCACAATGAGCTTTAATGACTCTGCAAATGTAGAGATATGGCAAACAACCTATAAAAACTCTGAGTCTTTCTCCCATCTCTGTCTGTCTTCGAAGGCATGGAGTTCGCGTAAAAGAGAGTATGATTTGGATTTAGGAGGGCCTAACAAATTTGTGTCAGAATGGCTTTCTCAGTTAGAAAATTGCTTTAAAATGTGCCTACATCAGGATTCACAAGGCAACTGCCGATGTGCTACAGAGGGTCTGTTTGCGTTGGACAGAGGGCCAGAGAGGGTTTGTTTTCTGAGGTCTCAATTCCTTCTGTGATTTTAGTGCAATCATTTATTAAACCTATTTGTAAATTATTTTTCCATTAACTTTTTATTTTTTAGAAGGTCTTATGGGCCCAAAAATTAATTAAAGAAAACAAACAGCATAAGAGGATCCCATCCCAGACAATGTTATATAATCTTTTAATGAAACTGACATAAGATTTTTATTAGATCTTTCATATTAATCTGAACGATGAACATGTTTAGTGCACAACAAATTTGGGTTTGTTTTCTAATATTAATTATTCCTTTACTAGAATGAGTTTTAAATGATTTAAGTATTGTTCTCTGTCCTGTATGGATTTCAGCTTTAGATATTAGGTATTCAAGCCTTACAAACCTTAAAAAATCTGATGTCAAACAAGAAAATGACTACGATATGACTTTGACCCATGTCACATGCACATTACTCAGTCTTTGCAGTCTGTTCCATACAGTACTTCACAGTAAAAAAAAGAAAGAAAGAATTAAAACATTCACACAATAAGAGGCTGTCACTCATATTTGACCTATGGATGAGGGAGGCAAGGCCGTTCTCGGTCTCTGCTGAAAGGCAATGTCACTTGTGGCTGGGACAGTGGCGATCGTGCTACAGAGCAGTGTCTCTCGGGCACAGTGTGGGGTGTCAGAGGCACAACACAGCAGGCTTTGTGTGCAGGCCTCACTCGATCCTGATGGGAAGAGCCTAGGGCCGCTGCCAATGGCCACTGTTAATTAAGGATCCCATTGTTTGCCTTTAGGATTCCCCAGACGTAGAGGTCAGGAAGTCAGCCCATATTGTTCACCCTGTGGGATGCTGACTACAGCACTGCGAAGATCACATCGGTTTCTTTTAATGACGCTACAATCACTGCCTTTTTTTTAGGACAACGTAGAAGGCGTTCATCAGCAAGCATCAAGAAAAAGCAGGAACTTATGCTGGTTTGGGGGGAATCAGTGGCACCACCTCCATCTACAGTTATTGACAGCTTTAATCTGAAGTGTTAGGAAAACATGGGTCTATCCGTTATGATGAGCTAACTCCATGAATGAAAAACTAAATGCGGTTAAGTATTAATAATCTCTGAAACTGAGATGGTTTGAAATTATTTTCAATTTCAAGCAGACGTGCTTGAGTTTATCAAAACAGAGACATGACCCGGGTGCAGTGCATGGGATCAAGAGAAGCTCTTGTTATGGAACTGAAGGCTGTGCTGAGTCCTGTTGAGTCCTGTTAGCTGCTGTTAGGCCACTGGGGGGCGTGGCCTGGGGAGGGTGAGTGGGGGAGGGGCACTATGGGAATGTTTGTACTGTCTGAGATCTTCCCTCCACTCTAACTCAGACTTACTTCCTCAGATTCCCAGCCCCATGCATGTCCTATGATGTGTGTGTGTGTGTGTGTGTGTGTGTGTGTGTGTGTGTGTGTGTGTGTGTGTGTGTGTGTGTGTGTGTGTGTGTGTGTGTGTGCTCAGAGAGAAATCAAGACCATGCAAAGGAGACAGAGATGCATTGGTAAGGCTATCTGAGGACAGTGAGTCTGAAATGTAAACAAATAGGGCTTATCTGTAAGGCTAGAGATATAACAGAAGGCTTTTCCCTCTTGACATGACAGTTTATCCTGCAGCTCAAGTCCATCCCAGTGCAGTGAAAGGTGCATCTTCATGGCTGTGTACCATCAAATACATCACTCATTACCTCCACCTCACATGGCCAGACAAGTAGGAAATGGGTATAGCATCAGAACCAGCGAACGAACCTGCGTAAAATGTAAAACATGTAAAACAAAATATTTCATAAAACCTTTGTAGTCTTGGCTCTACAGTGGAAGAGCCATCTGATAACAAATGCATGCACTGTAAAAAAAAATAGTCATTGTTGACTTTAAAAAAGAATAACTTACCTGACTTACAGTTTTATCACCCACTGGACCTTCAAATAGGGAGTTACCATTGTAAAACAGCTTATCCTGTCTGAACAACAAAGAAAAAAAGCAAATACGTGATAAATCTGTGCATAATTTCTTTACGGAGTGTGTTCTCCGATAAAATGGAAAGCTTTTTTCTTTCTTTTTTTCCCCCACAAGGCAGTCAACCTGCTCATGTCACTCATCGCCCGGGTAACCTAACGCCGTTGTGCAGCTGTACGAGACGTTAGGGTGAGTAGGGCCTGATCCAGGATTGTGAACTCGGGGAATGACGAATGAAAAGCTCCGCCCCCAGCCCGCCTGATTTGCACACAGAGGTTACGAAATGACGGAAAAACAGCTCGGCAGTTACGGAGCTGGCACACGACGCCATCGGCAGAGCCGCACCGATAACGGAAGTGTTCGGTACGTGGCAGAAGGACCTCTTACCTGGGCCATCGCTACGCGTGTGGTTGGCGTGACGTCAGCTGCATTATTGCTGTTGCCGTGCGTTGCAGTGCATTGCCCATGTAATGCGCTGTCAGTTATGAAGGAGAGCGTTTGCTTTCCTGTAACAAGCTCCCGAGGTACCTTGGGAATCCGATCAGTTATGTCTACTGAAAATGTCAGTTCAGCTTTATCTGTTCAAGATGCTTAGCCGTGCCAGCTAGTGCTGATGCCACATTTTCCCAACATTTTTCCAGTGAAACCTGATGCACTGAAAACATTTTTCTATACACCAAGCCAAAGGAAAGCCATCACCTTAGAAATGGAGGAACACAATGTGTCCATTCATAAATATGCCCCCACCCACACTGCATAACACCAATCTGAACCCTTCAACTCAAATTTAGATATATTAATAACATAATAGTAATAATAGTGTAATTAAATTAAGTCAAACCCAGGCTTTAGGACCTCAGACTGATATTTAGTTTGCTTATGATCTTTGTGTATTGCTATTTATTTATTGGCTTATGAGTTTGGCAGGTATTTTGTTCAAGTCCAGGTTTCTCAGAACCCATATGTGAAACAACATTATCTACTTTGAACAATTACTTCATAAAAACGTTTCATTAGTCGCTGGCAGTTGGACTAAGAATATTTCCAGCAGTACAGATATAAAGTTGTTTCTCATGGCGTTCATGACACACATTGTGTTGTGAAGTATATTTTGTTTTGTGTCATTTTTTTGTTATTTTGTCACTGCCGGAATATCAGAGTATGTTCTTGTTTTTCCTCTAAGACTGATCAGTTCGACCAAGGACAGTGTCGTTAAAGAACCCAGGCTGTGTTAGCAGTCTTATGTTTGAACTCAAGAGAGATTCACATAACCTTTTCATCTTCTAAACTCTGTCAGCCTTTATTTGTGTCCAGTCCTGACTGACATGACTCAGCAGTAAGGAAGTGCACTTAAAATTCCTTTCACTGGATCAGTTGTGTTAGCTCAGAGCAGCCAATCGCATGTTATGTGGGTGACTGTTTTTCCGGTAAAGGCCAGGAAGAGCGGACGTTGAATAAGATGGCCCTGTGTCTGAGAAGAGACTAAACAGCAGTAAGTGTGTATTCCTCGCACGAGTCCGTCACGAATTGAGTGTTTACTTCACTCGAACATTCCTCTCCTCTAAGGGTTCACCAAAAGTGTGACTGTTTGGACCTGTCAAATCTGAGAAATGTCAAATAAAGCACACGCAGAGAATCAGCCAAAGATCAGTCTCTTCCCTCCTATGGTTCAGGAAGGGGACTATACTTGCTGTGCTCACATAGAGCAGATAGTGGAAATGGCAGCAAGACTGACCTCACGTGAAAGACTGGCCTCACGTGAAAGACTGGCCTCACGTGAAAGACTGGCCTCACGTGAAAGACTGACCTCACGTGCAAGACTGGCCTCACGTGAAAGACTGACCTCACATGAAAGACTGGCCTCACATGCAAGACTAACCTCACGTGAAAGACTGACCTTACGTGAAAGACTGGCCTCACGTGAAAGACTGACCTCACGTGAAAGACTGATGCTGCCGCTAGTTGTGCTTCTTACTGTCAGTGTTCATTTTCAGCAAGATAAGAAATGTTTTGCTTTAGGGGGGATAAAAAAGAAAAAAACCTTAATATTTTTTTTAATCAAAAGTCCCTTTGTCAGCAGTACAAGCATTAAATGAACACAGTGTACGCTTGGCACTGGTGTCACTACTGTCTGTACCAGTGACTTGAAACTGGTGTCACTACTGTCTGTACCAGTGACTTGTTTATCACCATCAACTGCATGTCAAAGTAATGCTGGTCTGCAAAATGACAAACACAGGAAAAATGACTCAAATAATAAGTAGACTTGTGTCTCCGTCTAATCCATTCCAACCAGTAGTTTACTTCAAATTTCAGATGATTTTCATATGAGAAGTAAATTAAAACTGGTCTGGCTGATCATTCATGTCTGGTTTTATCATCTGATACTGAAAAACGAATTGGTCATAAGGTACTTTATATGTGGCTTTAGTGTAGGTGCTTCCTGCTTTCTGCCTGGGCTAAAATAAAGGGCCATAAAAGTGTAACCACACAGGAACAGCCCCCGAGCTAGAATGTGGTGTCATGGTATGTTTTCTGACTGCACGGTGACTATGAGTGTTTGAATGGTGGATTGATGTGCCTTCTTGGACGTAAGAACTCCTGGGGTTCAGTTTACTCTAGTGACATCCTGGACAGACACAGAGACACGCACGCATTACATCTGAGCCGAAATCTCAGTGATACCAGAGAGCAGCTCTGTTAGTGCCCATGTTTTAGCACAGTGTTTACAGGCCCACAGATGACATTTATATTTGGTAAGGCCTCTTGAAAAATATCAGTGGTTTGCCAGCTATTCGCTTGTCACCTTAGACGCAGGAGTCGAATGATAAATGCTTACTGACTTGAGTGCCTGGCGGTGAATTTAGCACTACTTTGTGGAACTGGCTTCACTGGGTTCACTCTTTACCTTAGACATATTATTGCATGATTAGGCAAATAAATGCAATAGCATATAGGAGGAGTCAGATATTGGTGTTGAGAGAAAATACATTTTAGCTCTAAGCACAGACTTCCTGTGACCTGTGTTTTGAATTGTGCAAACTGACCCTTCAGTTTTAATAGATGTGGTATGTCCACTTAACATAATATATATAACTTGGACCAGAGTCTTGTTAATCCCCTGTCCCTTTTAGTTTTTCCCTGCAAAACTGGGCCCAGGGGGGACTGAGTAAATTATGCGGTATCGTAATCACTTCTCCATTTGTTACTGCATCTGAATGTATTTTTATTGCATATAAATCAGAAAACTGCTAGTTTCCAAGAACTGATTTATTGTATGCTATGTTAGTTAGTCTCCATTGCATGCATTAATACTCAGGTCAGTGTTTAGTATACTATAAAGTATTGTTGTGAGTATGTAAAGGTTGGAGAGTAGTTCTGGTTTATAGCTTCATTATTCTCATTCTTTTGACAACATTTCATAAGTACACTTTTTGGTATTGACAGAATCTCTGTGTCATCGAGGTGCCCCGAACAATCCACATGTATGTTAGTGTAAGTGTCATATTTAGAGTGAGATTTTTTCCCCCTATAGCTAACCATTATCTCCTTGTTAGTTTGCAGGTTAACAACCTTTTACTGTGTTCAGGATGTACTTGGCTCAGCCCGGTGCACTAACCTGGCTCCATATATATATATATATATATATATATATATATATATATATATATATATATATATATATATATATATATATATATATTAGGGGTGGGACGCGATCAAAAAAATTAATCGAATTAATCGGAAGCTTTGTAATTAATTAATCGAAATTAATCGCATTTTAATCGCATTTCAGTATTTAACATGAGAAATATTAATTTAAGTTTGAATGATGAATGAATCAATGAACATAATCATAAACTTCAACATCTTGTTTATTTTTCCACCAGTCTACTACACAGACCAATATATGTGTAGTGTGCAGAAAACAGTTCAGCACATTGGAAATTCTGATCAAAAATGTTGTTTAATTTTGGGAGTTTTGCTCAGGATATTGGAAGAATTGAAGTAAATCAGAAGATGTTTTTTAATAGCATTTTAGCAATTTCTTTAATTTCCCAGGCTTCTGCCACAGGCATCTCCATAGTGCCTAGAAGTGGTCTTCTGCATGCTCAAAGCAAATGACTGGATCTTCATCATCTATAGATTCATCATCTATATGAGCTGTCACACCAAGATAATTCTTGTTGCTAACAGAGGTCCAGTGATCCCCAGTCAGAGCCACATTTGTGTCGCTCTTCACAATAACCTGTTTTACTTCCTATTCCTCATCATACAGCTGCTGGATTTTCTTCGACATTGTCTTTGTGGGGTGAGTTTCCCAAAACGTTCTTAGCGCCAAGTACTTCGTTACCTCATTCTTACGTACGAGGTTAAGAAGTACTTGGCGCTAAGAACGTTTTGGGAAACTCACCCCTGGACGGTAGTTCGTAACTTGCATCAGTTGACGCAATGTGCAGCGCTTCTTGTACGTCTTTAACTTCGACCACTGAGAGCGGACAACACAAATAATGTGACGCGTCATGTATAAACGCGTGCGGAGTCGCGCGCTACGGCCACTCGCGAAAGTTTAATCCAGTCTTAATGGTCCAATGAAGGTAATTTAAAAACCAGGACATTTCCTCACAGGATGTGAATTACGTAATTGGTCACCCTATCGTACTAGGAATACATTTAGCAGCTAAGTTATCATTACTGACCTGCGCGTTAAGCTGGGCGTACACTGTGCGATTTTTGGCCCATTTTCAGCCGATTTTTCACTCGTTTCGGCTCAATCGCGTGTCGTGCATCGTATAGTTTACACAGGTAAACGAGGAGCGATTCACACCTCACGACCAATTCCCGATCAGAAATCGCAGCGTCGCAAGAATATCAAACATGTTTGAAATTCAAATCGCTCCTCGTGAGAGTATCGCACTGTTGAAGCAGCTCCACGAGCCGACTCTCCCTGCGATTTAGTCGTAGTTTGAGCTGGAGCTGAGTACACGATTTAAAATATCGCACAGTGTACGCCCAGCTTTAGCCGCAACATGTTTTGCGTTGAGGTGGTAACGAAGGGTGGAAGTGCTCCTGTGATAAGCGAACTCCTTCCTACATAAAGTGTAAATAACACTATTTTTGTTTGTAGCCTACTTCCATCTGGAAGTTTATATTTAAATTTCCCATCCACCAGCGTAGCCTCTTCAGTCATATCCATCATGATCTTATTGTGCGTCCATATAATCTGTATGTCTGGAACTCGTGCACTGAGAAACATTCCACGGTGCAAAAGTGTCTCGTCCGTTAAATGCGTTAAAATGCGTTAATTTTTTTAGTGCGTTAATTTTCCTGTAATTAATTAATCGAAATTAACGCGTTAAAGTCCCACCACTAATATATATATATAGGACATTTACTGTGTTCCTTCTCCAAAATCATTGTTTATTGTTAACAAAATGGCACAAAAAGACAGACTACCTACCATGACATGCTTCTTTTGGATAGAGTGTTGAATCTTTAAGCAGTGACCGTATAATGCTAAAGCTTATATTTAGCCAACACTGGACAAGATAAGAACGCTTATCTCAGCAGTTACGCGTCAGAGACAGCAGCTGGTCATGGACAGAATAAGCAGTCATGTTGAGCCTTTGTCCAACCACAGCTTCCCAAAGAGAACCTACAGTATATATTTGTGTCAGGCAAAATTTGGACATCTCTCGTTTGGGAGAGGAGACCAGAGAGACGTGACCAACCGAGTGTATAAATAAATCAGCATAAATAAACAGGTGAATAATCTGTGGCTCTCATTGGCATAAAGAGAGCTTCTCATTCTGGGTGTAGCGGTTAGCTCTGTGAGTGCCGGGCCTGTGGGCCCTCTTTTCCTGTACCCGTAACTGCGCATACGTTTATACCTGCTATATTAGTCTGGAATCCAGGAAATGTTGGCTCCCACAGGTTACAGTCTTTGACATGGTAAAGCAAATAAGCAAACATAGGATTCTACACATTCGTGGAATTATGATTTTTACTATTGAGAGGAGACATGGAAATTCAGAAATCAGTAGTGATTTAGAATTATAACTTGATGTTAAATGGATAGTACCAGTCAAGTGACCTTCTTTCTAATATATTTGTGTGGTGATTTAAAGTGATGTTTCACATGTTTACATTAGCTTGAATCACACAAAGTGAACTTCAATTGAATAATAAGATCCCTAATCAGGACTCCTACAACTAATTCTCAAAGTAAACATGAGATAGGAGGCTGGACTCTTAAGAGAGGCCAAATTTGATGTGTGTGTTTAAGCATATCTGTAAATCAATCTCCTCTCTATCCTGGCCAAGCTAAACACAGATTAGGGGAAAGTTGAGTTGTGTTTTTTTCCCCTTCCCTCGCCTTGCTCTTCTCTGTAGGGTAATTGAGCGTGTTGTATCTGGTGGGTTTGGTGTTCTGTGTGGACTGGAGTCTCGCGGGAGTCTCGTGGGAGGCGGCTGTGGGGCTCAGGCTCCGAGGCCTCCATTGTTTATACTGATGGTTTCCAGATGCTGGCAGAGGGAACAGCCAAACTCCCGGGCCAGCGCCAGTCACCAGGAAGCAGTCCAGCGCTCTGGAATACTCGGAAAACATGGCGCAGCTTTGCAATTGCAACCTAGAAGAGAGTGCAGGGCCCAGAAACCGAGCTGTCTTTCATTAGGACTGACCACTTGGAATGAGAAAATCTCAGCATGTGAAATGTTAGGAATCAGAAACATTATCGTTCATAGGCAGGAATGCAAAAATATTTCCTCCAATAGAATTTTTGCATTTTTCCTTTTTTTTTTTTTGCACTTTTTAAAATGGTGCTGCACTGTTAGCTCATATTTTATTATTACATAATTGGAAGGACAAATGAATGTGTACATTCCTTGCTTAATAGAATGTTTTACTCAGTTACCAGAAAGAAAAGTATTTACCAAACAATTGGTTACCACACTGGTTTAACAGCACTGACCAAAAGCAGATGCTTCCTGTAATTATTGATCAGTCCCTCCCTGTTGAGGAGGAATTTTGGCCAATTTCTCATTGCAGGGCTCTATTACATTTGTGAGTTTTCACATCTTAATGGGGTTTTGGTTTTAGCCTTTTACAAGGCTATTTGAAAGCATTCAAATTCTTCTTTTAACCTACAGTGACCTCAATTTGCTTTTACCTGTTTAGCTGTGTGACACAGGTCAACTCTCAGACACACTCTCACATTCGTCTGTAATGTACTCGGCAGCAGACACCTAGTGTCTACAGTGTCTATATCAATCACACATCTTTGTATAAATAAGGAAAATATCTACAACCAACAATAATACAGTTTCAACAGGACTGGAATAAAGCTGACTATTCACTATGCTCAACTGCATATAGGGCAAACGTGGAAGTGTATTTTCTGTTTTTCTTTTTAAGTTCAAGTGTTTTAAATGAGCTAGTTCAGTTCATTGAGAGGTTGACTTCATGTCTGGTAAAGCTTTTGCGTGGCGTTCATCACCCTCCACTTCCAGCTGCCTTTCCTTTGGCCTGCTCCAGGATCAGTGACCAGGCCCCAAGCGTGACTGGAAGAGCTGCAGGGCTGACCCTGGGTCAGCGGCTGAAGCTGTGTCAATGCCAGCTTCACTCTCCCCTCAGTGGGGGCTGCACTCGCTGATCTGTGCGGCTTCTGGGTGAGCCTGAGCCCTCCGTTTCAGGAGGGCCGGTTTTGCTAACACAGAGGCATTGTGAGCGAGCAGATTTATCATTTAACGGCACACCTGTTCCTCCTTGTCAGTCTCCGCGATGCTGTCTCCCCCTCGCAGGCATAAAAAGAGACAGCTGCACCCACAAGAAAAGGACCCGGGGAGCCCTAAGGAAACACTGGCTTCATTTAGCCGCCCTGGTGGGAATTAATAAATAACACCAATACGCACCTGACTGGAATGCTTGCGCAGATCGGGCGTTTTGCCCAGCGCTCCGGAAATCGCACGCAGACACAGCTGAGAAGGGCCACACTATCATTCTTGTGTGTGGGGGTCCAGGAAGGGCCATCTGCAGACACCGCCTTGGCCATGGCTGAATCTGCCCAGCCAAGCCAGACAGAGCTCCTCTTGATCACACTCACATTGTAATGCTAATGGCGCAGTGTTGTTGAGCACTCGCTGGTAATCCCACTCTGTTACATGTACAAGGCACATGTGGCTCTCTGACTTCAGTGAATAGGAGCTTAATTACTGACAAAACAATGCTGTGAACGTTAAAATTTTAATGTTATGATCTATTAAGAACATTAAAACAAGTCTGAAAGATTATAAGTCTGTTATATCATAGCCTAGGGCATTTTTTCAAAAATAAGAATGGATTTGAGTAAAATTGAGTAGAGCAATTATTGTCCACTAGAGATCTTCTTTAATCAGCAAGCATCATTATTTTCACAAGAATGTTTAAGCCGTGCTATCCAGGCTATTGTGTGGAGTTAGCAAGCGTGGTTTTCGTGATTAGTGAAAGATTATATGTGCTCTGCTTTCTGTTGACTCCGGTCACCACATCTATTGTGCAACTGAAAGCCAAAAAAAAGTAGTGCGATTTGTGTGGGCTTTTCTCCATCCTGTGCCTCAAAAGATGACATGCATTTCCTAACAAAAACAAAGTCCTCAGACAAGGCCAGAGAAGTGGTTTTCTACCATTACCATCAAGAATGCACTTAAATAGCACAGTTATCCTTCCAATAAATACTTCAGCGAAATCAAGTCCTCTGGAGCACATAAGGCACAGAGGAGTGAAAGGCATGTTGTAGTGGTAAATAACACAGAATTTCAGATGTTGCTGTGAGCAGCTATTTTTGATGTTGCAAAAATACATTTTCTTTTATTTGTTCAAATATGTAAACATGTTTGAACACAGAAATGTTGTTGTCAGTAGGAAACTGAAATGCGTTATTGCCATAGAATTCAGCAGCACAACATTAAAGCCCACCGCCGCTGCGGGCCATAACGACGCTTTGGCACCGCTCTTAGAAGGCGTTTGGCGTGTATGATGCAGCAGGTCGCGTGAAGCAGCAACCCGCATTTAGAAGAGCATGTACAAAATTGTACTGCTGAAATAATGATAAAAACACCGATGTAATGAGTGAAGCAAGAAATGGTAAGCAAGAAAGTAACAAAAGGTCAGGTGAACCACTGTGATGATCGTGTATCGTGCTCGTGTTGTTAATGCTGCTGTTCCACAGTTTTGTTATTGTTTCTACAGTACTTAGACTTTTATCTTTGTAGCTTCACAAAAATTGTCCCCTTTAGAGGTACAACATATCTATGTATGTTTCCATACATTCTGCCATATATTTCTTGCCTTGCCATGGGCAAAAAACTGGCATTGTTTGTGAAAATATTATTGTTGTGGCAAGGTTTACAGTATGTGCCTTAGGAACATTACATGGATCATCCATTTAAAGTTCTCTGAAGTAATATTTTGTAACTTGTTTTCTTTATTGACTTTTAATATAGTCTGGATGTCAGATGTCAGTTAAGACATCTTAGTTTATTTAATCAGTTGATGATTCCACATTAATGCATTCAGGGAACGGATACCATTTACAGTTGGTAATGAATAAAAACTATTATAACCATAATAAAAATCTTCATAGTAGGACATGGATATGGATACTAACAATTACAGAACTGGCCTCCCTCTGGATTTATCTCAGCAAGCTAATTAATTGTAGACTACATGCAATGTGGCCCAATCGGGTTCAATCAAAACCTCAGGTGCTTTTTGGATACGCCCCTGTGTTGTTGTGATATACAGTGTAGCACTGATAGTGTCGGTCACTGCAATGGCCTCATGAAGCCAGAGCTCAGTGCGTTTGCTCAGATCTTTACAGGCATCCATCTAAAGAGGGTGTATATGCAGCATGTACTAGACAGAAACCATTATATAGAGACAGTTTATGCCTATGCAGAAACCATATATAAGCCCATACGAAAAGGTTAAAAGGGACATTGGAGAGACCTGTTCCAGGCTCATGTTGTAATTAGGGCTTTTTGCTTTTTGGAGGATTGTGCCATCATTCTGTATGGTGCTGCTTCATTGCTCTGACTGTGCACGCAGCATTGCTCTGCAGTCTGAGCCAGAAACTTATCAGTCAACCGGCAGATCTCTTCCAATGATAATACACCGAATCAACTGTGCTTACAGCAAATGTTTCAGGTTAGCACTTTCTTCTGGCCCTCGTTTGCTAACCCATAAGGCATAATTGAAAGCAGATCACTGGTTTCGCCGGTGGGGGGTTAGTGTTTTCTCCTATTATACCAGTGTGGAACACCCATCTGCTTCTGATTTCCTTCCCCCTTCCTCGGTCCTGTAGGGCCTGATTGCAGGACCCTCTCCAGCTGCGAGCCATGACTGCCGTGCTGTGGTATTTGTCCTGTTGCAGGGAGGTTGGCTCCACGGCTGGCTCCCAGCCCCCCCCCCCTTTGCCCTCCGCAGGGCTCACAGCTGGTGGGATGGGGAGGGGGGGACACAGAGCTCAGATTCACCTCTCTCCCTCTTCCCCTCCCGGTGCCTAAGCGTCGGCGTACCGCTAGCGTTGGAGGACATCGGTGCGGAACTGCAGGGTGCTTTTCGCCCTCGCACACCTGGAGTTCTTCTCGGAGATGACTAGAGCATGCGGGACAGTGTGACTCTGTTTCGTCCATCAGATCGTTCTCAGTCACTGCCTTCGGTATTTTATTATCTTCTTGTGCTCTCCTGTGAAAGTACTAATGGAGATCCATTTGTGCCTGGACTCTGTGTCCCGTAGTCTCCGAATAGGTGTATCCTGAATGTAGCTATGCTCCCGACAACAGACATTTGTTATTTTAACCCACGCTATCATGGAAATTAACATTGACCTCATGCACAGACAGACTACAAGAGATCCAGCTAAACCTGGCTCTACATTTATTGCTGTTTTCCATCTACAGCCCCTCTGTACTTACGTGTTTGGCTTTGCCCCTGCAGTCCAGGATAACTCTGGAGATAGTGCTAGCCTGCCTAGGCCCCTGTGAGCTCCAGACTGAAGAGGTCACTCTGCTTGTAGAGGGTTGTGCTGTGTAAACATGCAGGGACAGAGCTGGGGTGGCCTGACTCTGTAATCCCACTGTCAGCTAGTGAAGTCTGCTCGAAGGAGAGCTGCTCTCTTACCAGCTGCAATCCTTCAGGCTATTTTGATCTCCTTTAGTTAGTCATAACGTTTTGGTATAAGCTGTCAATATGAAGCAATAAACACACATTTTTTTTTTTTTGCCTGACTAATGAATTTTTCAAAGCCAAGATATTTTGCAGAGCTAATTTATAGAACATAGACACACATTGCATAAATCCAAACGAGTCTCTTAGAATCAATGGAATAAGTCTTGTAAAATCAATGGTTTTATGGAAACATGATTTATTGTTTGTTAGAACCGAAAGTCCAACAAATGTGTTGAGTCCATGTTGCTCTGTTTCACTGTGTCACGAATTAAAAAATGTCCACGTTGAAGCGCTCCAATGTCTCACCATGCTGATCACACCAGGGCCTTCCACACTCAATTAGTTCTAAACCTATTAAAAACACAACCGAAATAGGTCAAGCTGCTGTAAACAGAATATCATGTGTGTCTTCTGGCGTTGGCCCAGGGCATACCACAGAGCACTGCTGCACAGATACAGCCTTTTCACAGGACCTGACATTCTTAGCAATGTGATGATGAGACAGAGATCTGAGTTCTCCGAGACCTCTGGTCAGTTCTCCTTCACAGCGAAGCACCAACTTGTAAAAAATAAAAGAATGTATCTAGCTGGATCCACTGAGATGAAATAGCTCCTTCAGAAATGCATCGTTATATGAAAAGGCAAGAAGTGTAAAAGAAAAAAGTGTCAGATGCACTTCATGCAGTTAGAGAGGCATATGAGGAGAAAATGAATGGTCTGATCATCCTCCACATTGAGTGTCACCACCGTAAGGCCATTGATCGGTACTGCTAGTATAATCATTCTACCAGAGAGGAGCTACACCTAATGCCTGATGGAGCCCAACAATGGAAAATGTGAATCAATAGTGCTAAAGTCAGTTATGGTATGGCTTTTATTATTCTCCCAATCCTACACACCCCACCCACATCAGTCCTGCAGCACATGAGCGGGGCCATACGCAGTGCTCTCGGGCAGCCGTACGTCAGGCCTGTCCTGGAGTTTGGATGTGTAGCCGCAGAATGTCATGGTTTCCAGCTGCTGTCAACTGGGAAGACGGCCTGTTGACAGCGGTTGAGTCATGTTGTTTAAGGCTGGGGGGGGAGGGTCCTCGCAGCAGGTCCTCTGTGACGCGTGTTGCTGACTCTTTGCGCCCCAGAGCAGATGCTTATGATTTCACCTCCCATTACTCATGTGGGACCAATGTAACGGATCCACCCCATGGACCCCTTAACCCCCACACCCCCATCCTACACCCCCCACACCCCCATCCTACACCCCCACCCCACCCTCCCCCTCCCGCTGCTGTCTGGAAACTGCTTCAGGCCTCGGCCACTTCAACCATGAGCCACAATCACATGGATGAACCAGGCCCTCAGAGGGCTTCTTATTACACCTGTTAGAAAAGCTGCTCTGTTTAGAGGGGGGTCATGATGTGAGACATTTTCTGCCCATGAATGTTTGGGTCACTGTCTGACTGTCTGACTGTCTGACTGTCTGACTGACTGACTGACTGACTGACTGACTGACTGTCTGTCTGTCTGTCTCTCTGTCTGTCTCTCTCTCTCTCTCTCTCTCTCTCTCTCTGAGACCTTCCTGCTCTCTCATTGTTTTGTTTTTGCTCTCTTTTTTAAAAGATGGATGATGAACACATGTTGAGCTTAGAACACATTTTCAGAGCCTCCACCGTACATCTGTGAAGCCTTATTTGCAGTTTAAATATTAAAAACGTTGGGATTCAACAGATTAGAGTGGTGGTTTGGAGATGCAGTTCTCTGGAACTGTTGCTGTTTTGTATGAGGTCCTGGTTACTAAAATAACAAGGGTGTTAGATCAGAAGTTAGTGCTGAGAAAAACACTACTATAAAAAAAGGTCTGAATTATATTTGGTTGCAGAACATAATAAGATTTGACAAGGTTAAACCAAATTGAGTAGTTTTCTAATTTGTTTGTTTAGGGAGTTCTTGGAATCTAGCAATCTATCTTGATGGCAACAGAAAACTCTTGTTTGTAACACCAGGGGAAAGGTGTTTTTTTCCCCTTTTTGCAGTGCTTGTGGTCTAGATATTGGTGCCAGCCTTAGCTCACTGTGTTGAAATCACGCCCAAGTCAGTTAGAGAACAAACTCTTGTTTGAAAAAATGTGTTATTTTGCACATAACACATATGCTTCTAATACAGACACGAACAGATGCTTCTAATACCAACAAAACCTTGGTCATTATCAAAAACAGGTCATACCTTATGACATTGTATGTATCTTCTTAAACATTACTTCAAAACCCTATAGAACATTAAATTAGTTTTTAATGGGTGTCCTGGTAAGGTTCTAAGAACAGTGCTGCATGAAGTCAGATTGATTTTAGGAACAGGGTTTGTTTAATACTCTCTCTCTGGCTGGATGCGAAACATTATCTCTTGAGAAAAGAAAATGATGCTGTTGTGCTAGCAGCTTCTAGGCCTCCTGTTATTCTAAGCACAAACTCAGAATAGGTGATATTATTTATTTTAGAGTGGATGCAGTCACATGACATCAGTTCTTCCACCGAGGCTTCATACACTCGATTGCTTGCATATTTTAGCACCAAAGTAGTGCTGGACTAACCAGAGTGACTGCCATGCTGTTTCAGGCCCGGCCCAAGGGCGAAGGACTGACACCCTACCAAGGGAAGAAGAGGTGCTTTGGAGAGTACAAGTGTCCCAAATGCAAAAGGAAGTGGATGAGCGGAAACTCCTGGGCCAACATGGGGCAGGAATGTATAAAGTGTCACATCAATGTGTACCCCCACAAACAGGTACAGTGCAGCCTTCAGCCCTTTCCTCAATGCACTTCACACTATGCACATGTATTGTGTTAATGCGCAATCAGGTTGGCATGTACATGTGTTAATCTGATGTCCCACCGCAAACATGCTTGTGCTGTGTAAACAGTTTGGCCTTTAGTGGAATTTTTCTGGTGAATGGAGCCCCATGGGCTGCCCTTGAAACCTGAGCCTCGGGCCCCGACGTCCCCTTAACCCAAACACTGCTGGAACTCAGTCTTTCCCCTTCCAGGAAATACACGCTGAAGATATTTAGCCTAAGAACACAAATAGTCGGACTAATCCGTGCATGCAAATCATTTCAGATTTGTTGATCACCATGAAAGATAATGCTGGCCACACAGTAAAGCCTTGCTGGTGATGCACGGCTAAGGTCCTCGATCCAAGCTAGTTAAGAATATAAATATAAGTCATCTAAATCTAAATGTGGCTTCCATCAAGTGGATAATGGAGTAGCCAGTGTTAGTGGCTACCGCGCTCACGTCCACCAAACGTGACGTTAAAACCACGTTACAGCATCATTTGTTTGGCGGAAGTTTATTTCCATTGGCGTGACATGGCTAATTTCTCTCTTCCATCCTTTGTCACCATCACGCACTTAACATATTTAACACCACCCACACATACAAGAGCCTCAGTATGTGTGCGGCTAATCAAACAAAACAAAAACCCCAAACAACACACGTGCTTTTATTATGTTCCCACACCGGAAACATCTGTACCGCATCTATATTTTTATATTTCACACCCTATACCGTTATCCATTTTACATTCTTACCTTGCTTATTTAATGTCTGTTGCCTTTCTTGCACTATGTTGTCCTGCACTATGTTACATGTAACTGCTGCTGTGATTTTGTGATTTTGTAGTATGTCATTGCACTGAGGCCTAGCCTAAAAGTGTTTCGTTATGCTGTACAACCCTGTTTCAGCATAATGACAATAAAGTTGAATTGAATTGAATTGAATTGAAAGGGTGTCACAACTCCAACACTTCCACGTGGGGAGTGAAAATGCCTCACTGCTCCTGCCCTGACACGGTGTCGAGTCCTCCAGCCAGACCTGTGCCAGAGACTCGGAGAGCATGAGCACGGAACGGTCTGCTGGGAGATCTGATTCCGTGAATGTGCACTTGCTCGGGGTGCGCGGCTGACGTCTTTACAGCACGAGCACGACCGAAAGCAGAGGCACCGCAGAGAGTCACCAGTGCTGCGTTCTTGCTTGGCAGGAATTTACTGTAATTATTAAGCACATCAGCCAAATCCTTAATCCACAGTGGTGTCCGATGTTCCTTAATATTATCATCTTCAAAGCCTTTTGTTCTTGAGAAACACTCCAGCCTAACGCTACATTGTCTCATCCCAATGGCCCGTGCTAACCTAGTTTTCCATAATTCATAAAGCGCAGCTGAGACACACTGGAAAGAATAACAAGATTGTGAAAAGATCCTGCATAGACGATGGGTGGGAAAACAAATAATTGTGGTAATGTTTATGATCAACAGCCAGAAACTGCTGGCTCTCATACATATTCTTAGGATCTGCCAAGATTTCCAAGAAAATGACTCACCTCCTTAATTGTCATGCTGGTTTGAAGCTTCATAGGAATAAGCGTGCCAGAGAGATGGATTCCTGAAAGCATTTCCAGTGGTTTAGAAACATCTCTTGTAGTGATCAGAGTGTGTTTCTGATACCAGTCCTAACCAAATGTTTGACACACCCTGCCGATTGAGCCAGACTGTGGTTTAAGCCCTGAACTCATATGACCTTCCATAATATCAACCTTCAAGGCCCCTTTGCAGCAGTTCTCAGCAGTTACAATCATAGTCAAGTTCTGGGATGCAGAATGTTCCCCATTCAGAGGACGCTGCCTTGATAATGGGCTGAAAATCCGAACTAAAGGCACAAATGACACCAGAAATGGCACAAATGACACCAGACGTGATGTTCCTCTCTCTGCAGCGCCCTCTGGAGAAGCCCGACGGCCTGGACGTGTCTGACCAGAGCAAGGAGCACCCACAGCACCTGTGTGAGAAGTGTAAGGTCCTGGGCTACTACTGTCGCCGAGTGCAATAAGGACCATCGGGTCCAAGCCCCTCCTTCCTCTTCCCCTGCCCCGCCCCCTCTGCCACGCCCACCAAGTGCTCCATGAAAACGTTAGAAGTGCCAAAATATTCTTGTAAATATCGCCAATACTAATAGGGCCTCATGTTTCAACATTTATTTGTTCTATATGTATAATTGATTATTGAGTATGTGTTTCAAAGTGTGTCACTGACAGTATTGTTATCCATACTAGGCACAATGGGTGACCTCAACATTGTGTTCTTTGACTGCGTGTTTACAGACTCTGCCTTCATTTCCCCTGCCAAGTGAACTTTGTGGATGTGCTGAGTGGTAAAGGTATTATATTAGTTCAGTCAGACAGGGCATTGGGTGCCTTGCAGTGTTCTTTGGGTCAACAGCACACCATTTTAACTGTGAATTAACAGGGGATATTGTACTAGTCATCCCTAGCTTTATTTGCATATTTATTTGTAATGTTTTTATATCATCGTGCAATTGATTCAGCTAAACTGGGATATTTAGCCCCGTTTGTATGCACAGGTATTGCCTAACCCCACCTCTTGCCATTAGAAACTACTGTAGGATAGAATCGTCTTGTATGAAATGCAGCAATGTCAAGTTCTTACTTTTGACATACTTGTATGTTTGACATGCATATCAAGGCATGCTAGATAACTTTACCGAACACTACAGCATTCAGCTGGCTAAAGCTAACTCGAAAAACACCACAGTTAACGTACGCCATTCAGTTTGTCGGCAACAACACAGTACGCTAACACCTTATGCAACAAACATGAGTTACATCACTGAGCATTAGCCTATGACAGTATTGGTTTTCACTTCATCTTAATGCTAGCTGGAATATATACCTTTATTGCCTCAGGATAGACACAGCTTTGGGAATTCCACATTTTCCTTCATCTTTTCCCTGTGCCGTGATAGGCTGATGCTGACGGCCGGCTCTGAGCACGCTCCTGGCCTGTGTGAAGCTATGCAACTCTGCATTGGCCTTATCTTTAACCAGCTTGAGTGCTAGATCTCTGTTGTGCATAAGTAGCATTTATTAGTGGAACTAAAAGCATTTACTTAAAGTACATATTAAAATTCAACCATCACCAGCTCTGAAACAGAAATACTAAATTAGTCAAATACTTGGTCTAAAGAATTGACTTGAACCAATGTGGCCATATTTGTTTATTTATAGAATATTTGGAGATTGGTATGCATCTTCGTGGCATCAAAAAACATTTTGAATTATTCTTCCCCATAGATTAGGTTATTAACATCACAGCTGTATAAAAAAATTGTAGTTTGTATATGTCCAAAATTGAAAAGTGATGGAGTTAATCGCATCAAGGCTGTGATGATGGCAAAAGAAAGACCTGTTTCTGAGGAATGGAGGTAATGCTCGGCTAAAAAGTGGCAGAGGGACTAGGTATGTTATGATGAAAAGTCTTTTGAAAGGTCTGAAATGTGGATATGGATTTGGTTATGGTTGAATGGTCATAGGACAGAGGAAATTTTGGAAATATTTGAAGAGCATAGTTTAGTATAGAGATTTTATCATGGGAGTTTGATGTATTTTCAAGATATTGAAGATATTTTCTATAGTTTACCTCGACTGAAAGATTTGTTTTTTAAAAGATTACATTACATACTAATTGGTCACATTTGACTGTGATCAAAGAGCATTTAATATTTTATAACATTAAATGTAGCTTTATTTTGTGTAACAAAGGTAATTTTAGACTCATTTGTAAGCATTTGCTGAATGAAGTTATTGAAAGCAAAATATTGTTTCGTAAAAATTGTAAGCCTAGATGTACATATCCAGTGAAACACGTTTCTTGGTATATAGAATGTGTATAATTGTTTACTAAACTTTGGAAGTCATAACCTCATATATTTTATGTTGTCTGAAATGTTTTTTTTTCTGATTTATTGAGACAAATTGTATATTCTCAGAAACAGATCACACCTGAAAGGATTCGTTCAAAATGCTTAAGATCATCATGCACATTGAGGTGTTGGTAGGTGATGTTGTGCTGCTCTAAGATGTGAACTGAAAGTGCAGAATTATAATGAGCCCGTTAGCACTGAAAACCAAACCGACTAATTATTTCCCTCCCTTCATTACTGCTTGTACATTAGGTTTGATTTCCTGATGGTAAATCTAATCACACTATGGTCTGTTGCCAAGGAATCACCAGTGAGATATGTGAGATCAGCGTCTCACAGAATGAACCTCTACAAAACAGGTCACCGTGTTTCGTCAGTTCTATCTAGTAGACCTTCTATACTAGTAGAGCACTTTTCTCAGAAAATATAGTTTTACTGTAGGCTGTTAATAGCTTCATAATAGCTGCTCTGTGCACACATCGTTGTACGTTTTCAGATTCATTTAGTATGGAAGAATGTGCGATCGTCATTGTAGGAGATGAGCCAGAAGCGTTTTTCTCAGTAAAAACCTATGACTTCAGTCCAGGCACTGCTGATCCTCTGGTGTTCTACACGTTACTGGGATCAACTGGGATTGTCTGTAGCCTTAACTTGTGAGCAAGCAGAAATAAGTAAATAAATAAATAAGAAAAGAAAGAGAAGGAATACTGAGAGCTACTTCTCTCGTGGGGGCGAGTTTCCTGGTCCCTGATGCGCCATAGTGAGTGTGTGCTCATCCGCATCCTTTCAGACTGACCTCATGTTTGTGGGGAACGTTGCCTCCTCTGAACACCTCAGCAGTTTGAAGAGTGGGAGGTTGAGGAGACTGTGCCGACCGCTATAGCCGAGTTGGTAGTTACTTGCTGGTTTTCTCTGCCCACATTAGGAGGCATTTTAGCGCATGTAGGTGCAGTGTTGTGTGGCGATCTGCTCATACTCCCATAGAGGGCAGAAACACCTGGAGGTGGTGGTAAAGTGTACGTGCATTTCCTATACAAGTGCTTTTACGCATGTGTTTGTCTTGAATTACATATACTTGACTTTTATAGCTCACTTTCAATGTAAACTTATTTTCTATGAAAGTTATGTGTATTTTGGAAACAAGTTTGGATGTTGAAAATTTTTCAATTTGAAACCGGATTAGATTTTTTTTTCCCTTTCAAAGAAACAATTTTATGTTTTTATGTATATATTTGACGGCCATCATTTTCAAGTTAGCTATTTTGGAATGTTGTGATGCAATATTAAAATTGTTTATGCGAAAAAGGGCAGATTTCTGAGATACAACAGAGCTGGGAGTTTTGATGTTGTTTTACAATAATCCAGGGTTATATCCTACGGAAATATTTATGGAAGGTCTTTCTACAATTACTTCTTTTTTGTATAAAATGCAACAAAACTACACTAAGAAGGAAATATTGATGTCTAAGTAGAATATTATTCAATGGTTGGTACATAATTATTATGCCCTTAAAGCCATTTATTTGTGTTTTGTTATTTTAGATATTATCAGTATATACGGTAAAGTTATTGCCCATTACAATTATACAGTTGTTTTAGTACACCTATGAAAATTACCATGTTTTTGCTATATAGTACAAATGTTGCAAATAGCAGTTCTAGGAAAGCAATAAAGCAGATGCCTACATTTAAGACACTGACTCACACCACTGTAGATCAATCTCTATTAAACTGTGAGTTTTCAAATGTCACCAATGTCAAAGAATGATTATGAAATATTGTTTCTTCATCTTTTAAAATTAAGATTTACTTAAATATTTTTAATATTTGTGTGAGACAAAGAACTGTCGCTGAGTTTGCATGTGCATGTGTTTTAACTGGTTTAAGAAGTATACTTCTGTGCAATGTATTTAATATGACCATGCTATTTCTTGGAAAAAATCTTTCATAGAGTTCACCTCACTAATAACTGATGTTACAATGAAATGCCTTTTTTCACTACTAGGGTATACCAATTAATCCATATTTACTGAATGTACTGATGAATCTCGTGAAAAGTTAGAAACTCATGTTTCTGTTCTCGTGTATGATGTCTGTAACATATTTGAGATCATAATGGATTGGACAGAGCAACAGAGCAGGCTGATAAAAGACTGAACTAGAAAATTAAACTAGAGAACAACTCTGCTGCTCAACGTCCATGAAACGGCATTCCGATATGTGCCTTATTCGTTAGTTAGGAAAACTGAATACTTTGTGCTTTTAGGAGTTTGTTGAATTAAAACATCAAATCTAAAAGTTCTCCCTTGTCTTATTTGACCTCCAAACTTTATTATACAGCAGTATTTATTTTCTGCTTGAGCCAGCTATACGAGTTTTAAGATTTTTAACAAATATTTGTGCCTGTTTGTCAGTGGAAACCTCCAGCCACCTCAAAGCTTTCTCTTGGGAGGCAACATGCCTGATGAATTACACAGATACAGTGATGCAGTTGTAATAGAAATTCATATATAAAGTCTTGAGAAGAGTTGTAGTTCTGAGAGCAGATTCATATACTGCTCAGAATTCTAAGGAAGAACTTTTTCAAAAAAGTTCATGGCTTCAGTACGTCACAAAACCATATTTATTTTGACTTGGGGACATAGAGCACAGTAAAAAAGACAGATGTTTCTTTTTTTACCATTCAGCTCATTTGCTTGTAATAATTGCAAACATGGGAGTGCTACATAAGAACGTTAGATGTTGGCAGTAAAACTGCCTTTGCCTTCAAAGCCAAGTTTTTGTAATTTGACTACATATTCCAAATCACTGAAACTTCACAAAAGGGTGGAGGACCAAATTATAGCAAGTTTGTTACAACAATGCAGACTTAAACAGAACAGGAATGAGTGTGTCTCTATAGCAACTCTGTAATCTGAGAAGTCAAACAAAACCTGTGAGCTCAGTGTGCATATGGTTTCACTTAGAGAAGACTGTTTTCCACAAAAGTTCATAATTTGGCTTCATAAGGTATTACAGTGATGTCTCTACCATCACCTCTTTCAAAATGGTAGTGTTTTAAAAAGTATAGGCTTATCAGATGGTGTAAAGATATTGCCATACAAAGTTAATGCATACTTAAGGTAGAAAGGTTTCATGGTCATGGGTATGATGTCACATCCTCTTCTAGGGGACAGGAAGTCTTGTCTAAAATAAGATGTGGTATCAGGAAACTTAAAAAACTTTGGAAGAAAACTTAATGAACGGTGGAGAAATTACTGTAAGGCGAAGCTACAAGTAATGATCTATCATGTGATTTTATATAAATATATATTTATAGTAGCCCTCATATGGAAAACATCCTTTTAGCCATTAAAAGTGAAAGACATGACCAAGGATTCAAATATGCTGAAATCCCACATCACAACCACTTTCATATATACTTTCATTTATTCCTCCATTTTCTTCACATCAATCTCAAGAGGTACAAACACTATATGCAGCTTTTATCTTTTAAACAAAAAATATATTTTAAAAGTTCTTGGTGTTTGTTTTTGTCATTTGAGAAGCCTTTGGCATGCAGGTCAAAAATATGCTTACATGGTAAGCATAAAATCCATACAAACATGGTACAGAAACAGATGTCCATGCAGACCACTAAAGCCCTTAGGTGAGTAACATGTAGTTGAATTAAGAGGTCTTCTTAAGACACTATGTCCCATTTAATGTTTGAATTATTCATTTACATTCATTTACAGTACTGGCTATGAAATTAAATCCTTTACCTTTTTGGACAGAGACTAAATATTAAAAAAATAAAAATCAGTTCTATACATTGCATTGTCTAGTGTTGTTTAACTTCCCCACAGTCTGTAATGACTATCTTCTTAACTGTTCCTCCATCGTGCAGACCATAGGACTCCATTACAGTGACAGTCTCCATGCCATCTTTTACTTGACCAAACACAACATGTTTGCCATCAAGCCTGTGGAAGGAGGACAGAATGAAAAGCACATTCGCGAGACCTGCACTATACTCTGGTTAACGAAGCTACGGTGTGTCATAGACAAAGCATCTTAAATACAGCCACGCTGATTTGGCTTTAATTTCCCCTGAGTATTACACCCATTTATCACTACGGAACAACTGTAGTTTCACTCGAGTTGGTGTAAATGTGGTCTGGGTTGCATACCATTCTGTTTTTGTTGTGCAGATGAAAAACTGAGAGGCATTGGTGTTTGGTCCAGAGTTTGCCATTGATAGCACACCTGTAAATACCCAGAGGAATAAATGTTAGACAAATCTGTAACGTGAATTAGCTTGTCATTTTGTACAGTAAGGTAATGTGTTAGGATTTGGTGGCCACATCATCAAACGCTCATTAACAATGATCAGATCATAAAGGAAAACAGAGAGACCGAAACATTAAAACCGACTGTTGCGCTGCAAGGCGGCGCGCATCTGGACTGGGTAAATAATGGGTCTCTACTATAATTACATCCAGGCCAATGTTACACAATCCGACACTATTTGGTCATATTTATCCATCACGGGGATTTGTTGGTTTAGGAACCCCCTGGCACCAAAATGTACTACGATACATTGATGCCGACTGGCTATGAAAGTAGGTCATTCGTTTGTAGATTACAAAATCTGTGCTGCTTACTACTCAAACCAATGTCGCCACCTAGTGGCATTATGTGGAAGTGAATATTGCACCCCACACACAACAATGTTGTTCCAAAGAACTGACAAACTGTTAGTAATGACGACTGAAGGGGGTAAATGTGTTATATCACCTGGTCCGGTGTGTTTCAACTTGAAATTCTCATCCTTGAATTTCTTTCCATAAATAGATTTTCCACCAGTTCCATTATGATTTGTGAAATCTCCACCCTGAATAAAAAGTAAGCAGCAACTCTTAATTTTCGGTGATTGTGCGCATTTTTATATCTTTAGCAAGAACCAATGATGCTCCAGCTCCATCATAAGATGATATGATGTTCAACTGATACCTGGCACATGAACTCGGGTATAATCCTATGAAACACAGAGCCTTTATAGCCAAACCCGAACTCGCCTGTACAAAGTGCTCTGAAGTTCTCTGAGAGAGAGAGAAAAAACAATCACTCTTCAGTCATTTTATTTTAGATTTTGGTTTATCGTTTAGTGAAATTCCACTAAAAACGTACCTGCGGTTTTGGGAACAACGTCTGCATTCAGCTGTATTAAAATAGGAGCTGTAATGTAATAAACCTTCAAGCACATCCCCAAGGTCGTGGTACGTTTAGTCTACGATACCTAAACACATACAACCTGACCCATGTGAAACACTAGTGTATAACATTGAGTCATTTAGGAAACAAGTCTACAGTACATCGGTCTGATTTACTAATAACAGATTCTTACTTCAATTACGATTCTTCCGATAATCTCGTCATCAGCTGCGATGTCCAAAAAGACGACTGGGTTCGGTACTGGTCCAGATACCAGTCTATTCGCAGCAATTGCAACTGAGCAATATTTCAAACGATTTTTTATTTGTAACATTGTGGCACAAATGGTTAAAAAATAACATAACTACCTAATGTGAAACTCGCCAGACCGGACCAGTAACCCCGGTACCAAACAGCGCGGAGCCATGTGACGTTTTTGTTCGCCGTTTCGTGTTAGTGGAAACGAACAGCGACATCGTGTGGCTGGTTGTGTAATAATGCGGTTTTTGTGTGGCTGCCACATGGCACAATAAATAGTTGGTTACTACAACAAAATGCGCGCGTTCATCGTTATTTCTAGGCCGTGGATTATCACTCACACAAAATACGACTTTAAGCTCAAGTGTTTCATCTGAATACATATTTATTAGATAAATATTAGGATGTCACAGCATCTAACTACATACAGTTTTGCAAGACTAAAAATCACAATTAGTTTTTTTTTTTCTTCTGAATAGTTTAGAATATGAAATGATTGTACACAGAATGTACAAACAAAAGGACAACTGCCACTTTAGGCGCCAATCATCTTAGATTGTACCATTTTTTTCTCTGATCATGATATCAAAATTGTACAAACTATGAATTTGGTTACAATCTTTTGGAACCACTCCAGGCCCCATGTCCATTTCCTCCAAATTATTCCCCAAGATTTTCTTCATTAACTTTTTAGCACCTTATAGAGTACACAGGTAATGGAGCAATACACGTAAGCTAAATATTACACAAAGGTAAAACAAATGTGTCTCTTCCCCCCTAATTCCCCTGACAAGGGGGGTTGAAAATATTTTACATAAATGAATAAAAAATAAACAAAAACAACAAAAATAAACAAATCGGCGAGAAGTTCCACAGACGCTAACAAACACAGATTCATTTTACCCAATTCGAGTCTTATAGGAGGATGCAAGCTTTACAAATTCTAAATACACAATGCACATTCCCCTGGGGAAAATGAATACATTTCTGTTAACGATTCTCTATTTGTCATTTACATATGTACACGCGTCCCTTACGTCCCCTTCTCCTCTCTCCCTCCCATCCCACCTCCACCGAGACCCGTGGCCGAGGAGGGGACAGGCCACCTCGAATCTTTTACACCGTCACCATCTCCGCTAACCCTCTTCTCCTCAGTGACTGTACAGCTACAGTAAGTGACAGGCCTCAAACATGGACTAAGCTCAACTTGCAGTGTGGCCCAAGTGTGAGTAGAGGTTTCAGCGCAGTTCGCCTGTAGCAGTTCGCCTCTAGATGTCTACAAAGCGGGAACCAGAATGTGGCAGTGCATTAGTTTAACGACGACGACGACAACATAAAAAGAAAAATACAAACCAACTGGAGATATATAGACTAATCCACATGTTCCTGTTTGGAAGAACATAAAACGTGTCAGTGACAAACATAGTATATGTACAGAACTACACACTTAAAAAGTCTGTAATACAAAATAAATTAAAACGTTTTTTAAAGGGGGTAAATATGCATTCCACAAAATAAGTGGTGAATGGTAATCAATTAAAAACTCAAACAAATTATCATATTGTTCCAGCCAACCTCAAGACTAAAATATCCTCAAAAAACAATGGAGCAAACAGAACTTTTTGATTCTTACCAGAAGGTCTAAATTACAGACATGGGGTGCAATGCAGATGAATTTATCTCTTACTATGTTGAACAGTACGTTTCATAACAGAGCTGTTAGACAGTCATTGGATTGTATTTAGTGTGTTAAGTGATTTTATTTTCGGACGAGGCGAGATGTCGATCCCGTTCTGTAAGTACATGGCTAGTTCCTTTGATTTCTTTTTATCAGTTCTACCTATTTGCACTACGGTTTACAGGTGCAGTAAAAAAATGGTTTCTGAGGGTTTAGAACCAACAAAATAGATTACATATACATGTACACAGACAAATAACATCTAGAAACAAGGACCGTCCTGTAATTGTCACTGAGTCATACAATACAGTATTGTAAATATATTATGTTAATGCAGTGATGGAAAAGACGAAGTCATGTTTGACTACCATGAAGTCTGGACGTTACCTTGCTGGTTTGGGTCACCTCTTCCCATCACTACACAAGACTTTGGTAATGGCCATTTTGTAATAAACGCACATACACTGTACATTTAGAGAGGTACAACGACAGGGAAAACAGTAATCATACCATGAACAATATATTGTGCAGAACAAACTCTTCTGTTCTTTACATGACCAGAGCTCACGTTGGAAATGTTGACTGAAATAAAACAGAGGAACACGTCTGAAAACACTGCTCAAAAATAATTTAGAAAAAAAGTCAAGTCTACACTTGGTTCCCTCGTTCAAACTAGAAGGGGTGGTTGGCACAACTGCACATTAAACACACTGTATGCAGTCTTGTCGTGAGGGGCCAAAGACCTCACGGGTCTGGGAGAGGCTACACTCATGCATTAAATGGTGAAAGATCCCCAGAACACACAACTGATGGTGGGGTCAGATGTCACGATGCTCATACTGCTCTTTCAAAAGTAACTGCAATCTTATTTTACAAAATGAATTGCCCTGGCCATTGAGTGTAATCTCACAGCACTTGGAGATGGAGAGACTTGTGAAGTAGGCACAATGCTAGCTTTTGATGCACATTATCAGTTGAAAAATATTGATGCTTTTCCCATCTAAAAATAAAAACTAACAAAAAAAAAATGAAATCGTCACAATTCTATCTGGGACTTATTTTTGCTTTTTGAGTATTTTTGAGAATTTATGATGGACCAAATGAGAGTGATGGCACAATATGATGTTCAGAGTTGAGGAGCTTCACAGGAGGGGACACGTGTTCACAGGGAGCAGATATGAGACACTGGGACGGTTCCCGGAGGCCCAGTCTTTGCGATGCAGTATCAGATCACCGTGATGCTCGTGGTCTCCAGGGCTGCGATGGGAGCATTCTTCCCTTTGATGTTTCCTTTGCGGTCATCCTGTTGCAGTTTGACAAATTGTGCTTTTTCCAAGGGCCTCGGACACCCGGTGCGAACATCCAGTGGAGAACACTCGTGGGGATTTGGGAAGCCATGGTGTGAAAGCTTGGAAGAACCAACTTTAACAAGCTTGTGCACACACACACAAGCCACTATAGGAAGATTTTTTTTCCTATTCAGGTCTTGCTTTTCACAAAAGAAAAAAAAAGATAAAAAAAAAATGCTACAACACTTTCCTAGTGAGCACACATATAGTTCTTCTGTGTGACTTATATATTCATATGAACTGATTATAGCTGCACAGTTTTTCATATTAGTATTGAAAGTTATCACTTTAGTGCCAACCAACATGGCTGCCTTACATGTGTGGAAAAGAACGTCCATAAAAGAGTGAGATATTTACACAAGAAAAGAGGCAGGCGGAAGAGTGTTGCGTGCTTGTAAAGTACTGAATTGGTGCTCGGGGTGCATCTGGACTCCTGACGGCCAAACACGTCAGTGTCTCTGGGAGAGGTGGATGAGGGCAGTCAGTTGTTCTCAAACAGCGAGAGCAGATCATCGTTGCTGTTGCTCGGGAGGTCAGGAGGGTCCAGGTAGGAGAGCAGCTCGTCGGGGTTGGCCAGCTCCGGGAGCAGCTGTGGAGGACAGAGCACACGTTAGCCAGCGGGAAGGGATGACGTGCGTCACATGTCAAGGCAGACGTGTGCCCACGACGGGCGAGACTCTTCTTGACAGCGCGTTGTTCTCATTTTAAGCACACTGTCCTTATGATCCCACTTACATTTGCTCCTTCCAAATAACTGAGATAATCTGACGATAATCTGATTGTCTTTCTTTAACCGCCGTGTTTGGAGTGAGCAAAGCGTGATTGGCTCCCAGCAACAATGTTCCCAGCATGCAACGCCAAACCGAGCAGAGAGATGAGTCAAGCGGAGTCATGTGATGTGAGTACTCACGTCCAGAGAGGGCTCGGGCATGTCTGCCGGCCCCTGGCCGCCCACCTGGCCCTCGCCAGCGGGGTTGAAGGTCATGTCGCCGTGCGGGTGGCTGTTGGGGCCGGGCTGCTGCTGTGGGGGCGGGGCTTGGCGTGGGGGCTGGGAAGATGGGGGGCCACTGTGATGTAATGGCTGTGCTGATTGGCTGTTGGGGTGTGGAGATGCGTGCATGGAAGTATGGGACTGCTCAGCACTCACAGGATGGGGCATCTGAAGAGGAAGGAGAGAGAGTGGCAGTGAGGCGCTGTGTGTGGGTGGAGCACGGGCCAGAGCCCAGGCGACAGCCAGAACACACACACACACACACCCACCCACGCCCCTCACGCTGATGCAAGTGCCATGCAGATGACCTCAAAGAATAACACTACACTTGGGAAGACACAGCCTCCACACTTCTAACGACTTTACTCACTTTCATCTTCAAGAATGCCCTAGATGCCCTGAACTTTCCCCTCGTACAAGTGAGGAAATGCCAAAAGACCTTTCTAGGTCTCTAAAGAAAACTACAAAGGGCGTGATGTTGGGAGGTCAAACGCACACAGACAACACAGTGGAAGGGTTCGCTTCACTGTTTGTGTTTGAATAAAAAAATAATAAAAAAGACGCGGTCCCTGAATGTCTAATATAAACACTGCCGAGCTGAGTGGGGAGGTTCCAGATGGCTGGCTGAAGCAGACTTCTGAAGCAGCTCCAGGTTGGAGTATCTCACCGTGTCGGGCATGCCATGGCCCAGGGCTTTGTCTGGCCCCATGAGGCTGTTGGGCATGTCCGGTGGGTGGGAGAGCTGTGGCCCGTGCATGAAGTCATTCATGGGAGCTCCTCCACCACTGTTGCCATGGGGAAAGTCAAAGTTTCCATGGCCTTGGTAACTGTTGCCTGGCAGGAAAAAAGGAGAGAGGAGATGTGAGAAGCTGAGCCCCGAGGACAAGCCAAACAGAGGGACAGACAGGACAGAGGGATGGACAGGACAGAGAGACAGACAGGACAGAGAAAAGAACAGGACAGTGGGATGGACAGGACAGAGGGACGGACAGGACAGAGAGACAGACAGGACAGAGAAAAGAATAGGACAGTGGGACGGACAAAACAGAGAAAAGAACAGGACAGTGGGACGGGCAGGACAGAGAGGTGCTTGGGTCAGCCCTTCAGAAACCCGCAGGCGTTCATCTAGACTTTTAGGACTACAGAGAGAAGGATTAGGCTCTCCCAGAGAAGAGTGGCACGGCGGCATGGCGGGTGGAGTGGGCGGAGCTGCTGACCTCTACCTGGGCCTCCATACTCGCCGCTGCCCCCTCCGTGCTGCGGAGGGATGGAGGAGTAGGGCGAGGGCCCCGGGCCCAGCTGCGCAATCATCTCCATCACGTTTGGCATGATCATCTGACTGGGACTCATGGTCTTGAAGCGCTTGGCCAGAGGACCGTCCGGGTCCTCCTTTATGAGCAGGTCCGACTTTATGGGCACGGGGCGCCAGCTACACGTGGGGTCGATGGTGACCTCTTCGAACTCCGAACTAAAGAGGAAACGCAGCACATTTGGGGCCGTGTGAGAACGTGTGATCAAAGCAGACAGAACTAAGCAGAAGGAGATAGCGGTTCTGTGGCTAAATACTTTCTGTGGGTCGGCACCGTTCAGTATCGAATACGTCATTCCTCAATGTCGTTTGCTTGGCTAATACGTACTTTTGGATGGCGTTGAGAATTCCCCACATGTACTGATCCACTTCCAGACCCTCCAATAATGCCGTTTTACTGGGGAGAGAGAGAGAGAGAGAGAGAGCTGTATGAAAGTATGTCACTCACTCAGTCCTGCATTCTGAATTAGTACGGTTGAGGTTTACAACGTACTTGCATACAGGACATCTCCACGTTCCTCTCTCACAGTTCAGCTGCAAATAGGACTCCAGGTCAAAACACTGCGGAGGAGAGAAGATATCAGCATGAGGGAAATGTAGAGGGTCTTGGGAATGAGATCTCATGTGAGAAGCAAAGGCTGAAGATCTCAGCAAAGCCAAATAAAGTACTCATCAAGAACTTCTCTGGGAAATAACAAGACACATACGTTTTGCACAAGTCTATTTGTTTAACGGCAGAATATATATATATATTTTTTGACATTTTTGATATTTTCATCTGCATTTTGCACTGAGATTGAAACACTTTCGAATGCTAAATTCCCCTCCCATTCAGGTGCTTTGAATGTTTCCGAGCTGCTCGGGCTGGGGCTCACCTGCACGTGTTTGCAGTCATGGCCCCGGGCAGGAAGCTGGATGCGCCGGAACGTGATGGGACACTTGAGAGACACTTTGATGGCTGTCTGTTCCACGCCGTCCTCTCCGTTCAGCGGTGCATTCCCTGTAGATGCTGCCACGCTGCTGAAGTTCCGTTTTACTGCACACAGACAGGAGGAGGAGTCAGATGGTGGAGGAGGAGGAGTCAGACGGTGGAGGAGGAGGAGTCAGATGGCAGAGGGGTTATTACTTTTGGTGATGCAGTGCTCTGCAGGCAGAAGTCTCTTCTTGAGCAGGCCTTGCAGGACAGACCTCACCGACGGCCTGTGCACCAGCTGCAGGACGAACAAGTGCGACTGGAAGGAAAAAACGGGACTGTTAATGCTAACAATGACAAGACACAGTCCCGCGCAAGGCTGGTCCCGCACAATGGCACCCTCCAGCCCAGCAGACGACCATCTGTTAGCATGTTAGTACCACAGGGTGTGCCAGAGAGACCCCAGGCTGCTGTTACGTGGCTGTGTTAGCGATGCTACAGAGGGACTTACACAGCAGCACGCCGTCACTGTGATCTGGATGGTGTTCCTCCCCGGCTGACACACGTGCTTCAGGTGCAAGGGCTTGTGGGAGGTCTTGTTATCCCCCCTCTCGATGGTGAGAGGTGTGGCGTTGACGCTGACCTGCACCGACGCCGGCCAGTTGGTGTTCATCTGCCGATCCTCGTGGTGGTAGCACTTAAACTGAAGCTCCAGGTCTGACCTGCCGTGGCCAACAGCAGTCACCTGTGTTAGCATGCTAACACACACGTGCTCTTTTAGGTAGGGTAACGTATACGCACCTCCACATGAGGGTCTGGTGGACGGAGGGCCGCAGGTGGAAGACGTGGTTGCTGACGGCCAGGTTGTGTTCCAGGCGGAAGGGCTCCAGCACCACGCCATCTCGCACAGGGAAGGTCAACCTCAGCTCCTCATTGGGGTTAGCTAAAGGCAACACAAGGTGTTAGCTCACGTGGCATTGGCGCACGCAGCGTTAGCTCACGTGATGTTAGCTCACGTGATGTTAGCAAATGCAGCATTAGCTTCCACGGTGTTAGCTCAGGCAGCGTTAGCTCACATGGTGTTATCACACGTGGCATTAGCTTCCGCGGTGTTAGCTCAGGCAGCGTTAGCTCACATGGTGTTATCACACGTGGCATTAGCTTCCATGGTGTTAGCTCAGGCAGCGTTAGCTCACATGGTGTTATCACATGTGGCATTAGCTTCCATGGTGTTAGCTCAGGCAGTGTTGGCTCACATGGTGTTATCACACGTGGCATTAGCTTCCATGGTGTTAGCTCAGGCAGTGTTGGCTCACATGGTGTTAGCACATGCTGCATTAGCTTCCATAGTGTTAGCTCAGGCAGCAATTAGCTCAGGCAGCGTTAGCTCACATGGTGTTAGCACACGCTGCATTAGCTTCCACGGTGTTAGCTCAGGCAGCGTTAGCTCATGCGCTGGTGGTGACAGGCAAGCATGAGCTTGTGCTTTTCAACAGGCCCTCACAGAGTTTACAATGGGAACGTTTGCTCTCAGGGTCACATGGTTTGAACCCTCCCAGTGAAACGCATGCATTATGAATGCACTTTGAGTGGGATAGTGAAAAATGAATGATGAATGTAAGATAAATGAGCAGTGGGATTTTCTCCCATCGTCTCATCAAGTCGAAGGTGTTGAGAAGATCAAAGAGTTCTGTAATCTTAACTGTTCATAGACTGACTGGGTTCTTAATAAAGACACTAGTAGTGGGATGGAACAGATTCTTGGAGCAGCACCTGTGCCACTCACCGGGTGGCGGGGGCAGAGATGTCATGTTTGGTTTCATATCCGGGGGAAACGGAGGCTTGACATCCTGGTTGGGTGAGAGGTATGGGGGGATACTACTTCCTGGAGTCATGGGCGGCGTGGGGTTCCCAGGAACTGGCGAGTGAGGATAGTTCACAACCTGCCGTGGAGGCTTTGAACGGGAAGAAAACACAACATGAAAAACATCTGTACTACGTGTTACGTAATGAACAGACAACGCACCGATTCATCATGCAATGAACAAGAGAAATAACAAGAAGGTAATAAAAGGGACCACCCACCCCGTTGCCTTGATTGTAGGCATAGCCACCCGCAGAGAAATTGTTGTTTTGACCATTAAATGGCTCCTGCTGGAGAAACAGAGTAACAGGTTTGGTTCTGCAGTTTGAAGGATTAAACTGCTTTATAATTGAACGAGTGGCCTTTGAGGTGTACCTTGTAGTACTGCCCCATGGGCACTCCTGAAGGGGCATACTGGCCAGAGCCTTGCTGCCCTGGCATCCTCTGCCCGGGGTAGTTGGGTGAGGGCAGTGCTCTGGACGCATTGGGGTTAGGATACTGTCCTTGCTGGCTGGGAAACTGGCCATTTGGTCCAAACTGCTGACCCCCGTAGTTAGGCTGAACAGAGAAGTTGCACCAAATGAATGAAAAGGATCAATCAAACAAAGCTATGAAGGTGGTGGAAAGAAATTCACACACAATGGCAAAATACAGATAATGCCCGAGATATGTGTATTCTCAATAATGACAGTAAGGTCAGTTCTCACCTCTCCAGGATAGGGCCTCTTGGTGCCTGGCATGGGCATGGATTGTGGTCTGGGTCCTGGATAGCCCTGTTGGGGCATCCTCTGACCATGGCCCCCAAAGGGACCCATTCCTGGAGCTCGGGGCTGGTTCATGCCCATGGGTGGGCCGCTCAGGTTAGAGCTGTTCATGCCGGCGCCCATTCCGCCGGGGTTCATGCCTCCTGCCATGGCCGGTGGGCCGCGGGGTCCGGGCTGGTTCATGAACTGGCTGTTATAGCCCTGCGTGGGTCCCATCTGAAACGAGGAGCACATCTAGAGAAGAGAGCAAGAGGAGATTAGTGGGAAATGGAGCGGAAGGATTTTACCAGCACTGTTGTGGTGTGGCTGGGCCCGGGGCAGCTGGGCTCACCCACCTGCCCATACTGGTTCATCTCCTTGTTGGTCTCCTGCAGCGCAGCTACGGTTGCCGTAGCGGTGGCGGTTGCCGTGGCTGCGGCCGCGGCGACAGCGGCTGCCGCGGCGGCAGCGGCAGGCTGGGTGAAGTCCGACGGCGGCCGGGTGTGAGGGGGCATGCCTATCCCACCTGGAGCGTTCGGACCGCCCGGGTAACTGGGGAACCCAAAGGAACATCAACATCCCTCAACTCACTGGGAGTGAAACAGCAAATATTTGGAGCGCCTCCCTTTTTGACGAGAAACACCTGCAACTGATGTCACGAAATCTAAATCTCTATTCTGAGTAATTTATTTCTTTAATCATTATTGTCTCTTTGGCTACTTGGCACAATGTGAAGGTGACATCATCTCTCTTAAAAAAAACTTCAGGAACTTTGCTGAGCTAAGTGTTCACTTGGCATTATAACTGCATATCAAATATCACTAATGGACACATTGCCCAAGCTTATTGAATTTCTCAAAGAATCAAACATGGCTCCACACCCTGTCTAGAGTCTCCACACCCTGTCTAGTGTCTCCACACCCTGTCTCGTGTCTCCACACTCTAATATATGCACACCCTGTCTAGTGTCTCCACACCCTGTCTAGTATCTCCACACCCTGTCTAGTATCTCCACACCCTGTCTCGTGTCTCCACACTCTAATATATGCACACCCTGTCTAGTGTCTCCACACCCTGTCTAGTATCTCCACACCCTGTCTCGTGTCTCCACACTCTAATATATGCACACCCTGTCTAGTGTCTCCACACCCTGTCTAGTATCTCCACACCCTGTCTCGTGTCTCCACACCCTGTCTCGTGTCTCCACACTCTAATATATGCACACCCTGTCTAGTATCTCCAGTCCACACCCTGTCTAGTGTCTCCACACCCTGTCTAGTATTTCCACACCCTCTCTAGTATCTTCCCATCAGCGGTGCTGCGACTGACTGGATCACTGGGATCTACTTGCTCACCTCCCACTGAAGCCTGCGGCTCCGGGATGCCCCGCTCGCCCGTACATGCCCTGTTGCATGTAGGCCTGGTTGGACCCCCCTTTGCCCGAAAACTGTTGCTGTTGTCCGGGGAACTGAGGGGAGTTGATCCCTGGGTTGCTGGCTGGCATACCCGACCCTATTCCATTACCTCCAGGGTTCATAGGGTTGTTGCTGTTGGCCATGGGGTTACCCAATACCTGTGTTGAAGGCAGCAACATTACAAATGCTTCAGCTGTCTGACTTCCAAGAGGAATGTTCTGAGTCTAAGTGCAGGTTTTTGCTTGTCTGCCTCACCTGACTCTGTGACGTATTGGTAACCCCCCACACCGTCGTCACCACCGACAACGAGCCGGGGGCCTGGTTGGCATTTTGTTGCCAGGGAACAGAGTCATATGGAAAGGACCCATCACTGAGGAGAAAAAAAAAAGAGATCACATCAGCAACCTGGCATACAAATCCCATACTGTATTCAAAATGTCGGAGAGAGGAAATTAATATCCCAGCTCGGTGCAGTGGGGTCTGGAGCACTACGGGGTGGCTAGAGGGAGGTTTGCTGACTGTGAGGAAGAATTCTCTCCTGAATGGAGCACATTGTTTCACATAGAAGCTGTAGGCCCCGTCAGGGAGACTACCCTGGCAACCAAACAGAGCCCAGGCCAGGGCCCACAGTACAGAATGTCCTATTAAACATAAGTTTGTGGAGCCTGTGTTTCTCTCAGGCCTGAACCCCCCAGAGACCGTTTCTTTGGACCTCGACCAACAAACAACTCCAAAGCTCCAAGTCCTTTTAATGACTAATACAGGCCAAAGTTTAAACAAAGAGAAAGCACCATTCAAATATTTTTTAGCTGTGACTCAGAGCCTTGAAATCGCAGGCTATCAAAGCTATCTTGCAGCAGCGAAATGTTAACACAGCACGGCTGATGAGATCTTGAGTCTTTGAAAAGACCCAGTGGAGGAAACTGGTTGTAAGAAGCCTGAATCACGATGGCGGATTCTATACCAGGACGAAGACAAAAGAGCAGATCTGGAGGGGCAACAGGTTGCGAGTGGCGGTTGGCGCAGGGTTTGGAGCGGGCCCAGCCAGGGTCGGGCACAGATGGGGCTTTTGTCTGGCCCGTGCGCACTGACCTGTGGGAGAGCGCGGGCTTGATGGAGCTCATGGGCGGCTGCATGGGCACCTTGCCCTGGGGCTCACTCTGACGACTCTTCTGGTGGCGTAAGAGAAGCAGCCGGCCCAGCTCCTCACACCACGATGACAGCAGAGCTACAGACAGAGAGAGAGAGAGAGAGAGAGAGAGAGAGAGAGAGAGAGAGAGAGAGAGAGAGAGAGAGAGAGAGAGAGAGAGAGAGAGAGATAAAGAGGGGGGGGGGGGGGTGGTACACTGACATTAGTCTATAGAGCCAAGTCTCAGGAACTAATATAACACCAGAGGCCTATTGTACATCTTGATGAAGTTAGATTTTTACTACATTTTTAGTATTTACAAAAATAAGAAAAATGATTTCAATTACAAATTTACAAAAGGAAGGGGTATGACATATGAGATAAGCACAGCCATGCCAAGACAACGGCAAACAAATCAGCTCAAATGCAATGAAATAAAACATCAGGGCTTTGCCATATCCTTCACTGACAACAACCACCTTTCTCAAACCTCAATCTGCAGGTTTGGCCTTTACCACTGGAGGGCACTGCAGTCCTGTATTTCCACAAACAGGGCCAGGGCACCATGCCTCTCTCAGGATCATATGATTTTCATCTGCAGTGAATTGTAAGCAGTGATCCTACTACAAAGGACTGTTCTTCCCTTCTCATGCTGGGCGGATGAAAAGAGGGAGGAGAAGGAAAAGCAAGGGATGAGGGATGGGTATCGGTGTGGAGTATGGTGCATCGCAGCTGCAATGAGCCGTGGCAGTACTTTGGTCTGGGTGGGGTGGGGTGGGGGTGGGGGGGGGGTGGGGGGGGGGGAGTGGGGTTTCAACCTCTCGCCATGGCAATGGAACAGATTCAGCATGGCAGGTGCTGGCAGTGAGCTAGGTCTACCTCTCCTCTGACCAAACCCCCCCCCTCCATTGTAGCCCCCATACCTCACACACCACCAACGGCTCTAAGTGCACCTCTAGCTTTCAAGGGTGGCTTATGGTATCCCCTCACTCTATCTCAGAATGCTCTTTCACACACACACACACACACACACACACACACCTGTGTGCGTCGAAAAGCGGAGAGAAAGAAAGCAGAAGATACATGTTGTCTCTAGCACTGCGCCACACAGATGGGGCGCGGACAAAAGCCAGGAACGGCTGCGTTGATCCCGCCCCATCAAACAGCTTCTGCGAGGGACCATATCAAATATTCCCTTTAACACAAAACGAGATCATCCTTTGGAACAATACCCTGCTTTTTTTCATCCCGAGACCCCTCTACAGAGACAGCAGAGAGAGAATAAGAAATGTCCCGTGTGCGTATGTCAACACAGGGGGGGGGGGGGGGGGGGGGTTGGTGTTAAAGGAGTCTTTTTCTCCTTGTCTGGGAGACTGCAGCTCTGACGTGAGTGGCTGAGTGCTCCCTCCCTCCATCTCTCTCTCTCTCTCTCCGTCTGTCTCTACCTCTCTCACTCTCTGTCTCTCCCTCTCACACAGAGACAGACGTCTGCCTTCCCTCCGTGTATCGATCAGCCAGTAATGACTAATAAGACTGTTCAGCTGTCTCCAGTGCCCTTAGTGCTTGGGGAATGTAAACGAGCAAACGCACGTCTGACTAACAGAGCAGCACGTGCACAGAGCACATTTTCACCCCCATCTCAGCTTCAACACTGCCTCTCAACTGATTAAGACACACACACACACACACACACACACACACACACACACACACACACACGTAAACAGAGAGAAAGAGAGAATGTGTATTAACAAAGGTCGCATGTGTATTAACATCTTCGCAGAGCACCTTTATTCATGATATTTCAGGTGATTCTCATTATTCATTGTTCCAATAGTGCCTGACTCACTCTCTCCAGGTTCAAACACTCAATTACAGTGAGAACACGTACGTGTACACATATCAAAGGGCTTCTGCTTGAAAGGGAGCAGTGCTCACCGCGTGACAGGCGTGAAAGCCATCCCAGCAGGTTTGGTGCAAGAGGCTGGAATCACCCACCTACTTAAATGAGAATTATTCCACCCTGCCATTACAGAGAGCTTATCTCCCTGCTAAATCACCACCTCGGAAGGCTGGCAACTGGTATTTTCTCACAAAAGACCAACTTAGAACTCATATGACAGGTTACAGCCAGCCGCTGCCTGCCAATTCCCCTGTGCAGCCCCCCCTGCCTGGTGTACCTCCTACAGCTAACAAAGACTGGAGTACTACTGGCTACAATTCAACCCAGTGCATTCACAACAACCCACTCTCGGGTTAATCAGTCCAGCGCCTTTGCGTCAGTGAGCGGCACCACCCTCTCCTATTTGAATAAAGCTTCTGTTTCCCCAGCCAAACGGAGTGGGTTCCCCCTCAAACCTCCTCCGGTGCCGTTTTTGCACTGTGCTGTTGCAGCCACAGCGGCTCAACCCGGTGAGTCTCGCATTAAGCTCGTCTCTCACAAGGCGCGCCTGTTGGCACCTCCGTTCGCCTCACGTTCCTCTCCCCTCTCATCCCTCTCTCCGCCCCAGACACCTGCTCCAGTGCTGCTCTCTGTTGGCTCCGCCCCTCTGCGCCGGGCACCGAATCCGTCTGCGACGTAACGGTCATTTGCGCGGGAGCCACGGTTGAGATCCGGGCCGGCGGGGCTGGCAGGCACCAGCCTGTCCCAGCCAGAGAGACAGGCGTAGTGGGGGTGGAGGCCAGAGACAGGCATAGCAGGGGGCGGAGCGGGCCGGGCCTGTGCTACGCAGATGCGGTCAGTGAGCCCAACTAACACCCCATCCCACTGCAACCCCAATGAGCTTCTGCTGCGCTACACTGCTGATGGGAGTTCAGAATGCCAAAAGAAAATAGAAACATGCCACAATTACAGCCAAACCAGGCCAATACCAAACTCAATTTTTATTATAGTATTTTAATAAAAATTGTATGAAGATTGTATGAAGAAAGCACACATTTGGGTAGCATTATGGGTGTACACATATGAACTGCCATATGATTACTGGCATGATTGCCATAACACGCTTACCATTTAATAAACACTCATCACAGTTCCTAATGGGTGAGCAGAAGGTTTTACTTTCAAGTCGATGGGCGTTTGTATTCACTAAACGTATGAGAAGAACCTCATCATCCTCAATCCTCCACCTGAAGACATGAATGCCTGAAACGTCTTCTGCATTACTACACAGGCAACATTTTAGCTCAAAGTGCTTCAATAAGATGATTAAGCACCAAACATGTTGACAGCAGATCAATCAATCGGACACTGATGTCTCCTTATGGCGGCGGTTCAGAACGGCTCTCCTCTCTTGCTGCAGGTGCAGGGCGGACGGTGGTGTAGTCCGCCAGGCCTGGCCCACGTACTCCGCCCACCCGACGTAGCGTGGCGGGGCCCAACACCGCCCGGCTGGCCACCATCTCCGACCCTGGCTCGCCGTTTGCCCTCTGCCTGGGCTAAGAGGCTCTGCGCTGGGGCTTAGCGGGCTGATGGCCGTCCATCCCTCCCGCTGGCCGGCCTAAATCCCCCCAACAAGCGTGTCCGCAGAGGTCCGGGTCGTCCCGGTTACACAAATCTCTTCCAAATCTGCCCCAAGTATGCGCGCCTCCTCTGGGCCTGCAGGCTGTTCGGCTCCGCCCTGCCAGCATGACATCACAGCCCCGCCTACCGCCGCTCCTTTGGACCGCCCCTCCGCCCGAGTGTTCCAACAATGGCACGGCCCTTTCTACACTCGTAGAACAGACGTGACACAGGAAAAGGTGCCAAACTGAACAAAGCCATCATAGCAGAGGACCCCAGTTGCCCCTGTAATCACAGTCTGGCCATATCAGATAGCAAACTTCCCCCTGGCCCAGAATCCCAGGCCCACACGCCAAACGAAGCCCGGCACCCTCGCCTTGACCCGGCCGATCTCCCTGAACGCATCCACTGAGTCGGCTACGAGAAGCACTGAGCGTTATGAAGCTATGAGGCTTTGGCTAGCTACCCTGCAAACGCTTCCATCACAAGGTAGGTAGAACAATCTGCAAGTTGCTTTGTAAGTTCACACCATAAATAGCATTTGGGGAAAAGATCAGTTTACAGGAAAAGAGCACAAAGGGGTATGTTTATATTTTTTTGCATTCACTGAGTAAATGAAAGCAGCCTGAATATTCTAATCAACGCAAAGTTTCTCCTGAGACACGCAACATGCATTAATATGCCAGACGTGACATAGCTACACACTCCAAACTGATGTATTCTGACGTTCTAAACAATGAGCATTCTTCCTCCTCTGGATCTCCCTCTCTCTCTCCCTCTCTCACTGGGGAGTGTTTAAAGAACGATGCTGAACACATCCTGCTCCTTCCTCATATGAAGCCTGCCACAGTGAGTATGCCCTCTCTCACCCCCCTCTCGCCCTCTCTCACCCCCTCTCGCCCTCTCTCACCCCCTCTCGCCCCCCTCTCGCCCCCCTCTCGCCCCCCTCTCGCCCCCCCCTCTCGCCCCCCCTCTCTCACCCTCTCGCCCCCCTCTCGCCCCCCTCGCCCCCCCTCTCTCACCCTCTCTCGCCCCCCTCTCTCATCCTCTCGCCCCCTCTCGTCCCCTCACGCCCCCCTCACGCCCCCCTCTCTCACCCTCTCGCCCCCCTCTCGCTCCCTCTCGCTCCCTCTCGCCCCCCTCTCTCACCCTCTCGCCCCCTCTCGCCCCCCTCTCGCCCCCCTCTCTCACCCTCTCGCCCCCTCCTCGCCCCCTCTTCTCACCCCCCTCTCACCCCCTCCTGACTCTTCCACCCTCCCCTACCCCATCTCGTTCCCCCTCACTGTACAATAAAATCACTCCAGTCCTTCACACCCAGATGTCCTGCTAATGGATTAAATCCCATAAAACATTCATCAATAAAATGATGGAAATGTTCTCACATAAAGACAGCTTCCATTACGCAGGGGGTGTTGTTTTCAACCAGCTGTGATTAGAGTGATACACGGAGCGGTTGACTTTTTGTGACTCATAAGTACAGCACTTCAGTACACACACTTTAGTTTGAGTAAATAAACAGCAGAGGACATACAAGCAGAAGTCTACTCACTTAATTCACATAAAAATCTGACACAACGAAACATCCTTTTTAGATTTTTAGAATTAGAGAATTCAGCCCAAGGTCTTTTAGCACGAGTCTTACCCAGGAAGTGGCTTACAAAAACTCTACAGCCCCACGCTAGCAGAGGAAGATCCTGCTAAATGTTTGTTTGGCTATTAAATGTTAGTAAATATCCTGCATTTGTGTGTTTCTTTCTCAGAATTTGAGTTTAGAGGAATTTCTAAATGCATAAATAGCTTCAATGTTACTATTAAAATAATAATAAATCATGGAAAGTAGCACCGCGTAAGCCAAAGCACTGAGAACTGTGCAGGACAATAACGTGTGTGGACCACTGGTGGTTTGGTTGACAGCTTGTTTGCATGCACAAACCTGCCTTACAGACACCCACTGTAATCCAATTGAGGAGTGGAACTACTGTGGTGAATTATACAAAATGCTGCACCAATGCCAAACGCACAGCACGGACCGGGTCCCTGATGCAAGCCGGCAATCGCAGCCCGGTTCTTTGAGTTGCGTCTGGCAGTAGCAGTGTCTGATGGCCCCCGACGTCCTGGCTGGCTGTGGAGAGGGCCAGGCTGTGTGTGTGCGTCAGGGTTCTGTGTGAGAGGCTGCTGGCGTGGGAGGACTGGCACCCAGGTCCAGCCTGCTATTACCTAATGACACGACCTGTGCCGTGAGAGACGCCCGCGCGTACTATTTGAGGGCAGGGCTGGTTCCGAGTGCAGGCTGCACACGCTCCACGCGACCTATTGACCTCTGGCAGAGACCGGTGGGTCACGCAGTAGCCTGGTCTACACACAGTGATGGTTCTGCTCCTGACAGACGGGCACGGCAGCGAACAACACACAACACCCCGAAGTTTTAAACAAACGAAGCGAAGCACTGGGTGGAGGGGGGCTGTTTCTAATCTCAACAGGAGATACCGAGAGCTTAGTGACCGTCTCTCTGAGAGCACGAGGAGAAACAGTTTGATACCAGTTGATTTCACACACACAACACAGCACAGATTGCATTACCGATACATCAACACGTACAGTGGGAGTGAACAGTCAGGATGGATTAAGACTTGCTCAGAAACAAAGGCAAATCCCAGCGCTTCATCATGACATCGGCCGGCCTCGGAAGTGACACACACACGAATGGAGGCGTCGCTTAAACGCACGCGGTAATAAACAGACAATCCCATCATGACGGACCTGAAAAAAAGCTCTTCACAAAAACTATAGTACTGGGTGAGTGACAAGAGCCTTTAGAAAACATGATCAAAATCATAATTGTGCAGCACATGCTTCTGGGACACAGGTATGAACGCCTGTTGAGCAGCCAATGAACCACAACAAAACCCCCACCCCGCCCCCACCCGCCCCCAAGCAGAGCAAGCATGACCACTGCCTCGGGTCCTGGGACTGCTCACAGATGGAGGAAACAAAGACAGCAACAGAATGGATGTCCTGGGTGACAATGGCAGTAGAGAGAAGGGGCGACAGGTAGGAAGCACTCTCCACTGATGCGTCACACAAGCCAAATGATGCTAGAACACAGAAGAGTACCTGAGTCACTTTGACATCTCCTGCAGGTGTTGGTCTCTGTAGGGTTCAAATTCAACATTTTACTCAGGGGGGGCAAAGCAAGCGTCAACACAACAATGCAGCATTTAGAAGAACGCACTTCACCGAGGAGTGATTCAGAGGCGTGACCGGCCCTCACGCACAGTCACGAAGCTCTGGGCAGTTTTATGGGGACGTGGCGAGGTTGGTTCTGCCAGAGGTACTAAAGCCGGTCCAAATGTACTGAAATATTCCAGGTTGCTTGCACATTTGTCATATATCCTAAGCACTTGCCACCAACATGAATGGGTGTCAAAACTTTTCAAACACATAATCTGTTTCCTATATCTGTGTTTACAGTGTAAAAACAGCAGTAAACAACAGACACAACCCCTTCAAAAATCATTCTGTCTCAGATCAAAATTAAGCAACAGAGAACCATAACGGAGGCCTCACTTCACAAACCACGCTGATACAGTTTGGACTTGATGTGTATACATATTGCTCTCTTGATATAATTTGCAAAACCTTTCTGAGTCCCTTCCAACACAGTCAGACCTACATAGTATTTTACAGTAAGATAGTGTACCAGTGTATTACACAAAGACATGACTGCTCGCAGAACTTCACATAACCTAAATCATTTCCAAACAATAAAATGCAACCCAAATGTTTTATATCAATGTATACAAATCAACGTCTGTCCAGGACCAGAAGGTTATGGGTCAGTCTTTACTCTTTGACCCAAAGATAAGTACACGATGCATGAAACATTATGGGTGCTACCAATCTACAAAATAAGGCATGACACAAGTGCTTAAGTCCACGTGGTGTAGGTGGAACTGAGAAGACCCTTGTACCTGCTCTGAATGATCTGCCAAAACTGCCAGACACTCCCACACTTAAGTGCCCAACCAACCATGTAAAAATCAGGTTTTCTTTGGCTGCAGGAAGCCCGGATCGTGTTGAATACGGCGTGTGTAAGAACCAAGCGAGAGCCGGCGTGCAAAAGTGAGCCCTGAGAGCGCAGAGCTATTAACCGCACCGTGGAGAGGAGGAAGCTTCACTTGCAAACAGCAGGATCCTGATTACACAAAACCCACACATGCAATTCGCCGCCTCGTCTGCTAATATCCAAACTTGCACTATGTGCACTAATATGATGAGTATGACGAGGGCCAGAGGAACACATCCGTGTCTACGCTGAACCGGTTAGCACCGCCACGTTCCTGCATGCAAAGTACATCATTGTTTCTGTGAGTTAGTGCTGTGTTTTGCTGCCCAAGCCACGAGTGTGGAGGCTTCCCGTCTCAGAAGAGCGGTGTCCGGCGGGAGCGAGAGAGGACCGTGTCTGCCCTCCACCTCTCCCTCTCCCCCACCGTCTCTCCCCGTATGCAGCGGACACTGCGAGGACCCTGGCCAGAACGATGCTCCCTGGGTCTGCTTCAGCACGTGGTCTACAGTCTGAGATCCATCACACTCTGTTTCCTTCAGAATGAACACTGCCAGAAAAGAGACGATCCTTATTCCTTAGCGTAATAGAACTGAAACATAACTCACTCACCAACACCTTCCTGACTGTTACTCCACCATACATAAATAACACACTCTGTCAGTAACACACTCCTTAGCACTGATAGCACAACAAAGGAGACATTTGCCAGTGCTCAACAGAACAGGAGTGGTGTTTGAGTTCAGACAGCAGGGTGGTGGTGGTGGTGGTGGGGGGGGGGGGGGGGGTTGTACTACTGGACCCAGGCCATTGTTATGCTAATGGCCCTCCGCCCTCTCTGCTACAACTCCAACTTTCAGGACAGGAGTTGTACGGTTTATCTCCACAGTGTTTGCGTATTTTAATCTTCCAACTTCTAAGAGGTTTTGAACATGCTGGGATCCTTTGGGCTGGCTGAAACAGACCATCATTCAGTCTTGCAAAGACCTCAAAGCACAGCAACACACTGATAAGTTGGCTATCCCAGCCTCCGCCATGCTTGGGAACTAGCCATAAATGATTATTATTCCAACTCTGACCCTGTCAACATAGACCAAAAAACACAGGAGGTGAGAAACCTGTTCTGGGAGGAACGTGTGCTGTACTAATCAACATCATCATTCGCAGGTATTATTGAACACGCTACAAAAAAAATTAAATTAAATTAAAATGCAAACAGAAAACGCACCACAAACGCCTCATCCTTTTCACAGACAGTGTCATGGAAACAGCAAACAGCTCTTGAGAAGTGCTGGCGGTTTGCCCCTGTGTCGTGCCTACACAGAGGCAGCGCCCACGCCCACGCCCACGCCCCACACCAATGCCCACGCCCACACCAACGCTCACGCCCACGCCCACGCCCCATGCCCACACCCACACCCACGTGGAGCCGTATGGCCTTGAGCCTCCGTGGTGAGCAGGAGGAGCA